>NC_133030.1:57277500-57583958 GCF_048771995.1 Taeniopygia guttata | reverse complement strand
GTGCAGTGTCTTGAACTTTACAGTGTGTTAGCAAGAATAGTTATATGGTTCTATGTGGTGCAGGGATGAGGAGAATGGGAAGAAACAAAAAATTGGAAGTGTTATGTGTCTTGTTATCAAACCCTGGAGGTGCATGTCCTGTGGCTGAGAGGGCTTCAGCACTGTGAAATGCTTGTTCTCAGTCTGTAGATGTTTCTGATTTATTTTTCTTTTTCTTTTTCATGGGTGGAAAATTATTACATTTTGAACTGATTTTTCTTTGACCCCTTATCCAGCAGGGTCTGCTTGTTGATCTTTACAGCGTGTGTCTGCTCATTTTTCCCATTTAAACCACAGGAAGTGTATGTCTGATGTGTTTGAGATGTGTCAGTGAAGTTGAGTCTTCAGTGAGTATTTGTAAAATCTTGAAGGGAAAGGAGCCAACCAAACAAAATATTAACTTGCCCTCACTGCAATATGGCATACATTATTTTACCAAGGCCAATACCCAAGCTAGGGGAGCAGTCACATGAAGCTTCTTGCTTCTTGCTGTGTGCAGGCATTTCCAGATGGGATGGCTGGCAGCCATTCTGTGGTTAGGAGTGCAGTTCTTTCACCATGGCAGGGTAAAGGCTTGGAAAGTTGCAGCAGTTTGTTACAAACGTGAAGTACTATTTGCTCATGTAATATTTAACAGCATCCACATAATTAGTTTTAAATCAGCTAGTGTGGTGTGACTTAGTCATTTATGTAAGTGCTGTTCCATTACCCAGTGATGCTGCTGGTGCACTCGCTGAGTTCAATTTTACCTTGGCTGCAGTTGTTGCTAAATATAGGTTGAAACATTCTGAGATAACTTCTACATGTGGTCTTAGAAGATATATGCAGCAAATTTAACTTTTTCTTCTGCTGTTGGATTTCCAATTTATTGTGAGTCTGAAATCTCTGCCCAGCATTTTCCTTCTTCCTCCAGTGCTGCAGACCATGGATTGAGCAAACCCATTGCTGTGTTCAGGATATTCAGAACCGAGGACACTTCCTGACCTGCTCTAGAGCAGCTCATCTCCTTCTTTCTCATACAGGGCCCTTCCTTGTGACCTACAAAGTAATATGGAGGGAAAACACCAACTTTTTGTAGATCTTTTGCTCTCCTTCAAAGTTTTGCCCATGAACAGAACACTTGTGCTGTCACAGAGGTCAGATGGGAAGACACAGAGTGGAGCACAGCACGTGTGGACCTCAGGACTTGCTGTCCATCTGCAGTGGAGAACCTCTGGCCCTGAGCACTCTTCCCAGGCATTGCTTGGCTCAACAGCTGTCAAAACCCAGACAATTTAAAGGATACAGTGAGGCTGTAACAGCCCACAGCATGACATGGTGCCATAGACTTTAAATCTTTATTTATACTCAGAGTTGAGTGTAACCTTTCTGCTAAATTGGAGCACTGAAAGATGTCACACATTGAGAGGCCACATCCAGAACAGAAGTATTCAGATGTGTATTCAGCAGTCTGTCACCTCTTTATTCTGAAATGGTTTTACATGTGGTATTTATGTGAAAGAAATACATGCTGTTACAGCATAGTGTTCTTTTAGAAGTTATCAACATATTTAATCTGAGTGGTTTGAGATATTTAATCTGAAGTATGAAGGACATGCATACAGATTTGGAAATGGAATGAAGTGGCTGGCATATTTATCTTGTAAGGTTATCTTTGCCTGTCTAGAGGGGTAACATAGTAGTTTTAAGAGAAAAATGGCTTTGCACACTTCTGCATGGATTTTATCATGGAGCAGTAAAGAAACAAAATAATTTGGAATCCTGACTAAAGCTGTTGCAGAAGTTGAGTGAGATAATAATCAGATTAAAGATGTAGTTTAATCAATCAGTCATCTGATGAATTAAGAACAGAGATGAAAGTCAACAATGAATCTAATTATTAGATGAAGAGTAGCAAGACAGAAATCAGGATAGTTTAAAGTAGGTTATTACATGGCAGTGTCGCTTGCTGCCTTGTTCCTGGAGGCAGAGGTGGGACTGTCCAGTCTGGGCTTAGTAAGTCAATGGAAGGGTTAATTCTGTGCCTGAAGGTGCTCCTTAACTGGAGGTGGTTTGGAAACTGGTTCTTTTTCCTGCCAGATAAACTGTGTGCAAGCAATACTGGCTTAAAATTTGATATGCAAATACAGCAGATCTTAGACATGTTTGCACTTTATTCATACCTGTTGAAATATTACAGAGAAATTTGATGGGAAGAGAGCAGCAGAACAGTGAAGTCCTTTGTGTGGATTGTTTGTGGAACAAGATGTCTGGGAGGGCAGCCTGGGTTGCTCATATCACTGATGGTGCCTACTGTGGCTTTGTCTGGGTGTTCTCAAGTCAGGCTGTCCCTTCTGAGCTTTCTCCTCCACCTCTGGACAGTGTCCAGGAGATTAGGATCATCAATGGCTCTCAGTGATGTGACAGTGCAAAAAAAATTGCTGTTTGCCAGCATGTTCATTTGTGGCCCCACCTCTAAAACCATCTAAATGCAGTGCTGAGTTGAGAGCTTGCTTTGCCTACAGCCTGGTGTGGTCCACATGTGATTTTGACCCCTGGGAAATCTGGAATATAAAACATCATTGGACCTTACCATCAGATTACATGTAATTTATTCTTCAAGTCAGAGCATAAATACTTCAAAAGTACAAGAGAGAAGCTTGCTGAGAAAGTTTTAGTTTCATCATGGGCAAAGTTCAGAGTATATATACCTTAAATTTCCATAAATCCATGTAGGAATAGAGATACTTTCTACCATTCTTATTTTCATTTTCCTGTTATTTCTTGAAATATTCTTCTTGCTTTTCAAGAGCAAAGCATTAGGGTAATAAAATAATTTGGTTTAACTGGATTTCATACATTGATCTTGCATGGCTCAGATAGACCTTGTCAAACATTTCATGAAATTAAACCTAATGCCATATCAATTCAGCAAATCTAAAAGCATGAGATGACAATAGTTGCTTCTGTTCTGTTAAAAAAAAATAAGGAGGCGGGGAAGCCATGAAGGGCAGAAAGACAAAGAAAAAGGGCTAATTAAGGATTTAAAGCCACTCGAGGTTTGGACATTTTTGCAACCAGTGAAGTGAGTCGAATGTAAGATGTGGTAGGTGTAAGCTGTAAGGAATCATAAATTCTGTATAATGCAAAATAGCTTCATAGCAAATGACTGAGTAGCTCGAGAGATCTTGGATGGAAGGGAATAAAAATAAACCTCATCTCGCTGACCTTTGCCGACCCTGGCTGCCTCTCTCTTAATCTAACCTGAAGAGATTAGAAGTCCAAACATCAAAAGGAGCCGGAGACACTATTGTGTCCCGGAGCCCCATTGTGCTCAGGAGGGATTTCTCAGGAAGCAGCAGCCAGCCCCTGCTCCGGAGCCTTCCCCCGCTGGCACCAACAATGCAGCCCTGGCTGCAGGTCAGCCTGGCCACCCTTGGGAAAACAACCCACTGCTCTTGACATGATGGATGGGAAACCCGACTCCGGCATTCATTTGCCCAAACTTGTTTGGAAGATTTGCTGGGTTTGTTGAGCCAACGTTTTTCAGGTGCTTCCTGTGTTTTATCCAGGAGTGGATAAATAACTCTGATGTTCAACGGCGTAATTGCATCGCATTGAAAGTTTGCCTTTCAACATAGTAATCCTCAGAGTCTGGATTTTTAAAGAAATTATAGATATATATTTTTTTACACATGCAGTTATATATATATTTACACACACAAGTTTTACAGAAAAATTTCTTCAGATAGTTGTTGGAGGAAAAATGCAGGTTTCATGCATTTATTTCCATCTCATGGGGAGAATTGACAAAATTTCTGAGATCCGATGATTACTAGGCTGTAGTGTTCTGCTAGCTTTGGGTCACAATTTAAAATTACTCCTTAAAGCTTAAGGAAGTCTTAAATTACGAAGCAGTAGGAAATCCTGAGATCCAAGGCACTGAGTGAGCTTGCAGTATAGGATATATTCATTATTTTGTTGCTACTTCAGTGGCTCACAGGTATTAAGCACAGCGTTATATTAACTTTTTGGTGAAGTCCAGACACTGGAAAACTCAAGTTTATGGTTCAGCATTTGCTGATAGGATTTGCAACTGAGGGAAGTCCAAACTTCAGATGGCTTTTGCAGAGTGCTTGTAAGAGGCCAACCACAGGAACGGATGCATTTTTGTCTAAATTACTTTCCTTCTCTTTTCAATTTCGGTATCTGCTGATTTCATTTTAAAACCCATTTTAAGCCAAATGAAATAGTTAAGGGTTTTTCTAGCACCGTAATCAAGACCTTTAACACCCTACCTGTCTACAGACAACATTTTTAGGAGTTGATGTTTGTGCTGTGGTTGCCTGTGCTGGGCAGGGTGTTGGTATATCCTGTGGGAGACATAGTGTAGCAGAGGTGACCCACTTCAGGCTCTACTTCCAAGTAATTTTCAAAGTTGATGAAGATTTTCAGGCTTTTATTGGAAGACTTATCTTTTCCTAGAGCACTCTGAGCAGCAGAGCTCCTCTCGCCTGTGCACTCTGCTCCACATCACTGCTCCAGAGATTTCTGGCCAGCTTCCAGTTTAAATTCACTTAATAGGGTGAATTTGAAATGATTTAAACACTCTCAATTTACCACCATAACCAAGGGGTCTAAACCAGGAGCTGCAGAAGCACTGATATTCAAGAGAATTTTTGAGGAGGTATTTAGATTATTTAGATGTAGCTGCTTTTAAAATGTCATAAGATGAGATAAGGAATGCTTTAGGTAAGTGATTCGTGATGCCAATCTCCCAAATCTTCTGTTAATGGATCACCTGAAGATTTTCTGTCTGAAGTTTGTCTCACTGACCTTGGTGGACTTTGGTTCATGCTCTCACACCTGAGCAATGTGTATTTTGGTATGTATATGGGATTTTTTTATATGTATACAGGCACCACAGAAAATGCCTTACAAGGCAGCCCTTTGATTAAATGGATGTACTCAGGCATTGTGCATGCTTTTGGGACAAAATGGTGAAACAATGTACTTTAAAACATCTGAATTTTTGCCAATTTATGCTGCAGCTTTCTCAGATAATTAAGTTACTGTAGATGCTGTTATTCAATTGATGCTAATATTTTCCTTTCTTATTTTGTGAGATGTTTTTGGATGGGCATCATCCTTGTTTTTAATGATCTTTCTTCAGCTCTTACCAAGTATATCTCAATGTGATTTATTATTTTTCTGTCTAACAGGCTCCTAACATGTTTTTTTTGACTGCAGGTCTCTCAAAATCTAGAAAAAGAACCTTTCATTTTGCATGAAGAGGAGAAAATAGCTGTATTTTTCTTTCCCTTAGAACTTCAAAGGCATAAAAAAATTAAATAGAAAAATAGAGAAAAATAATTCAGAAAGGCTGAAAGGGGCTCACTGATTTAACTGTAGGGAACATTCACGTATCTACCATTTTGGTCTCCTGAGAATCAATACTGTGAAACTAATCTATAATGCTGCAGGAGTCTATAATAACTCCAACATATTATCTTTCAGAGTATTATTACTGGAATAAAAATTGTTGGGTTTAAATTTCGAAGCTATCAGGATACTCATCCTGGCATTCATTATTTCATAAAATGGATCCACAGTGTTCTCTGTGTGCAGACACAGTTCGATATTCCTTCAAAATTATACTGAAGGATGATCATGCTGTTCCAGTGATCCTGTCCAGCACAGTTACTCTTGGATGGGGATGTAAAAAAACCCAAGAAACCCAAGCAAACTGTGACTGCTTTGTTTCTGCTGCTCATCATTGCAAAGATGTCATCTCTCAGTTGGCTGATGAAGGGAAGGCAAAGGAGTGTCTGTGGCAGCCTGATTTTTCCCAGTGAGAGCTGCTAATCCTCCTTGAAATTTTTTTTCTGTTGACTTATGGTCTTTGTTTGTTAGATACTGTGAGTTTGTAATTGGTTGAGGAGGCAGAAGCATCTTTAGTGATGTATTTATTGCTGTACTGATAGACAAGTTATGAAGTTTGGGCTAATTATAATTTCCTGTGTCTCTGTAAATGGATTTGAAATGACTTGTTTGCTCTTGTGCTATAGTAACTTTGGTCATTTATTATTTTTTCTTTCAAGCAACTGAATCCCATATTGCCTCAAACCTGGAAAAATATTAGATTTCCTTCACCTAATCATGGAGTCTTGGTTTTGCAATTACATTTTGAAACAGTGATGGGCAATTGTCAGTGAAAGCAAAAAGATATGATCAGTACTGAGGCTGAATTTGGAAGTCTCTCTTAGAAATATGTTTGGAAAACAACCAGTAAGCAATGGAAGTAGCAAAGTCTAATTTTTTACTAGTTGCCACCTTTTTACCTTGGTCATTCCCTTCCTTTTCTGAAGTAAGATCCCCAGTTCTAGAGCTGATGGCTGTGTGGCATGTGGTTGATTCCTTCCCCTTTGATGGGGGAACTCTGTTTAATTTCCACTTTGTACTTCCAGTTTTCACAAAGGAGCTTGTTTATCTTGGTGACTTCTGCCTTTATAATTTCTTGTGGTCACCAGATGTTTGGAGGGGTTGGAGTGGAGTGTAAGATACATAGATGGAGTGTCAGGATATTACCAAGTTATCTTTTCATAAATATCTTTTCTGGACAGTGGAGAATGCACCCTGTTTGTGTAGGCAAAAACTTGGAAATCAGGAGTGAATTTCTTTTAGGTTGGGGGGATTGGACTAGATGGCCTTTAAAGATCACTTCCAACCCAAATTGTTTTATGATTCTATAAATTAATGGGGCTTTCTGAGCTTATAGTGGTGTGGGGTTTGATTTTGTTAGGCTTTTTTTGTTTTTTTCTTTTCCCCCAATTGATTTCCTATCTAAATATCGTCTAACATTTAGTAACTGTTGTTTTTATCAAGATGAATCAAAAATCACTGCATTGCTAGGGGAGGAATAACCTCAAAAATTACCTGTAACCCTCAAAAACATCTATGTTCGAGTTGCCCAATATTGGTAATGAATACATAGATGTGATGCATTTTATCAACTTCGCTTGTAGAGAACCAAGGGGAGTTTGTCATAACACGAGTCCCTTATTGATGACATGGTTGTCTGTGATTGATTAAAAGTGGCAGATTTATTTCAGCTTCAACTCTTTCCATTAGCATTCCTATCGACCATCTGGCAGTGGAAAACCTCACTTGTGAGATAGACTAGGATCTTGTTTAAAAAATTACAAGATTTCTTGGGGCCTTTTTTTTGCCAGTGTCCTGATGAGCCAGAAAGTTGTCACTTCTAGTGACAGTTCTCATTGCCTGAAAGGGTTGAGACTGATGCTGGGTCAGCCTGTGGCTTGTTTTTAATGGCTTTTAATTATTGCCTTGATTGCAGCAAACATTCAGTTAATGGTTATGCAAGTATCATTATGTGGGCTTTGTAGCTCTTCAGTAGCCTTCAGTTGTTGGTTAGGATGAGAAAGATCAACTTGCTGTTTAAGTGGGAGGAACAGAGAGAACAACTTCTTTCAAAATAAAACTAGAACTTTCCCTGAATTACTCAATTATGAGAACATCATATCATAATCAAAATCATTTGACTGTACTTCAGATGCCCTAATCAAAACAATTTACAGATGATGTGCAGGGAGGGATGCTTAAGGGGCAAAAAGTGAATTCTAAATGGATTGTGATGTTGCAAAGTGTGGAGTTGCCTGTATGTCCATTACATGGTAGATACATGCACTGATATGAGAGAAATATGGGGCTGGCATGAACGGGTGATGACACCTCAGGGCATTCAGGGAGGCTCTGCAGCAAAACAGTGGGTTACATCACAACCTGAAATGCAGCAGCTGCTCTGGCCCTGCTGCCCCCGATGAGTAATAGAGTGACAGGGCAGTCTTTGGTAAACAGCTTTATGGGGCTTTGCTGCTGCTGTGGTTGGCACTTGGAGTTGCAATGCTGGCTCTGGCTTCCCACCTGGAGCATCCCCTGCTCCCCAGAAATACAGTCATTCAAAATAAAGGCATGAAATCTGTGGTCAGGCTTCCCTCCTAATTTTATAGTGGGCATTCTAAAGATTAATGTTATCTGTGTTTTGCAGAGAGGTGAGTTATGAGGAAAAAAATGTGAGTTTTCTTGTATCTGCTGGGTCTGCTTAAAACAATTCTTTGACATTGTTGTTAGCCATACTTTTTTCAGGGAGGGAGGTTTGGCAGAAATGTTTCCATTTCTCAGAGTGTGATAGATTTCTGTCCAGGCACTCCAGAGCTTGACCTTGGGGGCTGTAAATATTTTAAATGGTTCCATGGGTATTTCAAGGTTGTGGCTTGCTGAGGCATAATGCCCAAGAGACTGCTCCCTAAATGGGCTCTTCATTGCACTTAGACTCACACAAACATTCCAGCAAGTGAAGGTGTTAAAAAATATGCATGAAGGTCAAAGTGACAGGTCTTATTAGGAGCTTACTGGCAATAGTTTTCTTGAAGAGTAATCTCCTAACAATTTATTCTCAATTTTGTATTCTATTTTGGATATTGTGTTGATGCAGCATTAAGATTACAAAGATGGTAGTTATTTGTGCAATATTTAGCATTAGAAAGGGGATGGATCCCTTCTGATTCTGTTTTGCATCAGTAGAAGTGTTTATGCTGGGGGTGTATGCAATTTCTGAAAATGAAATGTTTTTGAGTTAGCAGGGATTATCTGAAACCCATACATAATGTATAGTGTAATTCTTTTGAAGGTCTCCTCTGTTACCCTTTTTTAGTCTGAAATAAGGTAATATTGGAGTAAAAATGGCGAGGAAATTTATTCAACCACTTGAAGGCATTTGGTGGAGCATTAAGATTTGTTTGGTTTTAAGTGTTTCTCAAAACGTGCTTCTCTTGTCCGCAGTTTTAATTGTGCCATCACATCTGTGGAAGATCATTATCATATTCTTTTATGCGGGCACGTGTCAAAGCATTACTCACTTCCAACCATCTGTAGACTATTTGATACAAATTCAAAAATTGAGCTAATAGCCAAGGCACCATCCTTGTATCAGAAAGTTTCTTAAATTTCGTCACCTACAGGTTTTTTTTGTCCTACTTACTACATTTTCTTTCCAAAACAATGCCTTTTGGCAGCTCCTGTTGTATTCATACCGTTGTTTTGGATAACGGGCCAGACTTTCACACTCCACCATCTCAGTGCACTCTTCTGGATCCTTTGCCAGTTGTCTGCTTGAACACCATCTGTTCCTGGCAAGGAGTTACCTTCAAATACCTAACAAAACAGGTCATGGGAAAAACCAAAGTCTTCCAGGAGCTGCTGATGATAACACACTCGGGTTCTCTGTTAGCATTTTCCTCCTAGCACTTTAGGAAACTTGCTCTGTTTAGACAGATTCTCTTACCCCAAGATCTTTCCTTTTGAGGAGCAGTTCCACAGCTGCCAAAGTGAACAGCAAGGAGGGTGCTAACTTGCAAGAAGATGTTTTGTGGAAAGCTTGAACAATGCATGAAATTCAGTCCTACCCCATAATGACTTGGAGAACTGCACTAATGAAATCTGCAGGAGACAATAAAGTGAGTCATACAGCAAAGTCGACTGAAAATGGCTGTGCAAAGTAGTGCTGCTAAGAAAAAAAAATATATAACCAAGAGTAGGAAATAAAAAAGAGCATCTTGGAAAACATCCAGGCTAATGCATCCAAAGAAATACAATCTGAAATGCAGAGGAACATGGGAGCCGAAGCTGTAAAAGCCATCAGGCTGAAAAAGATAAAGAGATAGTGGACTGCAAATTAGATATGAGGCTCTACAAAAAGACCAATTTGGGCCACTCATTGGAGCAACAGCATGTGACAGATTAGAGAGGCATTAGGCCTGTCTTGGAGAACCATTTGCCTCTGCAAATGAGAGAATTGGAGACATTAGTGTAGTTTCAGCAGGAGAGAAAATAGTGGTGTTGATCTGGAGAAAATGCTGAAGCCCCATCCAGAGTGTGGAGTGAGGAGCCCACAGACAGGGAAGTGTGCAAGCTTTTGGGATGTAGATGATGGAAACAGCAGCACATGGCATGATAGAGCTGAGGAAAAGGCTGGGACAGCAGGAGTCTCAGTGGTGGTATGGTTGGATGCTGTGTTGGAAAACAGTGTAGTCAAAATACAGGTTGAAGGCCAAATACTGAAGGGAATTAAGATCCTTGTCTCCTTTTGGAGCTGTATCTGATTAGACAAAGTCCAAATTTCTTCCTTAGTGCACTCATGAACTGGAAGAAAGATAAATGGTGATGGTGAAGCATTTAGTCACTTCCAAGGGTCCTTTGTAGCTGGAAGTGAACCATCACTGTGTGCAGTCAGAGGATGCTGCATGTCCCAGTCACTAATGGGTGAGAGGGCAGGATGAGGATGCCAGGCTGGGCCAGTTTCATCTCCCTTCATTGAAGTCAGCACCTGAGAAGTTTCTTTTTTCTGGCTACTCACACAAGTAGAAGTGCAAAAGGGCTTGAAAATATCTTAAAAAGAGTTTGTAAATCACCAGGGGTGGTTTGTTTCTGCTGCATGAGTGGGGCTGTCACATACTCTTTGGGCAGCCCAAGCTCCTGCCTGCAGTCTGTCCTGGTGTGAAGTGGAGCTGTCTTGACCTCTCTCCACCATTGCTCCTGTTGACCCTGTTAAAGTGGGTTTCGTCCTGAAGAAACAAATCATCAGCTAATTATTTCCCCACTCTGATGGCCTTTCTCACAGATGTTTTGCCATTTCAAGTAGGAGCAGCTGCTTTTTTTTTTGTTTGTTTGTTTGGGTTTTTAGTGTAGCAAATAGAAGGGGCAAACTAAAATCTGATGCTGGGTGCAGGTCAGTTTTTCATGTTGAAAGGGTTGTATGAAAACAGGTTACGTGGTAGCTTTGAAAGTGGTCCAGCTTGCTGCTTAGTAGGCCTGCATTTTGCAGAGTCTGATTATTCAAATGAGTTTTTCTAATATTGGCATTAATTCCCTTACAGCAGTGTATGAAGTTGCTTATTTCACAGTCCTCTCAGACGTGGGAGCCTGGCTGTGAGCAGAGCAGAGAGCTTATCAGCTCAGCAGCCGCTGCAGCATCGTGTGCTCAGTAAATGCTGGGAGTCAGCCTTGAGAGTTCACAGACACTGCCTCGCCTTTCCTTTGCTCTGTATTTCACTGCACTCTTTAAATCAGGAGTTTTAAACCCATGCTAAATTTAGAGAGAAGAGGGAATTCCAAGTGCTGGAATTGCATGGCCAGCAATGCATCTCCTGCCAGTGAGAGCTGGCGCTGGCCAGGGGTGAGGTGGATGGGGTTTGGGAGGGCTCTGCAGACAAACCCCAGCAGCAGCTCTGTGGTGTGAAGTGAGCCCAAAGGTAGTTCATGAATTTGTCTGAGAAGTGCAGAGGGAGGAAAAGAGCCTCCAAAGCAGCACTTTTAATCTCTCCAGGCATTTTTTTTTTCTTCTCCTTTCAAATGTTTATATTTTACTATATCTGACACCAGTCAAGGAGAGAGGAAGCTCTTTAACCTTCATGCAAATAAAACAGTAGTGTTTTTGAAAATCTGCTTGCTGTATACCTCTAGGCCGATGGTTGTGACAGACCAATAAATTTGGCTATAAAATTACTCATTAGTTGTTTTTTTCTTTTCTTAATCTGTTTAGCTGTAACAATCCATTTGAAGCCTAATTTTTGCTTAGGAGGAATAAGAAATTACCTGTAGTAATAAATTCATCTGTCTGTCATACTGTTTATCTGTCTATCTGTCCCCTAAAGACTAGAAAACTAGTTGGTTTTTATTTCTGTACCCTTGCTGAAAATCAATTGTGACATTTTCTGTTTAGACTGCTAAAGATTTTGGCAGATAGAACATGGATTTTGTCTTTTGATGGTGAATTCAATTCAACATTTATTGCAGAGACCTCAAGTGTTTAAACGTGTGGTGATAGACAACTAAACCTCCCACTGTGCTAAACTCCACCAGGCCTCGTCAGTAGTTTTGCTATTCAAAAAGAATTGGGACTTGTTTAATCTGTTTTTAATAAATATGAAGCTGGCACGCTGTTCATGTCAGAACTAAAGCCAACTTTGAGTTGCAGTTTGACATGTAGAGTCTTCACTTTTTAGCTCTTGCTGCTAAAGATACCTACTCGGGGTGTTGTTATCTTTAAAAGACTGTAAGGGGCTTTCACATCTTCTCATCTGAGCCATGATGTTGAAATGTGTGAGGGAAAGGAAAGCAAAAGCCAGGCTGCAAAAATGCTGGTTGTGTAAGAGGGCACACAGCTGGACTTGCTGGCCAAGGTGGATACCAGCATTTGGGAGCACTCAGGTTTGGTTGGGTCTGAGATGCTGTTGCTGATGCTGGGGTGAATCTGATGGAGTCCTCTTCTGAAAACTGGGAAATGGGAGGAGGGCAGAGTTGGGTTTGGTGGGTCAGCATCAGCCGGGCCTCTCCTGCATCATCCTGGAGGATTTGTTCAGGTGATGTTTAAAGGAGAGCAATTGGTGATCCCAGGCTCCTGGGAGCTGGAATTTTGTGTCTGAACTGAAGTGCACTGAACACCGACAGCCGTTCACTGCGGCGACAGCACCTCCCCAGACTGCTTTTGTTGGGAGATGAGAGAAGTCTGCTCCCGGGCTCTCTGCGTGGTGCTGCCATTTGGTGCAAGCACCACATCACTCGTATGCCATCTCTGAAGTGTATTTTTTCATATTTATCCTGTGAGATGGATGGGGGATTTGAAGGTTAGGACTGCTTGCATGGGCATCAGAATTCAGTGGGAAGACGTGGCAGTAAATTAATTCATTATTGGATTGATCAACTTTTGCCAGTGTTGGCAATTGGTTTTAGCACCTTTGTGTGAAGTGTGTTTATAGTAGAAACATGTATTTTGTTTAAGAGATTAGGCTGCTTTCTTGTTCTCTTGTTCTCTTGTATTAAGATTTTCAAATAAATTATTAATACTCAGAACCCCAGAGGTAACAAGAACCTTAGAACTGTAATTTCCCCATTGAGGCCAGGCAAAACATAACACTTCTGAACTTATACATTCTTGCTCTAAGAATGACTGTGAAAATTCGCACCAAAGGATCATAAATTGCTACCAAATTAATTTCTAATGTAAGTCTATTGTGTGTGTGTTAAATCTGATTCAGTTTCTTTAACGCAGTTTACTCTGTAAAACTTTTTCTATAAAAAACATGCACAGTAAAAAGTGTTTATGTTGCAATATAGCACTTAAACTGCATTTAAAAAAACCCCACACAACAAAAAGCCCTCTTTTATACGACTATTTATTTGCTGTAACATTTTACTAACCAAGGGAGCAAAGTAACCCAGAGATCTGTGATGTCATGCTAAAAGCCCAAGTGTTAGCTTGCCAAGTATTGATGTTCTCACGATACTTTGTAGACACAAAAAACTAAGGCAAAGTGTAGCGATGCTGTGGTGCTGATAAAGGAAATACAGTGTATGGAGATTAAACAGCTGAAAGGCGGGCGTGTGTTACCAGTGAGCCTGTGCAGGCTGTTGTCTCCCTGGGGCCAAGCACTTCTTGGGCATTTGTTGCATATTTTGACCAAGTACAGAATGTACGAGATTTAAACTTTATGCATTGAAGTTTCTTTAAAAAGCAGGGGAGGGTGTCACCGGTTTGTTTGTTTTTGTTTTCTTTTTTAATAAATTTTTTTCCAAAACTGATGCTTCAGAAATGCCTTTAGAGAGCAAAATGAGTGTGGTGATGAAAACAAAAAACAAAACAAAAAAAGAACGTAAGCAGCTTGCTCATTAGTCTCAGTTAAAGCTAAGTTGATCATTGATACAGATTTGCATTATTTTCCCAGCGTGGCGTTCGGTAACAACTTTTCCTGGGTGTGCTTTTGTTTCAGTTGACATTTGCTTGAATGGCCAAGCGAGTTGGCAAATTCTGTGCTGCTGGTCTTTGAAGCTGTGACTTGAGGCCGAACAGCCTGGTCTTTGTGTGCAGCAGGGAGCCCCTTGCCTTTGGAGAGGGTGCGTGCTGCACAAAGCCTGGAAAGGGGCTGTGCATACCCAGCCTCACTGTGCTGCTGAGCACTTCACTTCAAGTAGCTCAGGTCTTGCAGGAAGATCGGTTTCTTTGCTGGGAATTTTTATTGGGAAGAGTTGAAGTGCGAAATATTTAAAAAAAAAAAAAAAGGCAGAAGATTAATCTGAAAGTACTTTTTTTTTAATATTGGTCTTCAAATATAGGTTAGTATTTAGAGGGATTTGAACTACAGTGGGAATTTGCTGGCTTCTCTGTTCAACACAATTATTTCACAACAGGGTTGGAGAGCAAGCACTGCTAAGTACAAAGGAAAAAGCAGGGATTTACTTGAGATGGATAGCATTTGTTTAAGATTTTACACATTGTCACTAGAGTTGTACTAAAATCTGTTCTATGTCCAAAATTGTCTGAAAAACTAGACACAATACGGTGACAAAATATGTGTGATTGGATGGGAAGGAGGAAATCTGTATAAATAAGATAGTGTATAAATATCTATTTATTGTATTATTTGCACATTTCATGGTCAGTTGAACTTCTTTTACTGTTCACAGCCCATATCTTAGTAATTGTGGTAGGAGTGTAGCTTACACTGCATTTATGTGACTCCCTCTCAGATGGAGCAGCACAATGCTGAAGGACAACTCCAGCCCCTCGGTATTGCTGTGTACACAGAGCTGAGGATATGCATGAGCAGTTTTTGAATGGAGCCTTGTAGCTGCAGTAATTTTACCTTTTTAATGCATCTTCCATTGCTACAGTGAGGTGGAGGAGAGGATGTTCAGCAGGAGGAATTGCTTGCCTGGCTTTTACATTGGCGCTTCTCAGAAGCTGGATTTTTGTTGGCTGAAGAACTACGCAGCAGGGGCCACAGTTTCTTGGAAGGGTTGAGTGAAAAATTGAAGTGGAGTAAGGATTTTTTAACAGATCTTGTCACATGGGTTTTGTCATGTTTTGCTATGACGGGGAGTGGCTGATTTCCAGTTACAGAAATTTTGGCCATCTGAGTGTTGGAAATTGGGGTCAGCCTTCCACCTGTCCAGGTGGAAGGAGGTGTTGGGAGCCTTGGGTGTAAGCCAAGGTCAGGAAAACATCTTCCCAGCTGAACTCAGCTTCTCCGTGCTCAGATCTGCTGCCTGACCTGCTTGTGCAAGTGCTCTTCAACTGATTGTGAAAACTCCAGCAATCTCAAAGGTAATAGTTAGCAGAGGTCTCCTCAGGCTGACCTGGCTTGTTTTGATTAGCCAGATTAGGGACTGGTGGCCCAGAGGTGCCCCCTGTTCACCAGCCACATGCAGCTGACTGTGGGCATTGCTGTCTTCACCTGGACAGGTTTTCCAGTTGATCCAGTTAAACCAGTGTGAGCAGCTGTGAGAGACATCTCCCCTGCAGCTTTCTATTGGATAATTATATCTGTTAATGCTAGTATTAAGCTGTATTAAAGCAAAACACTATCAAGTAAGTCTGTTTTACCCATAGGATCCCCTGCAAAGCTCACCTAACTTCACCACAGATGTGCAACCTTACACCAGAGAAGATGGTGCTGTCTGCTCCCCACATCAGCAGCATTCTCATCCCTCAGAAGCAGTTGCACATACTGCACACAGATTTTAAAACAGCAATTAGTATTGTTTTCCTTCATAACATTTCCATTTGGGATTTTCTTTCTGTTCAAAAATGTGGCTGCATTTTTATACTCATCTCTTTATCTGTACCAAATGCATTGTGAAGGAGGCAGGACTTCCAGATCATGAAGGACTTCTGTGACCCAGTTCAGCAATTCATTGGTTCATAACAGAGTGTATGAGCAAGCACCCACAGTGTGTAGCAATGCATATTTTAAGCTTGTGTCATATTCAATGGTAAATAGCCATTTTCCCAGTGATTTGTACTGGTTTTGCACTTCATTATCCATGCATATTTATACCCAAGTAGATAGTGCCTGGCAAGCAGTTTCTGAGGTTGGAATAAAGAACAGTTTACTTTCTGGTCCTTTCTCATGCCAGTAATGGTTGGATCCAAAATTGTGAGAGAGCTGTGTGAAGTTGCAGGAATTTTGTATTGGAGGTATATTCTTGCTGTTGACTATCCTGTTGGGTTTTTGGGATGGGATGCGGGATCAACCTCATATTAACTTGGAAAAAAGCTGTACAGGTTAATGTGTATATATTCACAGTGTATGCTGATATCTGACCTCTTCATGCACTGGGTGCAGTCTGTTCTTGCCTGATGCTGAAATGGTGCAGTTTCATCTCTCTCTGTCAGGTTCCTTTTGCACAGCATCTCCAGGTGAGGTGAGAACAAGTATCCTGCAGCATTCTTGTAAGGAGCAGGGAGGCCAGATGCAGGCACTCAGGACATCTCAGCACTGCCATACAGGCAAAGCCTGGCTTAGCCTGTCTGGCAGAGCAGGGAGGAAGACCTGACAGACCCGTCCTGCTCCTTCATTAGGGAGCCCAGTTTACACAGGACAGAAAGTACTCAGGTGGTTGCATGGCAATCACATGCTGGCCTGACCTCAGCCATCAGCAGAGCATCACTGTGGTTATTAGCTAAGTATTTCCATAATGTGCCTCTTCAAGCTGTAATTAAAGCCAAGCCTGCCCCTAGCTAATTACAAGCTTGCTTAGAAGTATAGTTTATATAAAGCTTTTCAAACTTTGTATGGGGAAGATACACATCCACAGGCATAATAAGAATGACGCCTTATTTTCAAAATGAAATTTATAGGCTTTGGTGTCTGTTTCTCCCTCCCTTTAGTTTTCTACAGGCTGTTTTTTGCATCCTTGTTCAAAGTTTTTGCCAGAAATACTACCCAAGTTTCACCAACATCAAGCCAGTGATTTTTTAGTTTTCTTCAGAGTGTTTTTGTTCTCACTGCTGAGAGAGTAAACCAGATGTTAAAATACCTTTGAGCTTTGTGTGTGGAGAAGACTAATAAATAATACTTAGATCTCTCATAAAAAGAAGATAAGGAATCTTGAAAGTGAAACTTTTTGTTGAACACATCACTACAAGGTCTCTGTAAATAATGATGCACCTATGGAGAGTTGCTGTGTGTTGCTTGGGTGGTGCTGCACCTGCACATCTTCAGCTCAGTGTCTAGCAATAAAGCAGTGCTGGCAATGTAACCCCCTGGAGCAGCAATACGGGCACGGCTTGGTGACAGGGCAGGTTGTGACTTTGACATGTGGCTCTAGGGTGGGCTGGTGTGCCCGTGGCTCTAACAAAACATTTCATGGTACTTGTTGCAGCCAAGGCCACTCTCTGAGTTGACTCTGTGGCAAAGACACAGCCAGATGGTACTGACATGGTCACCAGTGCCCTTCCAAAGCATTCTCTTTGGATTTTCTTACTCGCTCTCTTCCATTCCCCATTTCCAGGTGCTTGGCTTAGATCATAGTGCAGCCTGGCAGGGAGGAATGCACCACCACCTTCTCTCATGAGTGAATGGTATCTCCAAAGGGAACACAGTGGAGCCTGCAGCACTTGTGCATTTGTCTTTGACACCTTTGGAACAAGGGGATGTTCCCATAGCCTCCATCACCATGGCTGTTTGGGAAAAGAAAAGAGGGGTGTCTAACTCAATGTATGGCCAAGGAGAGCATGAGGTATCTCCTGCAGCTGAAGAATTCCCTCTCCTCTCTCTTGTCTAGCCATTTTTGAATTTGGTATTCAGTTTGATTATTCAGGTCAGATCAGATTTAGGTCAGTTGTGATGGATTTTTTCCAAATCCAGTTCCCTAGATTCCTACTGTAAACGCTTACCAGATGACACAATGTGAAGCTGGAACAGACTCGAGCTGTGTGATGACCGAATAAAATCTCAGTGGGAACCACTTCCACGTTCCTGAGATCAGTTTCTCATGTAATAAATTCTGTATCCAAAATTGTATCAAATACTTTTCTGACAAGAGTGAGGTTTTTTTCCTAACGGACAAATCCCAGCAGAGCTATTTATAAGAAGCCTCTCTGTTGTGTTTGCACTCACATGCCTGTTACTCAGACCTACACTGAAGAACAAATATAACTCAAATTTTTTCTGTGTCCTTGCCTGTGCTTTTGGACTGACCCTGTTTGGTCTTACCTGACATCCTCCACTGCATTTCTTTGCTGGTGTTCTGTTGGTAAGGGTTGCCATAGCAAACCACCATTGAAGGCTTCTCCCCAAAGGAAGAATTTAGATTTATTTGGTGGCACTTTTTCTCTGCTGACTGTTTCATTGCTTTGTTCTGCCTGATCTTCTCCTGGCTGGGAGGGATGGGGAGAAGTGATTTGAGTGAGTGTCTTGCTCATACTCTAAGCTAACACCTACAAAACCCGTGTAACAGGGAGCAGGTGTGATGTTGAGCACCTGGGCAGTGCATGGGGGAGTCCTTTGGCTTGGGGGGAGGAGGCCAGCCCACTTCAAACACAAATCCAGACATGGGAAAAGCTACTTGAGTCTGTTTTTTTTTTTTTTTAAATATTAAATTCAGAGCTGTGTTCTTTCACTGTTAGTTCCTAAAATGAAACTAGACATTGCCCAGAAGTTCTTAGTTAACCAACCTACAGCTTCTTCTGCCACAGCTTCTTTATTCATTTCCTGACACGGTAAAGGGAATTCTTGACACCAGCCTTCCCCGAGTCATGTCCTGGCTCTCTTATTGCTGCATGTAATTCTCCTCTACATCAATTCAGGCAGATGAGACCTGTGCTTTCAGTTTTGAAAAGTTCTGGTTTGTACAGGCCACAGGGGAGGGTGGATTCTTCCACTTGTGTCTTCTTGGTGGCTGCAAAACCCACATTAAATCGTCGTTCTACCATTCGGCTGCCTGATTAGATGGTCTGTGCATACCTCAAAATATGTGATGTTTTACAGTGAGATTTGCTATTTAAATAAGAGGTTTGCCATAATTGGCTGTTATAAATTACAAGCAAGAAGGAATGATTTATTACTTATAATTAGAAATGAGTTACGAAGGGGAATGTTGGTAATCATAAAATAAAGCTTGGAATACATTGATTTCCAGATGGCTGCCAGTGAAATTGTTCTTTAATGGATAATAGACCAGACACAAGGAAAAAAAAAAAAATCAGTCATCCATCTTTATTCCTTGATGGATTACTTGTATGAATCTATAGTTGCCTGAATTCTGAAATATTAGTTTTGCCTGCATAATTGGATGAGAGAAACTGAATTTGCCCGGTAGTATAGGATGCTAGAAGTGTGGAAGAAGTGAGTTCCTCTTTTGTCTGGCATGATTTTTGTCCTTGTAATGTCAACAGGGAAGATCCAGCGATCGATCTGGCGTCACCTTTGGGTATAACAACTTCAATTAATTGTTCCCAGAGACTGCAGGTTACTAAGGTGTTTTCTTTTTATCTTTTGCTTCGTTTGAAGCTTTCATGAGGTTAAGATTGATCAAAACACTTGTCCAAAAGCAAATATCTGTAATCCTCCTTGCTTGAGTCTAGAAAAATACATTTGCACCAGAAACAGACGGCAGTGCTACTGCTGAGAATTTTTCAATAGCATAATCCTTCTGTTGAGATGATAATGTGTTCATTTAACTTTTAAAATTTCACTTCTTGTTACTATAGTTTCAAGCACCATTTAAAATTTATTTTTATTTGCCTTATCTGCTAATAATGGCTCTTTCTGCCATGGCAGTTGCATTCTGTGCTGTTACCATTTGAAAGACAGCGCTACACGATAGTTAAGGCATATGGATTGTCACCACATGAGTTGTCTCACGCCCATGTTTTAAAAGTGACACTGCCATTAGACTTGCTTAACTGAGACCATTATGATTACTCATTTACCTTCATTAAAATGCTTCATAGCTTCCTTATTTTAAGTAGCTTTTCTCAGCAAGGTGCAGATTTGCCTTGCTGCCATCATTTCATCTGGAAAAATTTCCATGGTGAAAGGAATAACATATTTTCAACTAATACTTTCCTGACCTGTGGAGAGATGAGCTCATCAGTGTCTTTATTGACAAACTCAGGAAGAAGGTGTGTCAACCAGAAATATTAGATCAGTCAGCCTGTCTTGTCCTGAAGCAATTGTAATTTCCCATGGTCTGCAGCAATTTCCTTTAGAAGCAGATATGTGGAGATATTGTTTGGGATCTGCTGCAGGAGCATAATTTCATTTGGTCCCAATGAGTTGGCCTTAGATGTCATTCTTTTCATTTTTGCTGTTGAAAATCTTTTGGTTTAGTCAGTGGGAAGAACAGCAAGTTGCTATTTTCCAGCATCTAACTGAGGAAAAAGTGTTGCAGCTATGCAGAAAAATATTGCCCACTCTGAGCTGGGTTATTGAAGACAGGTGTTACAGCCCCTGCCCCTCTCTGAAAAGCCTGGAATAGGTGTTCAACTCACGACACACTAGCAAAGTTCCTGCTTTTCAAAAACCTGTTGGTGAGTGATGTAGATGCTTAGTTCCTCAGTGGTAAATCTATTCCTCAGTGAATGATAGAGGTTCTTACTTCCTTCCAGTTTCCTCCTGCGAGTTTTGGTCCCTCAGTGCTCAGCTCCAGGCACTTGTTGGGAGAGGCTGCTCTCATTAGCACTGAAGATGTTCTCAGTGCCGTGTTGTCTGGTGCTGCACTGATGAAAGCCAAGCTCCTCTGATCCAGCATGAAAGAGGGCTGAGTGGGAATCAGAAGTGGGGACAATTCCTCATTTCACTATAGTTTTTGTTGTCAACTTCAGTTTGCTTTTTTTCTGCTTGAAATGGTTCTTTCCATAGTGTTGCTTGCTTGGAAACAGGACGAAAGCACTGACTGTTGGTGGAGTTGGAGGGATGTTGGAGCAGAGTTGGCAGGAACTGGCTCAGCTGTCTGTTAGTATCCAGGAGGGTTCATACCCTGCCTGCTGCTCCATCGGTCACATCTGTACAGCTGGCAGCACTGAGCCATCTCCTAAGGAACATTGCTGTGTGGGGGCTGAGCTCACTGCAGTTTGGACATGCTCTTAGTTGGGAGTCTTTCTGCCATTAGTTGGGGTCTCTGCAGCCCTGGCACATAGGGGGGCAATCCAAGGAATCTCCTTGGGGCTTTCACAGTGATGGTGAGCTGGACAGGGTGAGGAGTCTGGTCTTGAGAAAGCCAAAACCACCTGCCTACCTCACGTTCAGGCACACGTGGTTTCAAGGTGCAGGCATCACAGGTGCTTTGTCATTCTGCAGAGCATGATGGTGTCTGTGGTTGTATCTGGACTTCTGAGGTGGTGCAGTAACACCCTGACCCCCAGCCCCTGTCTTCAGAGCATCATGCTGCTGTTCATGGGTGTCATGGCCAGCCCTGGCCTTGGCTGTTTGCTTCCACCTCCTCTGGAGCGGAGGGAGCAGATCCCGTGAACATCTGGCTCTCAGGCAGAAGCAGATGTAGAAGATGGTGGGATCCACAGCTGGATGTGCAAACCTCGAAGTGCTCCAGGGTTATGGTTGTCATTGCAGCCTTTGTTTTGCCCTCTGGAAAGCAGCAGTCATCCAAGTCCGGGAGGGTCACCCCTTTGTCCTGACCCAATGGCAGGACAGCGGGCAGGATCTCCTGATGCTGTTGTGTTTCCAAGAAGAGATTTCAGTCCTTGCAGAGAGGTAATTCCCAGCTTTCCGGTAAGGATAACATTGACAGTACCTAATTAAAGGGCACTCCTATCCTGTATAAACATTTATATTAATTTCCTTCTCACACAGATGTCTAGTAAACTGACCTCCTGAGGCAAAACCATCTGGCCTCAGGTGGGAGGGGGATCTCAGCCAGCGTGAACAACCTGACCTGTCTCTTGTTGAGTCATTTCTCAATAGTTTTTTCTGTTCCTGCACATGAAAGGCCTGTGCATGGATATATAGGTTTCATGGGCAGTTGTCTTGGATGACCTGCATAATTACACTGCAGGCTTGTGGCTGTGGGCTCTGCTCAATCTCTGCTTCCCATTGCATATTCTGGGACCATCCGTGTATAAAATTAGTATGGGCGGTAAGCAGCAATAAGATGTTCCCTACATGGGTGGATTAAATTAAAATTCAGTAAGAAAAGAGCTTTGGGTGAGTTTCCAAATTACTTGTAGGATTGTACTGAGGAGATTGTTATGGTATTGTCAAACTTTTTGGTGGATGAACAGTCTGATGCAAGTGAGGTGGGTTTATTACCTCTCAGTGCTCTTTCTTTTTTATGTACTATGCTGTGTAATCTTTTGTTATTAAATAATAAGCAAAATAAAAACTGTTGTTTGTCACAGCCAGCTTGTTTTGCAGAGAAAAACACTTTGAAAGTTCAGTCTGTGTGATCTCCAGCCCTGTCAGGAGCTATTATATTGAATCTTCTTTTAAATTGTTAAGCTGGAGGACAAACTCAGATGTTATCGTGCACATCTCAGCTGAGAGCGGAGCAGATTCGGCAGGGAACAGCCTCTGATGCCTTGTACCATGCCATTAGTTTTTGTCACAAACATGTCAAGATAATCTGCTTCCAGTGTTATGTGTGTTGGCTGACATGAGCATTAGTAGATCTGCATAATTTTTGAAGTAGTTTGAAGTGTGGATGTAACACACTTGGGGCTGTGTGAAATCTTTTTTATCCCCTTTTACGGATTACATTGCTGTTCAGAAAGTTGCCTGTTCTGTTTTTCCCTCCCACAAGGTACTGTGTTAATTTGCAAAGTTCAGAAGGAAAATGTCCCAAACTAGAAGTCATCGTAAATAGTGAACAACAGCTGACACACTTTGGAAGACCAGGAGCCCTGTTATTTCCCAGTCACAACATTACATTTTAAATGGATGCTGTTGTTACTTCAGTATATATGGAATTGTACCTTAATGTAGGCTGTTATTATTTATTGAGCTTCTGAACCTCTAATTCAGTCTGGACTCTGATGGACAGGATCTTTCTTCTGTAGTGTATATGTGCATGTGTGTCCCTTGGTAACCTTCTACAGATGAGGTTGAGTCATGCCCAGTGAAAGCTGGATAAGATACTTCAATTATGGATTTTTTTCAAGGTGTTTTTTTGATCATTGATGCTCAGACCTGTCCCAGCCTCAAAAGTGGTCATGCTTTTCCACGAGGACAAATTTTTCCACCCTCTGAGGTGCAGCCAGACAGCAGAAGGAGCCTGTTTCTGTAGCCATGGCAGCCAGTAATTTATGGCTCCATATGGCTGGTGTGGCAGCAGCTGCTCTGGTTTAAGGAGGTCGGGACATTGGGGCGTTTAAGAAACAAAACAACATCCCAACTATAAAACCTTCTTAAATGGTTTTGTACAGTGATAGTCGGGTTCTCCCTAGGCATATGGAGAGCCAAGGGGGTTATATATTTGTAATTTGTATAGCTGTAGTTTGAATCAAAGCAGCAGGGAAATAAGTTTTTGTGATGGTTTTACCTTTTTCCAGTGTCATGGGTAGTGTTTTAGGAAGCAGATAGTATGGAGGGGCCAGGCCATTCCACCCAGGTGATGAGACCAACCTTGGATCTGGCCTGCAGCAGGTGCTGACCATCCATGGCAGGAGCAGGATCCACCCCACTGCTTTTGGATGCATTTTATACTATGCTGAGGGAGAAAGTGTATTGCCCAGATCAGATGGCAGTGCTGTATTTGTAATAAGGAAGTGAAGATGTGCACATTGTGAGTGGCGCTTGTGGAACAGAAATACAGCTTTAATTTCAGTTTGGGTGTGAGAGTCCCTTGCTGCTGAGAAATGGTATAGAAGGGCTCTTGGATGCAGCACTAAAGTTTTTGCAAATAGGCTTTTCATAAACGTGAATCTTTTTATTTTCATTAGGGGACCATTTTAATTAAAATGAAACTGGAATGTTTACTCTGCTTCCTGTAGCTGTGATTGTTTTCTTCACTGTGTGAGCACATGTATAATTTGCTCTAAAAGAAATGTCAGCAGTTTCTGATTACCTTGTGAGTCTTACTCAACAGCTTGATTTTAATTGGGGGGAGGAAATATTTTCAGGGTGCTCCAGGGAGGTCTGATGTTTTTGGGTAGCAGGAGGGAAAAGGTGCTATCTTTGGTACAATGTTAATTGCAATAATCATGACTATGAATTTAAAATAAAAGTCCTTTATTTCTTAACAGTGTTGGGTGTTTTTCAGTCACGTCAGTGAAACACAACCTGTTTAGTAATTAGAATCCTTCAGCTATACAACCTTTTGGCTTTGCTGCATCCATATGTTTATAAGCATCTAAATAGGGTGATTTTTTGGAAAACAGTGATTGAAAGTAGATAGGTACTCTCAAATCTCAGAAATGTAGGAAGAAATTTTTTTTGTTATGAGGCTGGTGAGGCAATGGCACAGGCCCAGAGAGGTGGTGGATTCCCTGTCCCTGGAAACGTTCAGGGTCAGGTTGGACAGGGCTCTGAGCAACCTGGTCAGGTTGAAGATGTCCCTGCTCCTTGCAGCAGGCTGGACTTGACAACATTTAAAGGTGAAAACTCTACAATTGGGGTTAGATAATGGAAAGGGAAGGTTGAGCACATAGGGAGGAGTGTGTCCATGACTTCAAATATAATCTTTCTGAGCCCAGAAGTTGACCAGGATTTGTAAGTAATAGATATTTATGTAGGTCAAGTGAATCTTTTTCTTGAATTTTTTTGTAATTATACAGTATGACAAGAAGTATCTGTAGCAGAATAATGTGTTCTGGATTCTTCAGTGGCACTGCTCCTGAAACATTCCCTTACCTTCTTTTTGTTTTGATCTGCTGGGAGGAGGTACCTTTGATTACTGGAGTTGCTGAAATGCCTTTTGGGTCCTGCAAAGCATTTCAGAGATGACCAGTTTTTGAACCTTTCTGGAGCTTAGCTAATATCTTGTATTTTAATATTGTCTCCACCATCAGAGATAATGATCTGAGTCTCTCCTGCTCATTCTCTGGGGTTTTATTTCCTCCTGCTGATTATTTGAAATAAATAAATAAGTAGGAAAACAAGGAGTTTCTGTGTGTTAGCAAGGAGGAATGACTAAGAGAAAAATGAGAGTAAAATACTGCTTATCATAAAAGACTGTATCTCTGGAGGCATAAATTGGTATTCATTAAGTTGTTTGCCTAGACTTCGTTAAAAGACGTGCTTGAGGAGCTGTCTGAGCAGTGTTTCTGTAGAAAGCAAGTCATCCTCTTCGTGACTAGATACATCTAGATGAGCAGGAGAGACCAGAAAGTAACACTAAATGATGGATTGAGAACAGCCTTCTTGGCAGTAAGGAAACAACAGACTATGAAATGTTTTTCAGAAGTAATAATATTTAACACTTAGCTGTAAAATTATACTGATCCAGCTCTTCTCCCCCAAATATGCAGGTCTCTTGCACATCTGATGCAGAGTTTTAAAAAATGTTTATGTTCAATCTCTGTCATTTCTCATTCAAAGTGTTCAGGGTCCCTGGTGAGTTTTTTTTGATGATTTTGGTAGCTGGATGTTAAATTCTTGCCTGTGATGATGATGGTATCCTGCATGCATAATCTTACTGCTATCCTCTATGTATCATCAGATGCAGAGAAGCAGTTGCAGACCAGTGCTAGGTAATCAGAGTGTGGCCCAGTCTTGCCATGTCTGCATTCTTCCAGAAATCAGTTTTCTTTAGATTTTTGTAAACCGTGATGAACGCAGCTATTTCAAAGACCTTGGGGAGAAGCTGGGGCTGCAGTTTGAGATGAGGTTTTGCTACTGTGCTGGCATCTTTTATTATTACCTTGATCTGGGACAGATACTTCCAAGGGAATGTGTGTGTTAATTATCGTGGCATTTGTGGTTCTCTGCTCTTTATCTTAAATCATTAAAAAAGTAATTGCACAACATCACACTAGCAAAGTGCTTTCACTGTTTGGAGAATGAATACTCTGTGGCAAACTCTTGTGCAACTTCTCAGATGTTCAGCATTTTTTCTTTCTTTCTTTGCAGATTAAGACCCTTGATTTCAACCCAGTTTGCTAAGAAGGCTGCCACTGAAGAGGTATGAAAAGTCCAGCACTTCTCCTGGTGCAACAGGTTGAGTTTGGAAATTCCCACAAGCTATTTTCAGCCTGGCTGTGGTCATGTGGTAGATAAGGGTAAAAGAAATGAGTCTTGGTTGTCTAATCAGGCCAGGAATTGGTTACTGTGAGCACTGCAAAGCTGAGCTTGGCTGTTTTCTAACCCAGACTTGCCATACTTATCCATCAGGAACATCAGCACAGCCTCATGATGCTTCATTGGACAGCAAAAAAGAGGAAACTCCCTGCAAGCATCTAAAAAGCTCCTTGTAAATAAATGGACAGGAGGAGTAGGAGAGGGCAGAGCCTGTTTCTCAGCACTTGGATTGTCCTCACAGAGAAGGACTTTGCAAACTCCACTTTTGTGCAGCCAGAGCTGCCCCCAGGGATGGGCTGGGCTTCTGTCAGAGACCAGTGTGGGAAGAGCTAACTCTGTACAGCCTGGCTTGCTCTGCTTTGCTTGTCTAGTTTGAAAATGTAACAGTGCCACAGAAAAGTTAGTGCTGTTAAGTGGCCACTCCAGAAGCCCTCCTTGGGTGGCCTTGTGCACCTCCCAGAGGGATCATGATTATTTTCAGATAGTAAAACCAGGTAACAATGATAGCTACTTTCTTTCACTATTATTTTCACACTGTACAGAATATTTACAGGCATTTTGTGTACAACAAACTGTCTACTGCATATCTAAAAATTCAGTGTACCAAAGGTATTTGTCCCTCTTGCCCATGAATGCATGACACTGACACCCTTCTGAAAGTGAGCCATTTCCCTTGGGTAGTTTAACACCTTTGACAATTGCCCATCCATAAATAAAGCTGAGTGCCAAACTCCAGTCCAGGATGTCTGGAAGTGAATTCAGGAAGTTCTGTTTAAAGGTGCTGTTTGACTGTCTTATTTTTTAACATGACTAAAAGTCATTGATTTTCAGAAACAGTTTGATATCCTGCCTAGGGAAATACATTTTCACTTCTTATTCTGTGCTCATTAGAAAACTCTGCACATTTTTAGAAGTACAGCAGTCTGGAAGTGGACATGATAATTAGAAGAAGGTCACATTTTAATTAGCATGGAGCAATTTTAAAAAATAATGACTCAATCGTAGCTCCTTTATATTCACCCACTTTTTCAGAGCAGATGGATACTTTTAAACATATAAATTGATGTATATTATGATGCTGATTTGTTTCAAACTCTTGTGTCTATTTCTGCTTATATAACGAAAATGGACTCAATTTGATCACTCTAGAGGCAAAAGCAGTGGTAGGAAATATAAACTGGAGGGAAGTTCCTCTAAATAATATGATTAATTTCAGCATTAAAAAATAATGAAAACCTGTCTTTGACTGATCCGAATATCTAAATACTTGATTTTCTATTAAAATTAATGGATGTCTTTGCCCTATTAATGAGCTATTGGAGCAAACCCTGAGGTGACTTTGAAAAACTCAGGCACATTCTTTAGGTTGACTGTCATGGTGTATGACAAGTTCAGGAACAGCTTTGATGTTTGAATAATTAGACTATCAACTTTCTGGTACAGAGATTTTCTCTTACAGTGTATCTCTGAAGTGCCTGGAGTTACAGGGATTCTGGGAGCTACTGCATCCCAAGTAAATACATTTATAAATAAATAAAAATAAACTGCAGCATTTTATCAGAGCTTGCTGCCAATGGAATTGGAGAATATGCAGCAGTACATAGCTGTGTACTGTAATTTAAAAACTAGAGCACTGTGGCACTTTTCTCATGGTATGGACCAGAGGAATTGGGGTTTTTTGGTCTCCTTTGGACCATTCATTTTAGAAACACTTCACCA
Organism: Taeniopygia guttata; assembly: GCF_048771995.1. NCBI lineage: Eukaryota > Metazoa > Chordata > Aves > Passeriformes > Estrildidae > Taeniopygia > Taeniopygia guttata. The sequence continues at coordinate 57,556,170 of NC_133030.1, read as the reverse complement.
CTGGTCCTTCCAAAGAAGAGGTCCCAGTATTTTCCATCTTACTAGGGAAGATGACTTGGTGCTGGTAACAGCTGACTGGTGACTGGTCAATATTCCCTTCCCTAAATTCTTTACATGACAACACAGCTTTCATGGTTAATCATTAAGGTTCTTCAAATTGCTACTAATTATCTTGTTTTGTGGGCCATGGGCTTTAGTGTACAAACCCCAAAACAGTCCAACTACGGAATGGGTGTGGAAAATACCCTATTACAGAGCTGATGGAGGTAAAGCTCCTGTGATGTTTCTTCCCTGGATGAGAGCAGGAGGTGGAGCTCCAGACTGAGCACACCATAGAAAGAGCAGGAAGACCTGAGCCTGGGCTATGCTAGCACAGGCTTTGCTGCTGCTTCCTGCCCCGTTCCCAGATGTCTCCTTAGTGAACCAAAGGCAGCATTAGCTACTCCAAATTCACCTCTATTCCCTTGTGGTGTTCCCTTTCTCTCCCTCCATGCTGTGTCCTGCCTAACCTTGGAGCAGCTGGGGAGGACCATGTACAGAACAGGTCCTGTCAATGATTGATTCTCAAGTTAGTGTTTGGAGATCATTATTGTGCTGAATTCCACAGGTAATGGTACAGGTGCCAGTGTGTATTATCAGCTGAGTGCTCTGCCATCACATTAAGTGCTGTCTGCAGAGTGCTTTTTGTTCCGCAGCTCATTGCGCCGCCAAATAAATCCAACCAGAGCTGTCAAAACTAATACATGTTGGGCTTTTTCTGATTTGAAGGGTACATTTTTGCTATCATTAAATTGTCAATAACGTTGTTATTTTGTAATAGGCCTGATGTGAGTTGAGCACACCGTGGGAGAGGTTTGTAAGTTTTCCCACAGAGCTCTCCGGAGGAGCCTTCGCTCCCAAATTTTTCCTCGCCTTGTGCTTGCCAGAGAATCCTTGTTCTGCTGTTACCATTACAGGATATTTCAGTTGCCTGGTTCTGGACTAAGTGAAAACTGGCTGGTTTTGCCAGACTTTCATTCAAAATTCCATTAGAACAGCTGAACCTGTAGCACTGGACATGAGCTTCCATCTCTCCCATCCCTATTGTTTGGAAGCTGTTAAAGTTCTGTACAAATATTGGACCAAAGGAAGATCTGCTCTACTGTTCTCTCTTCTTTTATGCAGGTTACCTTTCCAAATGCACAAGCTGAAGCCTCTGATGTAGAAAAACCAGCAGCTGTGCTTGTGGAGAGTGGCCCAGTAGCTTACAACCCTGATGAAGAGGTGGAAGAGGAAGAGGTAGAAGAAGATGAAGATCACTGCATGAGCGCCTTGCAGTTAATGGGAGGAAATGGTGAGCTGGGGCTACCATCTCTGGTGCTGTGGGCTTTGTCCTTGCAGGGGTGGGGACACACAGGATTCTCCTACTTGTCCCTGTCCCGGAGCTCCTGCTGCCTTTTCAGCATTGCCCATTCCTGTGGGAAGCCTGGAATCACCCTTGTCTGAAAGCTGACCTTAGAGACTTCTCCTGAGAAAACTTTGCATCTCGAGCTTTAGGCTAAGAGGGCTTCTCGAAAAAAAACTGAAGCGTGAGGTGTTTTCCAGAATTAGGTTTATTGAGGTGGATCTGAGGAGTTAGGGGGTCAGTAACCCCTCCACTGGCTGTGCCTGGAGCCCCCTGAGCCTCCCCTCCCTGCTCCTTGTGCCTCCTCAGAGGAGGCTGCAGGGATGTCCAGGTTGTCCATGGGCCCTGGGGACGTGTCTGTCCAGCTCAAAACAGAACAAAACATCACACTCTGCTTCTGGGGAAGGTGTTAGGAAGAAGCATTTTCCCCAAGTGCAAGAATGGCATTGGTGGTGCATGTATGGTACACAGATGTGTGCTAATTTCTTTGGGTTACCCAGCAAAGCCACTGATTTAATTAGATTTCTTAGCTGGCAGGAAAAGGCAGTCGTCTCTCCACTGTGGTTTTCCCTATCTGGACACATCCACATTTATCCTTTATTAAAAACTTCCCTTTAGAAGTTAAGCTTTGAAAATAACACAAAATTATTTTTAAAATGGGAGCTGCTAATTATGGGTTGTGAAGGCTCAAGATGGGAATAAGTTTCCTACTGAAATGTTATTTACTGCAAAAATCTTCCCATCACTATTCATTTAGCTTTCATGGACAATATGTATACATTTCACAAAAGTGTCTGTTGCTTTTAAATTGATTTCTCTGCTGGAAAATAATTGCTGAACTGTAGGAAAAACAGTTTGTTGCCTGCATTTATTATTAGAATAACGTTCCCAAGAAAAGGCATCCATGTGGGGGAGGGTGGGTCTATGTTTATTAATAAACCCCCCACAAAAATAGAATAAAGGTCACTGAGTTTTTTTTTCTTTGTAAATGTTACTAATTTTGAACCATTCTGAGAACATTCCACTACTCCCTGTCTGGTCTGGACAACAGCTGAAAAATTGGAGTTAAAAAATAAAAATAAAGAGGAAAAGAAAAGGAGTATTCCCAGAATTCGAATGCAGGTGTACAGAGCTGCTCAGAACAGCAAATAACTCTTTCCTAGCTGCTTTCTCTGTGGATTTTAGACCTGTCTGCTTGAAATAACTACATGAATTACAGATGGTGAACTTCACCCATTCTACACAAATCATTATAGATTACATTTAATTCTGCTTCTGAGCATTTGCTTGTCTCTTTGTGTGAGATGTTGCCCTGTATTGGATTTAGAATATAAAGTTTAACTTTCCTCATATGTAATAATTATCCATAGGTTCATCTGCACAGCAGAAAATATCTGTGTGAGTGCATTCAGAAGCACACAGAACAGAAATTGGTGCATTAGAAACGTACAGACTTGCCTTCTGACACACAGCACAGTCTTTGCACTCAGTATTGTTTAAGAAAACAAAACTGGATTAAAAAATCTGGGCAAAGATTTTAAGTCTAGAAGTAAGAAGATAGGGGAGATCTGAGTCAGATGCATTGGTCAGGATTCGTTGCAGGACTCTTTTGATGCTGATGGGAACTCTGAGCTATCTCTGAACCCTTGCAATTTCAGCTCATAAATCCATGAATAATGTAAACAAACCAGCTTTTTCCTTGGTGCGTATATCTGGTGAAAAATGTGCCTCCTTGTAAATGTAATGCTGTTGCTTATCAGCCACTGTGTGCCAAGTCACTTGTGACAATCAGGCTTGATCACCTTAGCTTCTAAATTAAATCAAGTATTTCACTTATACATGTGCCAAGTATTCCTAAACGAGGGTATAATGACAAGTGAGAAGAGATATTTACACATACATGCTTAAAAATAATTTTATTTCATTGAGGAAAGTACATGTAAGAACTTATTTAGGCCTAAGAAGATAGATGATTTTTAAAATGCTTGCCTAAGGCAAAACTTATCTTGTAGTTATATAGCAAGAAAACAACCTTAAAGAAGCAATACTTCTAAGCCAGAATATTTGCATTTTTATATGCCCTTGTCTTTGTGTGTTTCAGATTATGGCTGTGATATGGATGAAGATGATGGCTATTAGCTCCATTTACTTCCAGGGGACATGGACTGTGTCTTGTTCTCAGCAAATCTTTGGTCTTCAAACTGTATGAATAGTGAAAGAAGCTGTCTATGGTCAGCAAATGTAATCGAACAATCCTTACTTTTGTAAAGTGGATTCGAGGTTGGCATTGGGTCTGGTCAGTTTATATTGACCCATAACCCAGCAATAACCAGTTTGGATTCCTACTTGAATTTATTTTTATTTTGGTGGATCATAGTTGAAGAATTAAATTAATGAGAGTAATGTTTCCAGAGAACAAAAGAAAAAAAGACAAAACAGACTGTCCATCAAGCCTGCGTTGCTGAAAGCAGCACATCTCTTATTTATGTGACTGCTTTTGGGCATACTGCTGAAAGGGAGCAGGCTGAAGGACAGGGCCTGTTGATTATTTGAGCACAGGAGCATTAGTCAGTCTCCTCATACTACAACTGACAGAAAGAAATGTTTCCAGCCTGGACTGTGAATGCGACCATGTTACTGTATATGAGTTCCCTTACCCAACCCTGTCAAAAGTTAATGACAAGTTATATATTTGCAGAGCAGCACTGGTTTTCTGAAACAGAGTAAATACTTCTTTATACTAGTAAATTCGTAGATTTCTCAAAAAGGCAATGAAGAACTGTCTTCCACTGTGAGTCTGGTGTGGTTTTTGTGGAAGGGGGGAGAACACCTGGGCCGGGTAGGAAGTGCAGGGAGCAAGGAGGCAAAGATGCTGTGCTCATGAGCTGTTGCTGGGCATCCTTAGGGAAAGCCAGGTCTTCTTTAGGCTGGTGTTGCTGCAGGAGAGTCACTCTGGCCATCTCTGTGGAGCTGCTCTTGCCTGACTAAGTTAGAGGGAAGGTCTGCTCCCAAGAGCTGCTGGTCTCTAAAACCAGTTGAAAGAAAGAGAAAGCTGAGCTTTTTAATAAATAAGCTAGCATCTGCTTTGACTGAATTTAATTTAATGTAATTTGCTTAGCATTCACTGGGTAAATTAAAGGTCACCATGAAGCAGCCTGACTTTCATGGCTCAAATCCCACCCTTGAACAGTCGTTGCTATGTGAATAAAGCTGGAGCTCCGGCCCTGTGTGCCCCGAAATGTCAGCAGGCAGGTCCTCTGTCACAGATAGATCAGTTCTGGCAGTGCCATGAGAGCAGGGGTCAGGAGTGGAGCCCCTGTGGGCAGATCCCACCCTGGTGCCACTGACCTGCCTTCCCCTGGCCCGAGGCTCTGGGCTCCGTGGGAAATGCACTGCACTCGGGATCACACTCCTGATGGCTGCAGCTGACCTTTCCATCTCTCTCCCTTATCTGGTGACAATCATGAAAACTGTAGTGCTGCAGGCTTCTCTTAACACCAGGGAAAGATGGATATTTATCTTACCAGCGTGGTTTCTGTTCAGCTGTGTCTCCTGGTCGGGTCTTCCTTCCTACTCCTTTTTTGAGGAGTGCTCATTACTAAAGCACCATCCATCCTCCTGCTGCAGAGATTGGATCGTGGCAGGAAGAGAAGCTGCTTCAGGATGCTCTGCCAGACAGGGTGATGATGGTGCTGACATCTGAGGTCATCACCAAAGAGAAGAAGGACCCACAGGGCCTTCCACACTTCCATTCTTTCCTATCCGCTTGCATAAGATGGATCATGCAAGTTGAGCAAGAGTGAGTGCTTTTTTTAGGGGCAGACTTGATACTGTTTGGCTGGTAAATATGGTTTGGTGGGTTGTATCTGTGAGGAATTTTTGAGCCCTGTATAGGAGTATTTCTGTAATGACTTACTAGAAGCAGAACTTGGTAACAAAATTGGTGTGGTAAGGCTACTGGAAAGAATAGCTCTTCTGAACCAGATTCCAGTTACTTAGTTTACAGCACTTAAGTGGAAAGAAGAGATTCCTTATAATTCTTAGGAGAAAAGCTGGCATTTTCACCAAAAAGCTATAGATTTTTTTCCTGACATTTTATAAATACTGCACAGAAACTGATATTGAGGAGATAAACCTTTCTACCTCTCTTTTATGTGCACCATAAAATAGAAGTATGCTATAAGCAGACAGTTTTCTAAAAAGTAGTTTGTTTTATCAAAGTTTGTGCTCTGCAAGTCTTTGAGACTGTTGAGTTTGATTGTTTGGGTTTGAATTAATCTTCCATAGCACTGCTACAAATATACTCTCAGTATATTCTCAAGGCTTGGGTTTTATTCCAAGGTACACAGTATTCTCTATGCAGGAAATAAACATGCATAAATAAACATGTGTATGACTCATGTAGGTCGAGTGCTTTTCTCAAATGCAAGATGTTGGCTCTTAAACCGCTAAGATGGGCTAAGATGGATATTGCTGAGGGTCCAGTCTCCTGGTTTGTTCCCCCACAGGATACCAAACCTGCTGCCAGGGTGGTGGTATTGTGTGTGAGAGCTGAGAGCCCACCCAAAAAACTACAGCTAGGAAATTTGAATGTCAGTAGTACATTTTGTTGCTGAGAACATTGGTTTGTGTGCTGCAAGTAGAGGGTTGCAGTTTTTGAATGCTCTCATATGTTTTGATTAGGAAAGGCCATCAGGCAATTTGCTGGAAGAGCAGGGGAAAAAAAAAAAGACCTACAATTCCATAGCATCTCAGTATTGCTGGTGAAGTTAATGGCTTGGTTTCTGTACAGGATTCCTAAAGAAAGGATATGTAATAGGCAGACTTCACTCTGAGCTTCTTAAGCTATAGTGGTTATGTACATTTTTAATTTATTGGTGACTTACTGGGATTTTTATAACGTTCATTCCTTCTTCTTTTAACTAAGCTCAGGAAATGTAAACAGATTTGAACATGCTAGTTTCTGTTTTTATAGATAGTCATTAAAATGTAAAAGGATTAACACTGCATTAACTCTGTTTACTACTGTTGGTATATCTGGACAATTTTGTTGTGTATAAGTAAGCCTGAATTCAGTTGGAGTAATTTGGATCCTGCTTTTCTCAGGATTCTGATTATGATGTAAAGAGCTTATAAGGCTTCAACATTTGTTATTCTTAGATCATCTTCCTTGAAGCCACACAAGCTGTGTATCATTGGGTTTGTTGCACAAAGCACATCTCTTGCTGCAAGTCACTTTGCTTGACAGGCAAAATTCTCCAGCTGTTGCATCCAGCTTGTCTGCCATGCAGCCTTTTAACACTCCGGTATTGTGGGAGTAAAAAAAGAAATAAAGAAAATAATGGGCTTCTTCACTGTGCTGAGTGCATTTTCAGTGTCTTAATCATCTGTGACATTTCTTTAAAATCAGTGTGTTCAGTACAGCAACTTTTAAATGGTGCCAGACAGCCTTGTCTTGAGGGTTAAACACGTTCATCGAAAAAGTCCTTGCCATCCTGATGACTTGTTTGTGTTCTTTGGATTGCATTGAAACCCCAGTTGCAGATGTGTGCTGTTAGAGTTTACCTAATAAATGTTCTGTTTCTTATTTTTGTGTTGAATCCTCGTATTTGGTTCAGTTAGTGCCAAGGAAACGAAACCTTTTTGATGTATGCATATGTACCATCCTCCCACAACCACGAATCATGTTAACCTTTTTTTACTGTAATATATTTGCTGTAAATAAAAAATAAAACCTTTACATAGCCCATATGTTACTATGATGCTCTCCTGATGATTTCTGATTTTTCTGCCTTAGTTCTTAAAAATGTTCAGTTTTGATTGCTGCATGATTGGTTGGTTGTGGCCAAAATTTGTCATTTAGAGCTTTCTTTTGTCTCTAAAAGGGAAGACACAGCAATCAGGCAAGTGTTTTTTACAAGATACTGTTCCACTGATAGATGTCGATACTTTCTGTAAAGTGCATAACATTAATGAGGCTTTTCCACTAAGCTGTATAATTAACTGACTGTGGGAACAATATATGGTGTGTGTATTTAGTGGACCTGTTCCAGTGCTTGTTTCTGAAAGTTGTGTCTTGATAAATAAGGTGTATGCTGAGCTAAAAATCATGTTATTTTATCAACATCTGGCTGCCACAGTTTGGAGACAAAAATCCACATCTGCCCTTTGTACAGATGGGTGTTTGCTCCTTTCAGTTTCTGCTGGAAAACGAGGTACTACTGGATCCTCAGGAGTGTCTCCTGCAAAGTTTTAGCCTATAAAAAGATGATGAACAGTAGATTTGATAAGGCAGTATGTATCATTCCAGCATTTCACTGTGTTCCCATAGTGTGATCAAGGCACACTTCTGCTCTCATTGACATTGGGATGTTTTTATCTGAATTTCTCTTCAGCTGTTCCAGCCATTTCCCCTGGGAGTTGGGAACTTCTCCAGGATGTCCATCACAGATGCCCTCTCCCTGCTAACATCTGAGCTGTTAAAAAGTACTGACTGCCTTGGCCTCATCTCTTCTGCTCTTCCCAAGCTGTACAGCTCTTGGCTTTGTCCTCTAATTTTTCTCTTCTGTGCCACACCAGGCTTTCATAACAAAAACCATTCTGTCCCCATAGCTGCATTCATCAAATATGCCTCCTTTAATGGTCTCAGAAGTTAAATAATGCTAATAAAAGCTGAAATTTTACAAGGCTTTATATTACCTTCATTTGTCACCAGTAGGTCATAGCAGGTTTGTTCTTATGTTTGTGTTTTGTAATGCAGAAGAGGCTGTTGCAGTTCTCTATTCCTGTCTCTTCTATAAGAAGAGTTACAGCACATTATTCAGGGTTTTTTTTTTTGCCCACCCTGATACCTGGCAGTGATCTTGGTGAGTGTTGTTTGTTTAACAAAAGGAGTTAAGTACATGAGAAAGGAAGCTCGGTGAGAATTCAGGACTTAGGGCATAACAAATTTACTTCATGAGTTGCTTCATTGTAATTATTTTTTTCTTACAGGACCTGTTGTGCATTCTCATGGAAATTAGGGAGGCACATACAACTCACAAAAATGCAAAATAAAATTCCCTTCTTGTCATGGGACTCCAGGAGCACAAGATTTAACAACTTGTAGCCTGAACTGTACATTTGTTATTGTGTGGGAGGGCAGTAAGTCACACAGTACTGGGCATGGGGATGGCAATCACTGTGTAACCCATTTCCATTGCCAAATTGCAGCAGGAATGCTTTCTCAGTGCTCTCAGTGCTCCTAGTAAAGTTTCTCAATTCTTCAAAAGCAGAAAAATACAGCAAATGAAAGGAATTTGAACAGAGCAATGAAAAGAAACAGTACCAGCAGTCTGATTTCCAGGTGATTTTTCTTCTGTGGGAAAAGTAAAAGGGATTTGTACACAGAGACTAAAAGGGGCAAAAGATGCATCTTGGCAGCAACAGAGGTGAGGCAGTGTTGTTCATTTTCCACACAAGAGTTACAGACTCTTCTGTTTCTTGGTATATCCTGCATTATATTCATCATTTATAGCCTGAGCAGTCCACTGGAGGGTATTGAAAGAGGTAGGACACCAAGCCAGGTGAGGAAGAAGAGGTGGTGAGCTATCATTGTTTCTCAAGTGAAAAAAATATATATATTAATTATTTAGAGTAAGTTTAAGGGTTGTAGTTTGATATTAAGGAGAAAAGCTGCATTAAAACCAGAAAGATGAAGGAATATTCCTTGTAATGATGTGCACTGGACTGTGCAAAAAGCAGTGAGCATGAGGCAGGAAGAGCTGTGCTGGTTTACATCACTCAAGGATCTGTGCTCTTACCAAGAGTCTCTAGAGGTGGTAGCAGTAGTGAAGGAAGGGATAGAAGTGCTCTGGGGTAAAACAGAGTGCTGTGGGTAAAAGCAGTCCTGGTGTAAAACCAGATACTGTGCTGAGTCCCCTTCTTACTCTGTCAAGCCATGTCTAATTAAAAAGCAAAGAGGAGTTATCCAGAGTTACCTATTCTGCTGCTTTTAGTACAAATGGGGATGGCTGAAGTTGTCAGAACTTTCTAGGTGGTCACAGCCTTTCTCTGAGGTGGATGTGTTTGTAATTGAATAACAGTTCTTCAGCACAGCATCGTGTCTGGGAAACAGATTAATCCTTGTATTGGCTGTGATTCCTGCCCATGCTCTGGGAGCTCTACAGGGGAGAGTCCAACACACACCAGCACCATTCAGGTAAGATTCATGGGTTGGCATGGCATAAAATACAGCTAAAGCAAATGTTTTCAAAACTACTCACTGCTTTCAAGCAAGCTCTTACGCAAGGCCACTGAGAAATTGTTAGTTACTGCTGCATGGTGCATTAAATCAGTAGGACCTACCATGAGCTCTGAGGTCTCCAACAGCAAATCAGCACGGTGTGAATCATTGTGTTTTCCTTCTGGGCCATCAGGCACCACGAGACAGAGTCTGAGTGTATTTTCTGCCTGTGGTAAGATGAAGGATCTTTCATCTTGTTCATCTTCCCAGTATAATTTATGTTGGTTCAGAGTTGCTGGCTGCACTGCATGAATAAGATGCCATCTGAAACACTTTTGGCCGGTGCTCTTGGCACACATGCAGGTGTGGACTTTGTGATCTCCCCTGGCCTCTTGGTGGGCAAAAGGTCTCTGTCAGCAGGGGTGGTCCAGCCCTGAAAAGCTGCCCAGCACAGACCCCAGGTATTGGCACTGCCTGTGGGTGTAGCACAAAGGTGAGATGTGACAGCACATCAGTTAGAAGATTACAAATTTTATGTGAGTGGGGAGAGCCGTGGCACTAATCACACTGCAGAGAGGTGGTTTAGGGGTCCCAAGGGCTGCGTTCAGCCCATTGATCAGTCCCATCTGTTAATCTGCCACAGCAGGTACGAAGCCCAGAAGGAGATAAGCAATTAAGGCCATCTGTGACACCTCAGGTGAAGATCAGCAGTAGGCAGGATGAAGACACAGCCATTACAGGACTTAGCAGAGCTTTGAAAGGCAGCTGTAGCTCTGCCAGTTAATTTCAAGCCTACTTTCACAGTCAGGCTTAGCTGTCATTAAATTCTTGGTTATATCTTAGGTTGATAGGGCCATAGGGTGGCTTGCTATCCAAGAAAGTGCTCTGGGGGATTTTGGGCTGGGATGTGTGTGGTTTTTTAAGTTACTTCCTCTGTTGCCATATCTTGCAAGGACTGTGCTCAGGATTGCAGGTTCCCTTCTGAGCAGAGTCCTCGGTGCTGAGCAGGAGTAAGCAATCACTACTGAGGAGCAGTGATGTTAAATGAGACAAAAAGCAAGGGAAAGCAGCACGGAGAATGATGGTGAAACATGGAGTGTGAAAGTATCAGTTGGTCCGGGTATCAGAACCAGGGATGTCCCACATCAGAGGTGAAGAAGTGAGCAGCGAGTGGAGCAGACCTGGTCTGGTGGTAAGCTGTGACCTGAAATTCCTCATTTCAGCTCTGAGATGGGCTCTGTTCCCTAATACTGCTGAGGGGGGCAGTGGAACCATCTCAAATGGCTCCCCATGACTTCCCTTACCCTTTGCCACTAATTGCTCACAGGGGCATGAACTCAGTTTGTTCTCCTCCTGCTGGTGATCACAGCCAGATCCTGCCCAGCTCTGACTCCACAGGAAAAGGGATTGGGATGTAATGGCAACAGCTCCTTTTCCTGGAAAGAGCAGTGCTGTCGCTTGGGGTTTTGCCCAAGCCTTTGCTCCGAGTCTGGCTGATCATTGGCTTTGATGATCTCACCATGATTTCTCGTCTCTTGTTTAATTTCTGAGTAACTCAAGGAAGTGAATGTGAGGGCTGAGGGAATCTAGAACCACCAAGGGATTTTGGCAAGTGCACGTAGACCCTTAACAGGAATGTTGTCTGCCCTTCTCTGTAATGTACCAGTCACTGGTATTTTTGGAAGACAAGGATGCTGAGAAATAGTTCCTGGAAGTGTTGCTTTGAGTTGCTGTGTGTTAGGCAAATATCCTGAGAATAGGAATTGTATTATTTGTACAAGGAATATTCAAGAGGGCTGAAGTGTTCAGTCACTTTAATTAGCCATGGGAGTGAACATCATCAGCTTTCTGTGGAAGAACAGCAGATTGTTGCCACTGTCTTTTTAAATACCTGTCCTGTTTTCCCCCTTGTATATTTCACTATAAAATAAAATATTAAAGCTTTAAAAACTCTTCATTAGCTAGCAGATGGTTTTGCAAGTTGCTTTAATGAGATGAAGAAAACCTTAATGGCAGACATTTGAAGTTGTGTTTAGACAGACTATTGCCATTGGAAGAATCTAGTGAATGTTTTCTCCATGTTTTTGACAGAACTTGGCACTAGATTATGTACTAGGAAATAGAAAGGGATGATTTGCACAAACCAGTTCCCTCCCAAGTGTGGTTCTACATCAGTGTAACATCGCTGAGCCCCATAGTCACGTGCTGATTTACAGAGGTGCAAGGCAGGAGGAAAATGTCATTAACTTGATGCAATTCAGGAGAAATAGTACATTTCTTGTGCATTCACCTCATTCCCTTGCTGCAGTCAAGGCATTTTTCAGGAAGCTTAGAGGCAGCCCCCTGACAGGCAGTGCAGCAGTGTGCCAACTCCTTCTGGACATCTCTGGATGTCAGCATCAGCAGCACGTGGGGATGAGATAAACGAGGCTGGAGAGCGCTGAGACCCTGTCCATGTGAAAACCTGTCCTTCTTACCCCACTCTTGCTAAATTTCCTGAGGCATAAGGTGCTTGTGCTGGGAACAGGTAGGAACATGGTGGACAAAAATACCCTTTCCAGGCCTTGATGGTTCTTCCAGTTCCATATTTCTCTCTGGAGCAGCCAGTGCCACGTTCTCAGGAGGTGCGAGCTGCCTTACAGGAATATGTTCGCATCCACAACTCCCAGTCCTTGACAAGAGTTGTTTATATCCCTTTAAACATGTGAATTCTTGTTTGTGGTGTTGTGAGCAGCTGCTGAACTCTCAGACCAGCTTCCTCCAAGGGTTGGTTTTGGCTGTGCAGGGTCTCAGCCTCATGAGGGCAGAGAGAGGGGAGCGTGTGCTGATTCATTTGCACAGCCAGAGGATCCACTCTCCATGCCCATATTGAGAGATGAATCATACTTCACAAAAGCAATTAAAAATGCCTCCTAAATGAGTAATTGCCTGGCTACCTGCTTAGGCTGTCCAACCCTTTGTTCCTCCTCTGGTCTGCTGACCATGTTACGCCTGGCCAAGCTTCAGTGTCAGCTTTTTGCACTGTTGGGGACCTTTGTCCTTCAGGTTTTTTTAGATCTGTCTGATCCAATCTCAAAAGCTTTTTTTTCAGATTTGGAAGATCCTCACAGCTAAGCACAGGTCCCCAAGGAGATCCTTCCCCTTTCTCTCCAGATAGAGTGTGTAGGATCAGCTACACACCAGCAAGAAATAACTCTAATGTGTGTAGGAGCTCTAGTGATAGACTTGTTAGAGATGCCCTGACCAATACATAAAAGGGGAAATGGGATGGTTTGCTGGGATATTAACACTCAGCAGAGTAGAATTTCTCTACTTATGAGCCCTGAGGAAAATCACAGTTGGAAAAAGCCCCGTGAGCTTCAAAGACTTGTCATGAAGTTTCCTTTCTCAAAAAGCAGCATTTCCCTGCCAGGTGCTCAGGAGGAGCTTGGGAAGAGGAGATCAGGGTGAACTGCCCTTCAGGATCCCAGTAGTGAAGGGATGTATTGAGGGAAGCACCAGCTCTTCATCTTCTCCCCTGCTTTGTGATATTAATATCAAATAGGAAGCATCCTCTGTCATTTTGTCACCATCCCTGCAGTCATCCCCATTAGCTCCTGAGCAGCTCTTTGGTAACACAGACCCTTGTCATGTTCTGCTGCTTCCTCTGTCCAACAGTGGGTATTTCTGTGGAGCCCTGTCCTGAAAGAAGGGTCACTTGCCAAGAGAAACACAATCCCTCCCTTTGCCAGGGACAGACAAGCAGCATCTCTGCTCCCTGCAGTAGATGGCCTACGTGATGAGCCCTGGCATACAGCCTTCAAGTGGCCACGGGGCTGATGAGCAGCAAATTGCCACCCACAGTCTGTCATTCCTGCAGAATTCCAGTCAACCCACTCCTGACAGCTCTGCCAGGCTTGGCACAGCAGAGGTTGCAGTTCCCAACTCTCAAATTGCAGTGCTGGCTTGTGTGGTGGCCGAGGGGACAAAGGGGCAGGAAGGAGCCCTGCATTTCAGGTGGGTGAAGAAACACCTTTGCAGTTGGGAAGGTTTCCATGCCAGCGTGTTCTGGGAAGAAGCAGACCTGTGTTTCCGTGGTCACACAAAAACATACAGGGACTCACGTTCTTGCTCTGTTTTAACTGTGCACCTTTGATGTGGTCTGTTTATCTCACTGGCTTCCAAATTCACCATTCTGTGCTCTCAGGTGTGGCAGTGCCAGCCACACCCACAGATTTACCTATGGCAGTCTACTCTCTAGGAACATTTTCCTTCATTTAAAGCCTTAGCTTGGTGACTCCCTGGGCTGACTGTTGCTCTCCACTGAATGCAAAGGAACTGCTGGTGAGTTGTTGGGACAGAGTGTCAATCTTGTAGGCACCAGGAATGAGGTGAGGAAATCCCATTCCCACCTGTCTCACCTTTCCTTTATACTCCTAATTCTTCAGAGGAAAGGAAAGGCTGGAGTGCCTCCCTTCTACTATTAACCAGACATAGCATGCCACAAAACAAAACAAAGGAGCTTTTAATGTATAGTCAGGCTGACTAGTCATCGTAAAATGTTGCACCATAAATATCTCAGATTAATAATTTGTTTATTTTCCCCTCCACAATAGGCAGAGGGAGCATTTGTGAGGCTGCTAAGCAAAGCTCATTGCAGCTAAATTTGGCGTTCAGAACATGCTCATGCGACAGGCATCACAAAAACTTTGTGAGGAATGAAGACAATGTGAAATGTCTGAAGCACATGCAGAATAAATTGCAGCTGGCCTGTTTGCCCTGCACATTTATTGATGCTGCTGCTAGCTTCTTTCTCTGGCAGTTCCCACACTGAAGCTTTATTACTTAAGTTGTGTCACATCCTGGAGCCTGTGCTTGTTTAATGTGGGCTCCATCAGTGAAATCTGAAGTTGGTGTGTGCCAAGTTAAGCCACATCCTGAATGCTGTGGGTCTCCTCCTGTCCCTTGGCTCACTGCTGTGGTGCCTGTGTCCCTGTGCTGCGGCTTGGACTCCTCAGAAGCCCTCCAGGGAGATTCCCAGGATGCTCTGATCCCTCCAGAGCGACTGCTCCATCTGCCTCTGGAACTCTTTTCTAAGTGATGCTTCACCGGAAGGATCTCATTGTTTTCAGGCACACCAGTGTGATGGGAAGGAAAAGGGCAGTTAGTGTCCATCCCTGGGCCAGGGGGTCACTAAGGGCAGGGCAGCGTGAGGCTCCAGGAAACACTTGCATCCCATGGAGAAAAATCTGTCCTCACTTCAGTGGGGTAAAACAACGGGATATCTCCTGGCAGCAGGAAGGGACTGAGTTTCTGAGTCAAAGAGAAAATTTTCAGTTCTCCTGGAAGGCTTCAAAGCTGTGCTATGGGCACATGTGGAGGGTTCTCCTTTCCACAGTGAGGTGTGTCATGGGGTCAGCTGGCAGGGGTGGCTTAAGACACAGGGTAACTCCCAGCAATGAGGGAGATGGTTCCCATGGCAAGCTAGGAATGCTAGATTTCAATATTTTTTTATTTATTTGCTCCCTGGATTTTCCAAACAGATTTATGATGGTGCTGCTTGAGTAAATAAGTGCTGTTATTGCCATTTTGCTTCACCTGGTTTGTTTGAGGCAATCATGGTTGAAGGCACCGGTGTAACCCTATAGCTGATCTCTCCCTGGAGCTGGACAAACCCAGTGCAACACCTTCCCAGGGTAATGGGGAATTCCTGTGGGTTGTGGCAGAGCTCTGCCTGCAGGTTTGTGAGAGGCCATCAGCAAAGTCAAGGAAAACAAAATAAGTTCATTTCCTCCCAAAACAGCTCTCTGGAAGAGCTGTGCCTGTGATGGTGAGGATGAGTTGCCTGCCACGTTTGTGACTGTGGAGAGCAGAGGAAGGTGTGAGCTGCCCTGGAAAGTGGCAGGGAGGTGCAGGAGCCCTGGCTCTGGCTGGATGGACAGCATCCAAGGTAACCAAAAAAAATGAATGTGAAAATCTCTGGGGAGACTCATCCCAGATCTTTGTATCACATGGAATCTCTCATTATCTTGTGCTTTGTTTTTACATGGCTGTTGGGGTAAGAGACTTTTCCCTGCTGTTTATGACTGCTCAGTTATATGGGGAAAACAGGACTCAGTTCTCTCAGGAAGGACAATTGGTCCCAACCAAGTTCTACAGCATGTTAATATTTCTTTTATAATTCATGTCTGCCTTTGTTTATGAAGTGAATGCATTAGAGCCTTGTCAAGGCTGTCATCTGGGTCTCCCTTGACACGCAGCCCCCAACTTTGCCCCTGCAGCCAATGACCCTCATTCCAATATCCCCTTTCCTCCTTCCTTTCCTCCCCACGCTTCCACATGGAGAAGATTTTTCTCCTTTGCTTCCCTCTGGCTGTTTCAAATGCAGCATCCAGCGTGCCTGGATTGACCCTGGGGCTCCTCACTGATGCTGCAGAGCTGGGCCATGGGTGTGCTGCCGTGGGAGAGGAGTCCCAGTGTTCCAGTGCAGCTCCTGTCCTGGGAGAGTCGGGCTGGGGAGGCTGCCAGAGAGAGATGCAGAAGTCCCAGGATGTTTTCTGCTGCTGGAGTGTTCTCTTTTGTGCAGACAGACAGCTGCTGTGTTTGCTGCCCCCAGCTAAAGCTGTTTGGGTAGATACAGACTGCATTTCTAAACGGGCAGTTTTTATCCACTTTTTAACACTAAACTCAGGCCCAGGGCGAAGCTGCTGTAGAAATTCCCATGAGAATAGTGCAGAGTCAGAATGGGAGAGTCTTAAAGCTCCTTACAGTGCTTTCTAGAGCAGCACTGGAAGGGGATGGTATGTCAGCCTTAAACGGAGATTTCCTGTAATTTGTCGGTTTTCACAATTATACAATTATTAAACGAGAATTTTCTCCATTTTTTTCCTTTGCATTTGCTGGATGCCATGAATCAGAAAGTGGCTGGAACAGTTATCTTGCTCCAATGTAATTTGATTCTCTTCCCCCAACCCCCTTAGTATTTGATGAGAAACCTTTGTATTTTCATGCTTTAATACAATCTGGCACATAATTACAAATGACTCATAGATAATCTTGGTCATGGAGCTCTCTGAAATGAGATGATAATTTAGACTGGAATTTCTGTAGAAAGAACGAAGGAAAAGACAATTATAATTATTCTAATCAAGATATCTTTTTCTTTGCCTGGGGTATTGCTCTGTGAACTGCCAGAAGCCTGAAAGTATTTAGACCACTTCTGCTGCTTGCTGTTTCCCAGGCAAACACTGCTGAGCACCGTGGAGCTGCCTCGCTGTGAAATTCCCAAAAATGCTCCTGACAGAGAGGAGAAGTTGAGATGTGCGGGGGCAGGACCACAGAGCTGAGAGCAGCTGGGGTGTGAGCTGGGCAGCCACTAAAAAGTTCCAGGTCAGGAGATTTTTGCAAGCCCTGGGGCATCCTGCTGGGAGGGACAGGATCCTGAGTGCATTTGCATCCTGAGTGCATCCTGAGTGGTGGATGTCACCAAATGCAAGAGGGAATTTGGTGACATCCACCACTGATTCTCAGTGTGGATAGAGGCGCAGCAGCTGGCAGAAAGGAGGGCTGGGTGTTCCTGTTTGCATCCCTGGATCTTGTGCATCTTTTCCTCACCTTTGGTGTTGGTTTAGGAACTTGCAGTCACCTGCTGGGCTGTGGGGACAGCTCAGCAAGGCCAAGTGCGAGGTTCTGCACATGGGGCAGGACAATCCCAGGGACAAATTCAGTGTGGGCAGAGAATGGATAGAGAGCAGCCCTGAGGAGAAGGGTCATGGTTGACATGAAGCTCACTGTGACCCAGCAATGTGTGCTCCCAGCCCAGAAGGACAAACACAAACTGGGCTGGATCAGGAGCAGTGTGGGCAGCAGGGTGAGGGGGGTGGTTCTGCCCCTCTGCTCTGCTCTGGTGAGATCCCACCTGCAGCACCGTGTCCAGCTCTGGAGTGCCCCAGCACAAGGAGGACATAGAGCTGGGAGCAAGTCCAGAGGAGGGCACAAAGATGCTCAGAGGGCTGAGGCATCTCTGCTGATGGAGACAGGCTGGGAGAACTGGGACTGTTCAGCCTGCAGAAGAGAAGTCATTGAGCTGACCTTACAGCACCCTAAATGGGCTACAGGAGAACTGGAGAGGGAACTTTTATAAGGGCATCTTGATAGGATGAGAGGGAATGGATTTAAACTGAGAGAGGACAGATTTAGCCCAAATATTGGGAAGAAATTCCTTACTGTGGGGGTGATGAGGCCCTGGCACAGGATGACCACGGAAGCTGTGGCCCCATCCCTGGGCAGGGCTTGGAGCAACCTGGACAAGTGGAAGGTGTCCCTGTCTATGCCAGGGGGTTTGGAACTAAATGATCTTTATTGTCCCAGTCCAAACCATGCTATGATTCTGTGACAGGACCACCTTGCACAACAGGAATTGTGTCCTTATCCTCACTCCAGTGCCTGGGAGCATTTTTGCAGAACGGATGTCTGGGCCATGGGATGCTGAGCAAGGGAGAGTCACCATGAAGTGCAGCACCAAAGAGAAGGAGTTGGTTGTGTGAGCCTGACCCTGGACTGCCAGATCTCATGTGCTGGTCACTCCTGTGGTGTGGCTGTAAATGAGTGCAGATTGGTAGGAAAATAGACCATTTATCTTAGGAGAGACTCAGAAGAGTGTGCCTTGTCTTACCCAGCAAAGGCAAAGAGGGGATCTGAGTTCAATCTAAAAATACTTCAAAGGGGTAGGCACCAGGGAAAATAGAAAGCAAAAAAACCCCAAGGTTGCATAAGAATAAATAAGAATAAATTAACCATGAAGTAATCCAGGCTGAAAACTGGAAGGTTTGTTGGTATTCTGGGGAGTTTCTCCTGGTTTTATGTTCTGTTTATTCAGGAGAGGGATATAAAGGCTGCTCTCTCTGAATCCCAGAGGATGAGTCTGGAATGTAATGACCAACATGTTCATGCCAACATCTCTGACTGTCCTGCTGCTGATTGCTTCTGGCAGCAACATAAAATGAATGTGCTTATGAATGATCCTGAGCCCTGCCCTGCACCCCTGATAGGCATCACCATCCTTCCATCCCACCTCCAGGGCTGCCTGGGGCTGGCTCCTGCAAGTGTCTTCAATAGGGTCAAGCCCTGGTGATGCAAAACCTCTCCTGCTTAGAAACCAAGAGATGCTGGGCCAACAGAAAAGCCATTTAAAGTGGATGCAGCAATGTCATGGGAAGAGGGATGTGATTGCACTGATTTTCATGATCGCTCCTGGCATTAATTAGCTCAAATACTGGTTTTGGTCTGTGGTGGGTACAGGTTTCTCAGCCAGCTGTCCTCCCATGGAGCAGCATGCAGTCCCCACAGGGCCCCTACACCAGTGAGTGGGACCCCAGGTGGCCCCAGCCCCTGGGAGATGGAGGTCTCTGGCATGCAGATCCCCTGCAGCACCCAATGCATGGGTTGCATGTGAGCTTTGCCTTGTTTGTGGGTCCAGTGGAGGGGCAGGGTGACCTGTGAAGGTAATGAGCACGACTCCCGCCCCTCAAGCTGTGGGTGCCGAGTGCTGCTTGCACACATGAATCTGTGCGTTAACAGCTGAAATCTCACCTCCTTTTTTTTTCCCTCTGCACCTTTATAGCTCTTGGCTTTTTCCCTGCCAGCTCTTTTCCCACCTACCACTTCCTAGCACACATCATATTGCAGCGTCACACCGATCGCTCGGTGAAAGAACCCACTGGTGGGGCCTGGGCAAAAGTCTCCCTAAAAAGAACTTGACCTATTTTGCATTTATTTGCTTTTCAAGCAAAAACTTTGCCTTGCTCCCTCAGTTATGATGACATTTCCAGGGGTGTGCCAGGGTGCCATGGCAGCAGAGCTGGCAAACAAAGGCAAGGTAAGATGCTGTGGATGGGCAAGGATAAAACTCAGAAATCCTAATGTGCTGTGGAAGCCACTCTGAGGCCAGGAAGGTGATACCACTCAGTTAATTCTGTTTGCCAAGCCACCATCTGATTTTGCAGCTGTGTCCCCAGCTTTGGTTCAAACCCTGCCAGCAGTGATATCCCAGCCAGCTCTCTCCCTCCCTGTGCTGCCACAGGCACTGCAAGGGATGAGGGCAAAGGGGCTTTGCTGGAATGAATGAAACAGGAGTTTCCCAACTTGCATTAAGATCCTCCACCCTAAATGAGGTTTTCTTCCTTTTGTAGGAGCTCAGGTTCTTGGGGATAAGCCTTGCCACCCACAGTCTTGGTGCACTGGGGTAGCATCATCCTGCTGTGCCAGCTCAGTTTGTGCCTGCAAAGCAGTTCAGCCTGAATGTTTACTCCTGCTGTAGGATTATGCAGGCAGCACTGTTATTCCAATGGAGCTCATCCCTTTACCCCCAGGAAAGCAGCCAGAGGAGGCTCAGATGGCTGGGGAAGCATTTTATCCTTATTTTGCTATGGTGCTGTGCTGCCAGCAATGGGATGGGACTGGCCTGGGGCTGGGCCAGCACAGAGGCTCGAGGAAACAAAACAGGGGTAGATTTCATGTTTTCCCCTGTATTTATTAACTGCACACTCAGGGAAGGCTGTGAAGATGGGGGGGCTATCAGCTCTGCTGTGAGGATGAGGTGTGGATGAGCTGGGAGCTCCTCAGGACACTGCTCTGCTGCAGCACCATTCCTGTGAGGAAAGGCTGAGAGAGTTGGGATTGTTCAGCCTGGAGGAGAGAAGGCTTTGGAGAGATCTTATAGCACCTTCACTACCTAAATAAGGAGAGCTGCAGAGGGACTTTTTACAAGGGCATGGAGTGATAGAGCAAGGGGGAATGGCTTCAAACTGAGAGAGGATAAGTTTAGATTGGATAGCAGGGAGAAATTCTTTACTGTGGGGGTGGTGAGACTGTGGAACAGGTTGCCCAGGAAAGCTGTGGATGCTGCATCTCTGGCAATGTTCAGGGCCAGGCTGGAAGTGACCCTGAGCAACCTGGTCTGGTGGAAGATGTCCATGCACACAGCAGGGGGGTTGGCACAAGAAGAATTTTTTTAAGTTCCCTACCAACACAAAGCAATCTGTGATTCTCTGGTTCTATGATGCCCCTTTTTATGTGCCTGCAAACCCTCATTAACGCAGCAACAGCAGGAACAAACTGGAAAGCAGCTTGCAAGAGGAGAGCCTGCTCTGCCAGGGGTTTCTCAGGGCTGTCCTGCTTCCTGAAGCCTGTCAGAGTCGGGTTTAAGATCCTGTAGAAGTAGCAGGAGACTAAAGTCTCTGATAGATGCAAAAATAGCAAGATCAGAGAAAAATGCAATTGGATATGGAGCAGCTGCTGGGAAGCAGATTCTTTGCAATAAACTGAAATGCTCTTAGCACTTGATGTTTGTGCACTACAGTGAAAACATCCCTGGTACAGTAGGTTTATTTTAACTACAGAGGACACAACCTGTCAGACAAATGCACAGCTCCTGATTTGATCTAGTTCATTTTCATGTATGTGTTTTTTCTGCTCTTTGGCAGCTCTTGTGGGGCTTGTTGAGGCTGATTCACTTGTGCTTTTGGAAGGTGGGCTTTATGGGAAGCCACAGCTCCTGATGCACACGTGGAGATGCATTATCAGACAGGATGGAAGAATAAGCAGGGCAGTGATGGATGTTCAGATTTGCCAGCTGAGCTAAAACACTGAAGGGAAAAAAAAAAAAGCTGTTCTAAACATTTTGTTTGATCTCAGTCCCGATATCTGATTTCACTTCAGAGAAACTGTGTATTTTAAAATATTTACTACACACACACACACACCTGAAATGTAAGTTACATTTAATACACACTTGCTCTAGTATTTATAGTAAGGGATAATGTGTAAACTTTTGAAACACTGCTTCACAAAGAAAAGTTAATTTAAAATTTTTGTTAATACTGTAGTCAAACTTCCCTTTGTCAGCCAACCCTTCCAGTTCTCTTTTGCTTTAACCAGCCTGACATGCATCTGTGAACTCTTTGGGTCCGTCTGAATCTGCATTTTCAATTGCATAAGCTCTGAACAAAGCATTTCCTTCCTGCATTGGAGAAAGCTGCTCTGCATCCTCTGCCCCCAGCCAGATGCCCCTGCTCCTCTCCTGCCTTTTGTTCTTGTCTGGGAAGTTTTTGCATCACTCCTTTGGTGCAGCAGCAATATCAGAATGTAAAATTAAAAAATCACTGTTCTGTATTGAAGCACTTGTTGTTTTGGGGTGCAGCTGTGGCCTTACAGTGCTCCCTGCTCCTGGCTGAGCTCACATCTCTGCAGGGATAACTTCTGCCTGTCCTCCTGATTCAGAAATTTCCTGATTTCTGAAGGAGAAAATTAATAGGCAGGGAGCCAACAGCTTTATGGAGGTGGGACTTTGTGACAGAAAGGGACTTAGGCAGTGCTGTGAAAGGAGAAATTATTTCTATACAATTTAACATGAATCAATGTCTTTTGAAGATGAAAAAAGAAAAATCCACCACAACAAAACACACCACCTAAGGACCAAAAAAAAAAAAAATAAAATGTGTTTGCTTTTAGCATGGTGGTAGTACTGCTGTTCAGCAGTGGATACTGGAGACTGATGTTTTCGCTGCCCAGGTTGGAAGTGACCCACATCTTCTCTGGTGGAGGGGTCTGAGCAGCAGCAGGTCTGGGGGGTTCTGTAGGCATGGCTGAGCCAGGTGTAAGGCCCACTTGGCCCCAGACTGGCTGCCCTGTACTTTCATTTTTTGGTTTGAGATGATTTCTAGAGGTGTGGAAAAGGGGGGTGGACAGGTGGTCATCTCTTTCCTCTTTGTCTGAAGGCAGCACCAGCTCTTCTTCAGGAAACCTCCTTCAGTGTAACTCTTCCCTCTGTGGGAAATGCAGGGGGATGTGTGTGCTCAGCCCACCACACACAGATTTGGGAGTGAACTTCAGCAGCCTGGCAGCAGGGAATACGTTTTGCCACTCTGTGGATCCATCTCCATATTGTGCAGAAGACAAATCCACCTGGTGTCCATCTTGCTCAGCCCTTCTGTTACCCTCAAATTCCTGTGATTAATCAGCTTTCCCTATGAAAATCCTGCCCAAAACATGGCAAGCCAGGAATGAGGAAGTGATTGCTCGTAGATATGTATCTAAATTACTGAACTGATACCAACCCAATAACAAAAGTGATTTTGACTGATGCTCCTACCCCAGGCAGAAGCTCCAGCGCTTTGAGGAGCAGAATAGCTCAGCCAGCAGGCACATGACTGCAAAATTAATGATTGATTCTCAGTTCTATATTTAAAGGTGTCACCTTCATTTTGCTTTACCCTGTACCTACCAGCTCAGGGATAACTGGGTACAGAAGAGGTGACTCTCACTCAGGGAACAAAACCACAACCATGCAGCATCATCCATGGGCCTTGGAAAGAGCCATGGAGGCACCTGGTCCTCAGGCCCCAGGAGCAGATGCTGAGGGATGAATTTCAGAGGGAAGAGATCATGGCTGGGCAGATGCAGTATGTTCACAGGCAGAGAAAGATTTTCTTTTAAATTTGATTTATGGTAAGTGGAGAAAGGGCGGGACTTCCCAAAGCAGCTAAGGGAATTAGGTGCCTGATTCCCATTGATTTCCCTCTGACAGAGATTAATGCACTGTTTTCCACTTTGCCATGTACCCAGATGTGTTGGCAGGGCAGGATAATATATCAATCAGTGAGTCATCTGTCTGCTTGCTAACTCCCATGAACGGCAGGAGGATATTTTACATTAGGCTCTGGATCGGGCTTTTGTCTGCTAATCACATTTTGGGTTGTGTTGATTCATTTTCTTTTTGGTGACTGCCAGGTGTGTTTGCACTGGGGCACTGCACCAACAGTGGGCAAGGCTGAGCTGTGGAGTGGCTTTTTCATGGGGTGAGGCAGCAGCAGGTTTCTCAGAGGGGAACATCTCTGGCTCATTTTCATTTCCCCAAATTCACAAGAATCGCAGGAAGAATAATTGGACTAAACGATATTTTCCAACCACCTTAGGCACTTTGCTGAGGCTGCATTTGCATGGCAGAGCTTTTCATTTTCCACCTTCTGACACTCAGCAGGAGAGGGACATTATTGTCACTAGAATATTCCCAATTCAGTGAAATTTGAGTGGGCTAATTAAATAATGTAAAAACCTTGCCAAAGCCCAACACTTTTGTGTGAAAGGAAACGGCATGGTGCCCCCTCTCTTTATTTAAAAGGGAGGAGAGGAAATATGTGAGTCTAATGAACTCTATAAGTTCCTGTGGCTTTTTCTGAGCAAAGCAACCTTTAGCACTATTTGCATTATTAATATCCCAGATGGGCAAACTGGCTGATACTTTACACCAAATAAACATCACATGGAAAAACTTTATTAACTTCTTCCTGTTGTCTTAGTGAGATTTCTCCTCAATCTCAGGGAGTGAACACTGCTCCTTGAAAACATGCTGGAAATGGTGAGCACTTTCTGTCTGTATTTAATATTCTGTTTGTTTAAGGACTGGAAGTTTTGGCCTTGGAAGTCAATACCCAGCTCCCATCCATGCCAGATGACTTTGGATGAGGCACACGTTGCTCCAGGTTTTTCTAGAGAGGGATGTGAACTTCCATCTTGGCAGAAAGAAGCAACCAAACCTCTGTTCTCACCAGAGCAGTTTTTTGCTGTTTAGGGAAACCCAAAATACTTGCATGCTCCTCAGCATCTCTGCTAGCTGGCCAGGTCTAGATGTGACAGAAACAGGGACATGTCAGGGCCAGATCACAATGCCCTGCTCTGCCCTGACCCGAGCCAGGTTAAAGATATCATTTTGGATAGATGTTCTTTTAATCCTAGGTTAAAACCAGATCAAACCTGGGGTCATTTCAGCGGCCCTGTTTGCAACTGGAGCTGCGGGGTCCAATGGAAGCAGGAGCTTTGGAAACTGGATTTCAGAACTGGGGGCTTCTTGATCTTCACTCAGTCTTCACTTCTGCAATTTTCCTCACCCCTCCTTCATTGTCTGGGTGATGGAGACTGTAAACCCTGGGGACTGGGTGAGGTATCACAGGAGGGGCCTGTGGACTTGTGTGGAGCATTTAGAGGCACTGCTGTGTCCAGGCAGGAGCTATAAGAGAAACCTCAAGCACGAATTTACAAATAGCGAACGGGGATTCCAGAATTTCCCAGAGGATGCATGTGGGATTATCCCACCCCCTGGTGTATTAGATAACCCTATGGAGAAATGATGTCCTCGGCTATCCAGAGCTCTGGATTAGGAGCCTGGCAAGTTAGATGTGCACTAAGATGTCTCATGGTTTGGTGGTTTGTTATTTTTTTTCCTGTACAACATGTGAGATGTGGTGAGAAGAAATGCTCGAATCATTCAGTGCCCAGATTGCTGTTACAAGTGAGTGCCTGAGGCTGAATGTTTCTGAGTGATTTCACTGTCCAGTCAGGACTGTTGATTCTGCTCCATCAGCTTCTGGCAGCTTGCTGGATGAATTTCTGGGCTTTTAAGAGGCCTTTAATATATAGTCTGTCCTTGCCAGTGCTCTGAGAAACTTTGTGAGGTTCCCAGAAGGTCAGACAAAGCTTGGAAATGTCATTAAATACTTGTCCCAAAATCTTTGCTGGAATTAGATCTGCTCTTCTGGTTTCAGGCCCTGTCCAAGAAGTCGCTGTAGCTGCCTGCCAGCCCCTCCAAGGTCCTTAGCTGGAAAGTGTGTGTGTGCTTGCTTTTAAATGAATGAATAACATTGTTAAAGCCAATAAGGACATCCATGTGCCTGGCACTAGGTTTGTTTTATGCTCTGCTTTCAGTTAGGGTTTGATGTTTTATCAGCCTCCCTTTGTGGTTCTGAAGACTCGTCCCTGCTCCAAAGCCCTGTCCTCCATGTGGGCATCTCGTGGGGGGCTGTGCATCCCTGCCTGCCTCCCTCCCTCTCCCCACCACGGTCCCCCCTGCCTTCCTTGCTTCAAGGGAAGAGTGAGTATCACCCCTGCTGTTCCCAGCTCCAGTCAGTGCCCACAGCATTCAGAGCCCCGAGAACGGACGATGCTGCAAACGTGATCCGACGGGAGGCGGCGAGCTGAGGAGAAGCATTATTAAAACTGCAGCAGCTGCAGGCTGAGCTGTGCATAAAAGTTTGTAGGGATCCCACTTCTGACCTCCTCCTGAACCCAGCAGTCACCTTGGGCAGCCACATAGAACCCTGCCATAGGTTACAGAAACTTCTTGACATCCTGTATGACCCAAGACTTTTTTTTTTTTTTCCAAGAAGTGTAAATGCATCAGAAAAGGGGCAGAGGAGATTGAGCAAATCAGCAATGCTGAAGTCCCTGCAACAGCAATTTGTTGTGTAACTCATCCCAGAAGCTGCCCTACAGAGGGGGCAAGAAAGTCCTTGCAGTCCCTGCCACCCTGATCACTGCAGACAAATTTAATTCCAATAGACTTGGAGGCTGAAGGAAAACTTTGTGTCCTAAAGCTGCCTTCTCTGCTGGGCCAGTTCTCATCCTCCCCTTTTATGTGCTCTCTGCTATTTTTATCTGGCACACAGGTTTGCTGAGTAAGAGTGCCCTCAGTCACTACTAATCAGCAGCCTCCCCAATCATGTCTGGATAAATAGAAGTGTAACATATGCCCCAAATGGCAGAAGAACTGGAAATCTTCAGTGACTAATGACTGTGAGAGGGTGCATCACAGCCACCAGAGCCATTTCTGCTAAGCTCAGGCTAAAATCCCAGGGCAGATGCTATTTGTGCTGTACAGCACTTCAGAGCCAGCCCTGCAAGAAAGCAGATAGAGATGAAGGTCAGACCAGGCCTTTTAAACATGACATTACTTAAATGGCTTTTCCTGCCTCAGCTGTCCTGCTCTGAGATTAGCCCAACTCCAAATGAGGAGGGTTTTTTCCCTGTCACAGTAAATCCCATGCATATTTCTGGGCTGGTTCTGAGGCTGGGAGATGCAGAGCTATCCTGTACATTTCCAAACAATTCCTCAAGCTGAACACTTGGCTGGGAGATCCCTTCTGAAATAGTTAACGATTACAGCATCTCCCCAAATTGCATCAGGCCTTTGATCTCCTTGGTGTTTGAAAAAACCCAGCAACCCATTTTCTAAATTGCTGTCAAGTCTTTAATTTTTTAGATACCTAAAGCTGACATGTGAACACACCCATGTCTATAGCATAGCCTTGGCTTCACTGAATTTATGAGCAGCTTGGCAAAATTTGAATGATTGAGTTACTAAAATAACTTTCAGTGTAATTACCATGCATTGCCTTTCCAGGTACCAGGGAAATTGGGTAATTGAAGTTCAGGTGACGGAGGTTGCACGGCTCTTTGTAAAAGCACAGAGTGTCCACTGCAGCTCTTTGAAGAAACCTCATTAAAATCAACCGAGCAGCATATGAAAACACGGAGTGGTTCATGGTTTGGGAATACTTCTGCTCTGCTGTGGCCATTTTTCTCTGCTAGGCTGGCTGGAACACTGGCTGGGTGCTCATGAATGAGGATTGGGTTGCAGAGGATGCTGCATTCAGTGCAGTCCGGGGATGCTGCAGTGACTGCCTCGAGTGTTTGCACCTCCTGACGCTCTGCAGGGGCAGAGACCAGACTCTGCATTTTCAAAGCAAGTGTAAACCCAGATTTAGCACCCTACGGGTTACAGATTTAATCCACTATAACAGAGAGCAGCATGTGGCCCATACTTCAGAGCTATCACTGGTTCTCATGTAATAAAGCAGTGGCAGAGACCTGAATGCCTCAGAAACCATCTTTTCCTGACTCTGACCCCACCCTGACAACTGTGTGCCACAAGAATGCCTGCACCCTGGCTTAAAATTGCACTTACCAGCAGATAGGTTAACTCAGCACTTTCACAGCATTCATCACTTGAGTGCCTTGTAAAGGCCTCCTTGTACCAAAATGAGCACGTCCTTGACCTATTGCTATTTATGGAGATTGCCAGATTATACATTTAGTTATTTTTTCCTATGCTGCCTTGAAGAGCTGGAGAAAGAACCATCTCTCCATCAGCTGAGAGAGGCACCCCACAGATCTTTGTTCCAGGCTCTCAGCACACTCAAGGAAATATTTCTGCATCACCTGTGTTGTTCCACACTTTTAACTTCTCTTTGGAAACAGAATTTCTAGAGGCTTTTAAAAGCATTTGAGACACTTGCCTGTGCTCAGCTTCCATATCCTGAGCAGAGCAAGGTGGGATGCACTGCTGCTCCCTTCCACCGAGTATCAGAGGACTGAAAGATCTTTTTTGGGTCAGAACAAAATAGGATGCCCACATGAACACAAGGGAACTGTGCAACTGCTGGATTTCTATTTTTTGTTTTTTGGCCAAAATGTGAAGGAAGCCCAGGTTAGATCAGTTCAAAGTAGATTTTTAAAAGTATTTTTGCAAGGTGAAATATTAAGCAAAATATTTTGTTTTACTGAGAACATAAAGTCTGACTGTTCTGGTACTTGACTTTGTTATTTTTTCATTATGAAGCTTGAAACAAAGCCATATATTTCATGCATGAATTTCCAAGAATTCCACTCCCCTCTTTTTTTTTTCTTTTTTTTTTTTTTTTTTTTTTTTACTTTGGAACATACCCAAGAAGTTCAGTCCACGCTAATAAAAGCTGGCCATCTTGAGAACTTCAATTAAAAGAAAAATATATATTTTTGCACCTTAATATTTCTGGCTGGTTTTCCTGTGTGGAGCTCCCAATCTTATGCCCCCAAGTCTTGCCTCTGGCACCACGCCCCATGTGAAAGCTGTGGGTGAACTGACATTTGTGTTGTCAAGTGTGACTTTGGCTTGAAGAGCATCAGGTCCTTCAGGATGGTCTCCTGTGACAACTCAGGGCAGCTTTCCAGAGATGAGGAATTTTCTGATCAACAGAAGGACTGAAAAATGTTGGGAGGGACAAACTTTTAGGCTCTGATCTACATAACCATCATAGTGACAAGCCTGTCTGTTGCTGTAGTACTGCATCTTATTTTGCCAGCCAAATGTGATATCAGATCCAATTGGAAAAAATAAAAATAAAAATAGAAGAGCTCAAGTCCCAACTCAGATAACAGT
The DNA here is from genome assembly GCF_048771995.1 of Taeniopygia guttata. Taxonomy (NCBI): domain Eukaryota; kingdom Metazoa; phylum Chordata; class Aves; order Passeriformes; family Estrildidae; genus Taeniopygia; species Taeniopygia guttata. The sequence goes on along the minus strand of NC_133030.1, from coordinate 57,527,553 downwards.
TGTGAAGTTGAATCAACCCAGCACAAGCTAGGACAGCACTTAAATGTGTTCCCAGCCTTAGGAATGTACTTAAACTGGATCTAAGCATGGCCCTAAAAATGCTCATGTGTTTCCCAGAGCTCAGTTTGTTGCTGTCCCAATGGTTCCCATGAAAGCTGCTGCCTCCCTGGGTAAAGAGCATGAGCCTACTGTAGTTTCCAGAAATGTAAAAACCACAGTTAAATAAAATGGCAATAATTGGATTTATGTCATCTAAATACTCTTTGGTGTGAAATCTTCCGTCTGTATGTGGGTGAAACAATTTCTTTCATCTTTGCATAAAACCAAGTTATAAAAATGAGAAGATATAAACATATCCTTCAGCAGCAAGTGTTGTATTGAATTGGCAATTCTTCTGCAGCTGAAGGGATAAAGATTTTGAATATTACTATATTGTAGTGTACACATTAGTAGAATGTTATCCCAAACCAACATTCACTGTTCTGCATTAAATAGAGGTATGTATGCATTTAAATAGGCACATCATGGCTCGGGTTTATTGCGCCAATATTTTATTTATCTATCACAAGCTTATTTTTACTGCTGACAAATATTTTCTGTGTTGTTTGAAATTCAAAAGAAATAGTCACACACAGTCATTAATGTTTAAAGTCAGAGGATATTATTTAGTGTAGTGCTAGTTGTATTATATTATACATTATGCATTAAATACTTTTTGGTGGTACACTTATTAAATACAAATTGAGGCAAACCAATCCCTCAGTGGAAACAGACCTGCCAAATAACTATTTTCTTTTTACTTTCAATCTCACATACAAATGAAGATCTTTTGGATTTCAAAGCTGGTGCTGTTTTTACCCCCCTCTCTCCATTTTCAGTGTGGATTTCCAGGGCTACGGGGACTTGTTAAGGAAAGATCAAACATAATATATATATGTATTAATGCATGAAACAGATATATTTACCTCACTGGGGCATTGAGAATTAATTAGTCGCTGATTAGAAAGTGGTGGAAAGTGAAAACCACTGTCTAAGCACTCGATGGTGTTTTTCCTTAGAGTGTGCAGCTGGAGATGGAGCCAGTCAGCGATGGTGCCATGGGACGTGTGTGGGTGTGGGGCAGCCCCAGCCCAGCCTGGCTGCTGCTCTGCACACTCCAGCTGATGGATCTGTGCTTTTTGGGCTGCTCAGCTGTGGCCAGCCCTGATGGAGCAGCCCATGTCTGCAGCCTCTGGTGTCCCTGGAGGGGCTGCCCCTGCCCAGCCCATGGAATCGCTGGGTCTGACCCAGCCCCAGGATCCCGCAGGCTGATGGATGCCTGGATCCTGGTCACACCTGGAGAAGGGTAAGGGCAGAGCAAACCTGAGGCAGTGGCTTCCCTCAACAACCCACAGCCCCCACCAGGCACTTCCCAAGCCTGATTAACCACCCCCACATTTATTTGCTGTGGAGATGTTCATTCTTTCATTCTCCCCTTGAAGCCAGGTAAACCCTCATCATCCTCAGGGCAGTGCTGCAAGGATCTCCCAGAGCTGTTTTTTTTTTTTCATTCCATTTTTTGTTTGTTTCTTTGTGTTTTTTGGTTGGTTGGTTGGGTTTTATTGGTTTTGTTCTTGTTTTATTTTTAGAAAACACTCTTTTTTGTTTGTTTTTTAAGCTGGCATCCACTGGTTTGATGCCATCTTGTTCCTGTGCTGTGGAAGGCAAAGAAACATCAGTCCCTGCTCACCCTCTCCAGACTCCTGAGCTTATAGAGCCTTATCACATCTCCCCTGTCATTCAACTCCCAAGGTGAGAGGCAAGACAAACCCTGCTCAGCTGTTTCCTGTGGGTTAATTTCCCTGAACTTTCCTCTAAGGAGGAGGCCCATTGAGCCAGTGTTGAGGGATGGAGAGCTTGGTAAAAATGAACTTACAAACTGTGAGATTTTCTGTAAAGCCTCTGGGAAGGTGAGAGCTCTCATCCCACTGGGAGGGGAAGGGGAGGCACCAGGAGATGAGTTTGGAAAGATTTTTGTAGCTAGCTCACTGTGTTGAATTACAGCACCTGTGTGAATTTTTGTTTCTGAATGCTGTGGCAGGTATTCGTATATTGGGATTGTAATTATGAGGCAGGACAACCAGGGGTTTTATGTATGTGTCTTTTGTTATTTAAATCTTCTACATACAGTCATAGCAAGCTCTGGAGCTGCCTGTGCTGGCTTTGCAGCTCTTATCTAATCAGTGAAACCCATTTAAATTATGGAGACTCTTGGGTCTCCCAGCTATCACAGCCCCCTGCTACAACAAGAGAACCAGAAAAGCCTCTCTGCCACCTCTGGCTCAGTTCAGCAAGTGTGATTTGGGTTTTCATGTGGGCTGGAGGATGGGGTTGTGGTGGGTGGGGTCACAGATATCCAGCGCTCCCCCAGGCACACAAGCAGCAAGTCTCAGACCATCTCTAGAGAGAAAAGAATGCTGCAAAATCTGAAAAAAAAAAAAATCAAAGAAATTAAGTAAAACATTAAGCTAAAGTAAAATAATAGCTTGTGATGGCTTGGTGGGATTAGAAATACACTTCTTAGGCAGCCTTTAACCCCTTAATTCACTGCCAGTGAATTAATTTAATTCACTCAGGACTTGCACATGAACAGAAAGCAGGACTTTGGGGAATAGGGCACAAGGGGGTGGAATGCTGGGCTGCTGCCATCAGCCCCTCAGAGCAGCTGGAGCTGGGCAGGGGTTTCAGCCCTTGCAGAAGCAGCTGAGCCCTGGGGTGATGGGCAGCCCTGGCCACAGCCCGGCTTCTTCTTGCCTGTGTGCTGAAAACAGCCCAGTAAAGGCCACTCCACAGAGCCAGGCTGAGGCCTGCCCTGCCCTACAAGGAACGTTTGAGGGAGCTGGGGTTGTTCAGCCTGGAGAAGAGGAGGCTCAGAGGTGACCTTATTGCTCTCTACAGCTTCCGAAGGGAGGCTGCAGACAGGTGGGGTCCATCTCTTCCACTGGGCAGCAACTGGCAGAACAAGAGGACACAGCCTCAGCTACGTCAGGGAAGGTTTAGGTTGGATATTAGGAAAAAATGTTTCACTGAAAGAATAATAAAATACTGGAATTGTCGTCCTAGGGAGGTGGTGGAATCACCATCTCTGGATGTGTTTAAAAAAAGACTGGACATGGCACTTGGTGCTATAGTCTAGTTGTGGTGTTAGGGCATAGGTTGGACTTGATGATCTTAGAGGTCTCTTCCAACCTCACGATTCTGTGATTCAATTCCACTGGAGCTCCTTGACATGACGTTTTCCCTTCCCTTGGGGACCTATAAAAGCATTTATGCACCTGGGCTGAGGGCTGCTGAGGGACAGCGTGTCCCTGTGTGTGGCTCCAGGCAGGGCTGCCAGGGACTCAGGGGATGTCACTGGCACAGGGCTCCACACATTTTACTGCATTCCAGCCAGAACCCCTTGGACACACATCCTGAGCACACACAAGCAGCATTTTCCCAATATTGGTCTTTCTGCTTCGGCAGCAGACGGATTGAGCAGCGACTAATTCCTCTTGAGGCAGACCAAGCCTCAGCACCCGAATCTCTCATTAAACAAGCAGATTTACTGCCATCTAATTTCCTATAGATTTTGCATTAGCCTCTTATCTGCTGTGCCTCCCACCAGCAGGCTGGATGGGTCTGCTCCCCATCCGGGTGGCAAACAGTGTCAGGACTTTAAGCACATTTTCAGGGTGTGGTGGCTGCCTGCCCTGGCTTTAGAAGGTGAGGGGACAAGCTGCAGCTGCCATAAAGCAAAACCTCCAAGCTTAGGGTCATTTTATCCAAATCTGTCAGGGATTTAACATCTTTGTCTGCATGTAATTAAAAAGAGGACATGAGAGGACAGGGAAGTAAGTGGACAGGCTGCAGCACAGACCGATGGGGTAACTGCTGAGAAAACCAACAGGAATATGAGAAAAACAGGAAAAAAACATTAAAAATTACTCCAGTTTTTAGGGCCACATAGGGCAAGGTCTATAGAAATTGAAGGGAGGGTCATAAATCCATTAAAACTATTTACAACACTATGAGAACAGGGGCAGTATAATATATTCCCCTGCCACGAGGAAAGGGGATGGATGGTGGATGGGGTGTGCTAGCCAGTGGGATGAGGTGCTGGGAGGGGGCTCAGGGGAGGTTTGCTGTGCTGGTTTGCTGTGCTGGTTTGCTGTGCTGGTTTGCTGTGCTGACTGCAGCACTGCTGGAGCAGAGCACACAGGACCCTGTGATGGGTCAGGGCTGGAGCAGCACGGGATGGCTCCGCTCCTCCCGGGAATGGTCCCGGCTGGGGATGCACAGGGATGCACTGGGCTCCTCCCTGCTGGCCTGGCAGCTGCCTGCTCTGCCTTCAGCCCCATCTGACCTGCCAGACAGAGCTGAAATTCAGTGTCCTGCTGTCCATTGGGAAGAAACCATGAGAAAGCAGCAGGGCTGCGAGTCAGAAAGGAGTCTGTTTACATCTTGGTAGAGCGGACGAAAGCACCCAACCAGGCCTGTTTATTTTAGCAAATGTTTTATGGATGGTCCAGAATTTTCATTACAGTGTTATTTTAAAATTTGCTTCTCCTCTTTCTGAACCGGGAGATAGTGGAAAGCCAAGGAGACCCTCCTGAGACCTGGTGTGGAGTGTCTAACAGGGTAATTAACCCACATTCTCTAAAAAACTCTACTTCTAAAGTCTCACAACTTCAAAGAAAAACCCCACAGTAACCCTGGCTGCAGGGTGTCCGTGTTTTGCTGTCTGACATTTAATGCAAAGGGGATTCATTCTCCCACATCCAAGCTGAAATTCCCCAGATACTAATCAGTGATCTCACATTTTCAGCTTGAAATGATTTGTGTGAAAGCCATTAGACGGTAGGAAGTGGGGTGTATGAGAGAGTTCTCGCTCAGCCTTTCCAAAGAGGAAGTAATTTTTTATTTGCATTCCTTGCCTGGTGACATTTAAGATTTTTGCCCCCAAATTTTAAGCAGTAGAGGGAACTGCACCACCCTGTGCTTCAGCAGTGTAAGAAACAAAATCTGGCTGTTGAGTGTTTGTGTGTTGTCTTAGACCTGAGGTTCCATGCTGAGATATCTTCTTTAGTGGAAATTAAATAACATACAGTTCCCCCTGTCTACAAGGCTCATTACTGTCTGTCAGTTCTGACCATTATATCCACTTAAAGTACCACAGGGAGGGCATATTGGGATTCTTCTGATATACTATTCCTCCAAAAGTCAATCAAAAACCAATCTAGTGCACTTAAGGCTTTTACTGCTTTGCTGAAGACAATCTCCCAGTATCGGCTAATCTGCACAGCCTGCTCCGATAGCACAAAGATTTTTGAGGGCATGTGAGAAGAGATTACCTACCTGTTTGTAAATGAGAATAATGGCTCGTTTTCCCTGGGCTCTGGGTGTGCCATCAGAGGTGACAAATGCAATTACTCCTCCTTCTCCAACCGCAAGAGGGGAAAAAACCAAGCACTGTCTGGTTAGAGTGCCAGAAGAGTTAAGAAAATATTGTGTTCCTATTGAGGGTCTGTGAACTTCTAGGACACTTCTTAGGGGTGGAGGGGAAACCAAGGCACAAAACAATTCAGCAATTAGCACGGATGGTTTAGAGGAAACCAAAGAAGAGAGCAGAGTACTCCTTGCTCCCTGTCCTGCTTTAGTGAAAGCAGTGTCCCTTTGCTCCCCCAATTTAAAAGTAAGTTTCACATCTACATTTTTCAAGACATAGTGTCCCTGAGGATTGTGTACTGGAAGTTAGCATCAATCTGGCATCCAGATGACACAGAATGCCTCCATGGATCCTCTCACCACCCATAATGCAGGTATTCCAGCACTGCTGGTGTTCTCACTCACTCTGAGAGGATCAATACCTTTGAGGAGAGACAGCTCACACTCTGTTCCCTTCCCCACATAAAGCCAGGGCTCTCCTTCTGTGCCAAAACTCCCAACTCAAGCATCAATTTATGCATATTTCATGCATAACTGAGGTATCCTCTGCACAGCTGTTCAGAGCTGTACACAGTTGTACAGTTGTACATCTGAACAAAGGCAGAATTCTCTAAGTATAGCTCGTACTGAGACAGAGAAGTGCAGTGGTGGGGCTTAGGACAGCCTAAACACCAGTATTCTATGGGTATACCAGTAGTGTGCTGTCTTTTGGTTGTTAGAAATGACTGGTGTCCTTCCCAAACTCCTTGGGGTTCAGGGATGCTCCTCCCTGCCAGACAAAGACAATTCTTCCTTCCCTGAGCTCTGTTCTGACAATTTTCATGCCTGGGTGTGCACGTACTCTGTTAGCACATTTAGTGGTGGTTGAATGTGTTAGGGAGCTGGACACTCACTGTGATGTTCCAGGGCCCCATCTTTAATATCCAGTTTTTCTATTTCCCTTAGGTGAATCTGGAACCACCCTCTATTAACTGAAGGTGGAGTTTCTTTCCATAGGGATTTTTCTAGGGGACAGAAAGGCACAGAACAAATGCAGTGTCAGCTGAGGTTAAACTGCTCCAGACCTGCGTTCAGAGTCCTTCCCTCATTGCTGGCAGGGATGGGCTGCGTGAGACCACAGAATACTTTGGGACCAGAGATGGATGGACTCCTCTTACCTGTTCCTTGCTTTCCTAAGAGGTTTATTGAGTAATAGTTCCTAGTTTTCATGATTTAACTATCAGTTTGAACATTGGGCTACTAAATCCTCTAATTCCATTCTGGCCATACTCTTTTAAAACCTCACACTTGGCATTACAAAATATTAAACAAACAGATTTTTGTGACACTTCCATGTGATGCTATTGCAGAAGCACAATAAAGAGACCAATGTATTCCAGGTGGTTCAATGATAAATGTGGTTCCTAATTTGAGTAACACCTCTCATCCCCTGTAGGGGTTTGCCCTGGAAGCACCAGAGGAAGCAGCAGCAGCCCTGGCAGTGAGAGCAGGTGAAGAGATGTAGCCCAGCCTGCACTCTCAGTCCATCACTGGGGCTCTGCTGCCTTCAGCAGAGGAAACAGCGACCCAGGTTCCTCCCTTCCTCCCTGCCTGGAGGGAAGTGTCCCTGTCTGGAGCTAGCAGAGGGGCAGACTAATCACTCCTGTCCTGCTGATTACTCAAAAGCAGAGGCTGACTTTCAAAGCTTGTGATTTGGAATGTCCCCGCACAGACAGAGCGCCTGCCAGCACGGCAGAGTTTGATGTGTTTATCCACAGCTCCCTGGGACGTACAGGAGTGTGTTCCTCTCTCCTCCTTCTGTTTTATGGATGAGGAGTGGAGCAGAGATGCTAAAGCTCAGCCTGACTGTCTTGACAGCAGCCATCAAAGAATTCCACAGTGGAGAAAGGAGCCTGTCACTGAGTATTTCTCCTCCATGCAGAGAAGCCCTGCAGCACTGGCCAAAATGCCACAGTGAGCACCAGGAAAGGCTCCATCCGGGACTGGGGAAGCATCTCCCTGCTCAGAGGTCACCCACCTGCAGCTCATGTCCCAAGTGCTCTCATCCTGGTCCCTCCACCTGGGGTAGATTATGACCTCCTTACCTCCTTCCTACCATCTTCAGCACATTCTGCAGGGGAAAGCGATGCCACTGCTCTGTGCAGGATGCAGCCAGGTTCAGCTGTTGTAAATGCTTAACGAGGCTTAACTGGGTGGTCACATGCTGGGTTTGAACTGCTAAAGCCTGCATTTGCAGTTGAAAACTCAAATAGTGTAAAAATTGTAAAGTGACTCATAGAATGACTAACATGACCTCTGTGTAGACTTCAGACATTTTCTACCCTTTTCATACCCAATCACAGATTAATTCATCAGTTTGATAAAATATAAAGTAATTAATATATTTCTGTCATGTAATCCTTGCAGTCAGAATGATAAAATATTCACAAGAGAGGTGGCTTGGAAACATGAATTTGATGAAGATGATTTAAAAAGAAAGAAACTTTAATTAAAGTTTAGAAAGGTCATTGAGTCTTACCATCAGATAATGGTGAAATTATAAAACAGATGGTAAATGTCCCCAAGAAGAAGAGAAGCAGTGGTCTGGAAAAAAAAAGAAAGAGCTACTGCTAACAAAGTAAACCTCAACTCAGCACAGTCATTGCTTTAACAGCCTGGAGAACAGGAAGAGGTGGCCAGACAATCTGGACTTGTACTAGACTTTTTGACTGCTATTAAAAATATTTAACTTTTGGAGAAGGGTGCTGTATTTAGATTTGTCTCAGCCATTTCACTGATTTCTTTATTTCTGATGCAGTGTGGCAGAGGAGTGTCCTCTGGTGTCTCCAGAGAGAGCAAACCTGAGTTGATTTGAAACCTCCTTCCAGAGGAAAAGGTAAAGGTGAGGACCCACAGACCCAGGTAACTGTTCAGAGCTGAAGCTTGGAGTTGAAAGATCCTACTGGCCACAGATACCTCTGTGTCTTAATTTCACTGCTGGATGAGCTGTGTTGGGAAGGGCTTGGGAAGGGCTGTGGTCTGGACCATGGCAGGGTTATCCCAGGGGAAACTGAGACCAGGTCATGACATCTCAAACTAACCTTCACCTTTAACTTTTTTTGGAAGACTATGGGCTGAGACAAGAATAGGAAAGTCAAGCAGATGAAGAAGCCCTAAGACCACAGTAAATGCATATTTTTTGGCTGAAAAAGCAGAGATATTCAGCTTGCCCCACGGCTTAGATGTTATCTTGCATGTTGTAGGACTATGTGGCCTGGTGTAATGCAATATTTGTTGGGAGGAATTGTGTAATGTATGTGGCAACATGATGCTATGAAGGTCTTTTATCCCTTCTGTTTTGAGGGAAATAAGAAGGTTTCAAAAAAACAGAAAATGGGAGTATATTTACTCACAATGTGATTACTCTTATACTGTGGGCTGCTGCTTCCCCAGAAATCCCACTGCTGCTCCCAGAGCCTTGCTCAGGTCTTGGCATTAGGGAAGGCCAGGTTCAGGGTTGCTCATGCAACCCTAATTCCCCATGATATCATCTTCATTTACTCTGTCACAACCAATTTCTTCCACTAAAGCCTGTCTCAGCTGAGGAGAGCTGGTGCTCACTTACTGAGCAGCTATTGCAGACACTTGGCCCCTTATTGCTCCACACACAGCCCCAGGCATGAGCTCCTGTTGGCTTTAAGCTCTCTTGGGTTTTTCTTGTGCCTGTTGCTGCCAGGTGAGTAATGGAGGGATGGAGAGATGCTGAGAGGTCTGCAAGGAGGCTGAAAACCTCCCTGCAGTGCACCTGAATTGTCAGAGTACTTCACTTGCCACAGCTCCCACTGTCCTGTGGTACCCCAGAGGGTTCAGCCCTCATGCCCAGCAGACCCCTGGGGACTAAACTGTGCTGAGCACATCTCCAGTGGTGATCACACCATGATCCCAGCTAGAATAAATGGATTTCTCTTCTCCTCCCAGCTTTCTAACCTTGCTGATAGAGGAGGCAGTAAAAGCTCTTCTTGGCTGGCTGGCATTGACTCGCTGCTCAAACACGTTTGTTATAGTGAGCGATGCCCTTCTGGAGGAAATGTCAAGTGGCTACGTAATGAAACATGCCAACAAAATATATATACACCAAACAGTATTCCCAGGGTCTCATGCTTCACAAACAGAACAGTAGGGCACTTTGCAAAGGCCTCTCATTGATTTCAGCAGAGGACAGGTTTCTCTCATCATCTGAGTCAGCCTTGATGTTGCCGACTATCAAACAGCATCCTTGGCACCTGTCTCAGGCTCTCAGCAGGGGTAGGTGCAATTTGAAGCGGTGATCTCAGATATTTAAATCACAAATCCTTCTCCCACATTGTAGATAAAAGCAGGTGAAGACAGAAAAAACTAAGCTGTGATACATGCAACCTGTCAGGGTGGGCTGAGGGAGGCAAAGCAGGTTCTACCCACAGTTATCCACACAGCTCCTCTGGCTGCTGTGGCCCCTCCTGAGTCAGGGCTGGCTGAACAGGTTGTTATTCCCTGAGCTACCACATTTCTCAGGGATTTCTTCAATAACTAAAACATCTACAAAGAGGAGCAACAATTTTCAAGGGTATCATGGGCTGTAACCTGGCAGACACAGATATCTACACCCCACACAGGAGTCCTGCTAATTGTGGCTCAGTGGGCAGCACTGCAGTAAAATCGATCTATGAACTTCAGCTGTAGCCTGGTTCATAAAATGGTCTTTAGATATCCCCAGGCGAGCTCTGCATCCTCTGACCCAGCACCCTCTCTCCTTTCAGTCAGCTCTGTGCTTCAGCATCACCTCTCTATCACAGTAAATGGAAAGACCAAACCAGTTTTAATGTGCAGTGTTTTATTTGTATAACTCACATATGAAAGATCAAAGGTGGGTCCAACAGGGCTGCTCTTTTCCCTGACATCCTCAGCATCCCTTTGGCTAGTTGAGATGTTAAAGATGTATGACAGCACAGACCAAACTCTCTTGGTTATCTTTTGGGCACACATTGGATGAACTGAGGCAGACAGAAACCAGATCTACATGCCTCTTTCTTTTCTCTTTTTCAAGGAAAATCGTGCTCCCAGGGAACAGGGATCTAACATAACAGAGTTTGAATGTACATTTTTTTTGTTTTTGTTTGTTTTCTGTAGCAATTAGTTGAGTTTCTTTTGGTTTGTCTTTTATCTGTTATCTCATGTCTACTACATTTTCCAGAAAGTTTCTTTGATTTACAGTGCATTATAGTTTCTAAAGGAAATAACTTCCTTTTGCCTATTTAAATTGGTTAATGTGTTTAAACATTTTCTCCCCGTGCCAAAGGCAGTATAAAAGAAGGGTTTTTGCAGTGGTGTCCTTGGGGCAACTCACTGCTTTCATGTACATAGTCAAGTGTGCAGTTTCTCTCCATCATTTATAATATTCCACCATCTTAAATGGGTCGATTAGTTTTACTTCTTTGCAAAAAAAGGAAATTTGAAAGCTGTTGCTTAAGGGATCTTTTTGTCATTTTAACCCCTGGCTAAGGCTCTTAAAAGAAAACAAACTTATTGTTATTGTATTCTAAAACACAACTCTCATTTCAAAATTACACCTAAGGAGAAAGTGCCAGAAGTTTTGAGATTTTGAGGAAAGTTGAAAATGAGTGCATTTTTTGCAAATCCCCCTTCATCCCCTTTGCAGATCCCCTTCATGCGCCAGGAGGAATAAACCCAAGATTTGCAGAAAATTTCAAGTGGACTTGAATAAAAAAACGAAATGTTTTTTTCACAGTAAATGAATGACAAATGCTGTTTGAGATAGACTTCAAAAGAAAACACAGGCAGGCACCCTTCCGCAGGTGCTCACACCTGCAACACGTTTCCCAGCAGAAGCATTCATCTCCAACAGAGCAGGAGAATTTGTCCCAGATAAGAATGGGGGTATCAGCCCCTTCCCCCTCCAAGGGGCATTTGCATCCAAAAGGGACAGATTCTGTTGGGTGCAGCTCGCTGGAGAAGCATTTGCCAGCATTAGCATATGTGCATGCCCGGGGACAGAGCTGAGCCGGGTCTGGTGCTCCTGGGACAAAGGATGGGAAAGGCTTCCCACCGAGCACCTGCCCGGGTGGGACTGAGCAGCTTCTCCTTCAGGAACTTAAATCACTTGCTAATGGCTTCCGAGCACAGGAGATGGCTGCACCTGGCCACCCAGCTGGGGATATTTGCATTTCCAAAGAGAGGAAAGCTCTCCCCAGCCCCGCGGGAAAATTGGTGGAATTGCCTCCTTTGGTGGGGCATCAGTGGTGTTGGGACTGAAGGGATTTTGATTTTTATGAGGGGGAGCAACAGGTTGCACCAACTCTTGATTATTCCCCTCACCCTTATTGTGTGAATGCACTTCTGCATTCTCAGTGGTGGATGATGTTTCTATGGACTTTTGAAATATTACGGTTCATTTTGGAACACTTTTTTTTTTTTCCTCCTTAATTTAACCTGCCTTGTGTTAGGTGTGATTGCAAAGTGATGACCTTAAATCCTTAAATCAGGGTATTCATTTCCCTGGTGTGGTCAACCCATTCTAGCAGTGCTCTGAACCCAGCGTTTTTGGTGAGGTGTGCAGGTGAAATTTCAAGCAGAGGGACCAGGGTATGTTTGAATCCGTAAAGGTTTGAATAAATCTGCAATAGGGGTACAAATGCACACATGCAAACAGAGGGAAGTGGGTGAAATGTAATCGTTGTCACACACACACGGTGAATGTCAAATAAATGCCAAGGTAATTATAAATAAATAGTAAATAGAAAATAAATTTATGTCCAGAAAGAGTACGGTGTGTTGCTAAAAGAAGCCATGCCTTTTAATCTGGTTATATGGGATGAAGAGTTATGCCATTACAATGTACTTATCACCACCTGGACGTGAGAGATAGCCGTATAAGTACATCTTGTTTATTAACTCACCCTTATGGTGTAAGGCCATATAAACACAACATGGCATTCATAGCCATGTAAAATCTCTCCTGCTTATCAGCTCATCATCTCACTTCCTATCTCAGCAGAAAATATCCTCTCTCTTACTTGAAACTTCTTGGCTCCCACTTCTTATTTAGGTGAATGATTCGGCCTTTAGCTTATCAGATGTGATGTGGGGGTGTGAAAATGCCTGGCCCAAAACAGGGCAGAGAAAACGACTCTGGGAGGGTCTTTATGAAGTTATGGTGTTGATTCCCTGGCTGTGAGCCAGGACTGGCAATGCCTGTGCCATGCCTGTGGAAATTTCACTGCTAGCCTGATAACTCTTTGGTAAGGGAAGAGGGACAGACCAAAACCAAACTAGATCCATCCCAACATCCCCCGGGAGGGATTAAGGCAGGCTGGCAATGAGGGAAGCAAGCCCTGGGCATCAGGCACCTCCAAGGCTACAACTGAAGGCAGCAGAGTTAAAGGAGGGGTAGCAGCCCATTTTAGTTCTTTGTTTTGATCTCTTGTGACTTCTGGAAGTGCCCAGGGTGCCTAAAGGACAGCTTGTCAACACCTGTATGTGGAGATGTACTGAATTGCTTTTTTTTTTTTTCATTGCAGTAGCAAATTGTGGAGCACTGAAGGCTATGTGACAGTGAGAGATTTGTCATGGTCACCTTTTAATATCAGTGTTTGTTTTCAAGCCTTTTCTGAAACTGTGTTGATGCCAATATCCCTGTTTTATAGTGAGTAAACTGAGGCACAGGAGTTTGCTGAGGTCTTGGACCAGGTCCAATAACAGAATAGGAATTAAGCTTTCTGAGTCACAATGGTACCAAATAAACAGTGCACAGAGTAGCTGATTCAGATGAAAGATGCTTGTCTACTTTATTGATTTACACAATCATCTGTGACCCTGATGCTGCAGGACAGATGATGCTATTACTACCTCGTAGTAAGGAGAAATTACAAAGTCTTTGTCAGGCTCATTTTGGTCTGATCCCTTACTCAGGAGCATCTGAGCCAGAAGTAATTCATAATTTGTTCCTCAGAGGCAAATTGCCATTAAAATCTTTTCATCTTGCTCTTTCCTGTGAGGAGTTGTGGATATGCAGTATAGTTCTCAGAGAAGCATGTTCTGAAGCATTTACAGAGAATTTAATCCCTTCCACTCCATCTTTAACCTGCTTTCCTAAGGGAACAAGGCACACAAAATTGCAGGAGTTATCTACCTACAGTCTATCTTCTTGACCTTTAATAAGGGTGAGCCTCTCAGCTGATTCCAACTGCACCTGACAGAGTCATGGAGGTCTCAAAGACACTCAGATCTTGGGAATTTTGTGGAAATGGCAGCACGAGGAAGCCCTTGGGGGATCACCACCAGAGACTCCAGCGTGACCTTCCCAGGTGTGGCAAAGCTGGGTACTAGAGAAGGGAGCACCTGAAATACTGTGGGTGTGTTGCAAAGGAATGTATCAAAATCACAGGCAAAATAAAAATAACCAGCAGTGGCTCTGCTCTCCTGGACTATTTTGTTCCCTCTCTAGACTCTCCTTTTTAGAGGGATGTCTCTGGGAGTCACAGACTCCTGTTGCTGAGGAAGGGATTGGGGAGCTCCAAGCCAACAAAAAACACACTCTGTGTTTCTGGCCATATTATGGAGACTTTCCTGGGCCACCTTGGAGTGATGTGAATGAGGACCAAAACCTGCATGCCCTGGGCACTTGGGATTTTGCTTCCCCATGAGGTCATTTCCCTTCACTGTTGCAAACCACTGGGACTCAGATGGCTTCAACAGAGCCACAGCAGCTTCCTCTGGGTGAGGAAACCTTCCCTCTCCAGCCCAGAGGGCTTCTGTGATACTGGCTGTTAATTCTTGGGTAGCTCCAGGTCTGATGGCAGCCCCTGGGAAGGGGCCAGCTGATGTAAGATAACGTGACACATCAGCATGGTCCCAAATGAAATGCTCTGGGATGCAGGAATCTCTCTTATCCCACCTTATGTTCAGCATTCTATTCTCTTGGGAGGCACCGAGGTGTAACCAACCTTTGGAACACACAAGTTATCAATTCCTGGATGGGGATGGACAGTTTTCTGTGGGTCAACACATTGGCCTGATTTTATTTAAGAAACAGGAGGGGCAGAGGGAAAGACTCAGTTCCAGAGCTTTCCTTGAGAAGCATAAGAAGGGAGCTGCCTTTCCCTAAGGAAAGCCTCAGTGATGTCTGAATGAGCAGGGTGCACCTGAGATGATCTTTCAGCCCGTTCTGTGGTGCTCCAGCAGATGCATGGTGCATTACTGGGTGTTGAGAAGTTAATGGCCCCAGAGAGAAGCTGATATGCCTGCTGAGCAAAGATGCAGTGCTCTTAAATGACTGCCAAGGCAGTGAGATGATGCTTGAATTACACCTACTTGGCCTCCCCTTTTTTTAATATTTTTTTTTACCCGGCTCACTTCCATGACATGAAAGCCCAAAAAGTGACACTCAGCAGCTATCAACAATTTTAATATGGACTTTTCTGAGTGAGCCAGAAAAATAAAAGCTTTTTCCAATGTCATTAGCTGACAATTGCAGCCTGTTTGAAAATTGCTTGCACTCTCTGCTAATTGGCCTACCAGACCTGTTCATTTGTTAATTTGATGCCATTAGGTAACTGGCACATCTCTGCTGCAGACAGAGTAAGACAAGGACTGAGGGTGCTATTTTGGTCTTTTTCTTTGGAATGTTTTGACACGACTAGATGCAGAGCAAAAGTGCTCCGTGCCTGCGGTGGGGACCATCCTCAGGGGTGGTAGGACACTGCAGAGACACTCTGGGCTGGGTGTCACCCCTGCTGGGTGGTATAAAACCTGGAATCTAGGTGAAGGGGAATGGGCTGAATGAATAAATTACTTTAGGTTGAGTGAATAGCTCAACATTAAAGCAATTATTGTAATTACTTTGATTGGCCCCAAATTGACTGGTTTGGGATTTGCAGAGTAAAAGGAAAAAAAAGGTGTTCCAGGGTTAAATGGATGCTTTATTTGACCAAAAATGAGTTCTGTAAATAAGAGTGAAAGGTTGGACATTCAGAACAGATACTACTACCTGTCATGACCCTTTCCTTTCTGACCATACCCTGGGAGAAGAGCTCGGGTCTCAGTCATTGCCCTCCAAGAGGGTACCTTGGAATTGGGCTGATTTCCATCTCTTCTACCGTTTGTGTGAAACATGAGTGGGCAGAAGGGTGGAGAGGCAGATTATCTCTCTGTCTGGTGAGCCAAGCTCAGGAAAGAAACTCTCATCACTCTGTGTAGGAATACCCTGCTGTGCCCACCCCTGGACATGCCCTGTAGCTGCATGATCAGGCTATTTTTGGAGGAGAAAGACTTTGAATTCAACAGGGATGCGATTTTAACTGAGATTAATGCCTGAGATGCTGCAGCAGAAGAGACATCAGCTGTGTCTCTCAATCTGCAAAAAGTGCCAAATGCCCTGAAACTATTTATACATTTAAGAGTACTCAGCAAGTGCAACCCAAACTGTTTCAGGTTGGCTGAAGCAGGATATTTTAGCAGCTTCCCTGTATCCTTGAAAAAAAATTGCTTTCTCGCATATCAGGTTTACCTCCTCCAGCCTGTTGCACTGCTGTGCCAAGAAGAAATCCTCAAACTCATTTTACTGGTTGATGATATCTCTGTGTTAAGGACCTGCTTGTTTTGGAAAATGGCAGCCAGAATTTCTCTGGTGTAAAGAAAAACTAATTAGCCCAGATAGAGCACAGAGTTGCTGGGTTCTACCAGGAAAGGGCTCAGCTAAGCTCCTTGAGCTGACCCCAGGGTTTGGGAAACTTGTGTCATGGTCAGGCTGGACCTTGTCCCCCACTCTCCAGCAGCTCTGCCTAGCTCTGGTACCAGTCTCTTACTTTTGTGTCCTATAAACAGCCCCAGGACCGAGTAATGCATTGATCATCCCATGGGACTGCTCATAAACCCCCTTGTATCCTTCACTTTTATCCACCATCCTCAGCCTTCCCTTGAATCCTTCATCCTGAAGAGACCAGAAACATCAGAGTATCAGCAAGACAAAAGATAACAACTTACAAATCCAAATTCATAACAGTTTTTTGTTGTTGTTGTTGAATTAGGTAGGAGCATTATTGCTCTTGTTACAAGGTCCTGGCTCTCACTGCCTGGACTTTGCAACTGAACGTTTTTAGGTAAAAGATGCTTCTTTTACCCTACAGACCTAAGAAAACACTGGGTTTGTGTGTGATCTAGGTGTTGGGCACACCCATTGGAGCACTGTGCCAGCGTGCAAACTGAAGAGGACTTTCAATCCTACCTTCGATCTGCCCTTGTTTGGAAAGCTGGGAGTGGGGAACTGGTCAAGCACCCCTGGTGAGGGACTTGTCTTTGAGCAGGTAACCTGTGTTTTGGTAGGGCTGGATGAAGGAAAACAAGCAAAAGCCTGGGTAATTCTCCCTGGACTGGGGCTTTCACCAGCCCAGCTACACTGGTCACAAATCACACCTCATTGTGCCTGACAGTCACAGCTAGGCTGGAAAAACCTTGTCATCCTGACCCAGCCTCAGGAGCCAGAGGATTTAGTGAGCTCCTCTTTGCTGTGTTTTGAGAATTTCTTAAGAAAACACTTTCGTTCTGTGGGTGATTTCACAAGTTGGGAGAAAAGCAGCTGTTGGTGCTTCACAGCTCAGATTTCCCTGAGAAGTGTAAAGTCTCAGCTGGACACCACGATGATAGATTTTATAGATTTTCCCCCTTCCTCCACATCCAGCAGGCAGCTAAACCCAACAGTGAGCTACAGTGCATTTCTCTGTGTTTAACTTCTCCTTGAGATAATCCATTTGCCTCTGTTCTTTGAAAACTTACTGAATAAGCCACTTGTTTCACACTGGTGGGGAAATAACACTTTGGGGGCCCCTTTTGTGCCTGTCTTATGTACAACAGAAGCGTGGAGTTTTATAAAGTCTAATAAATACCCAGCTCTGCCAGATGTTAGCTTTTCCTTTTATTTTTTATTCATTTTTTTCCTTTCCTTCTTTATTTTTTTTTTTTCCTACTAGAAAGGAGGTCGGAATTTGAGTTCCAGACTTTGGCTGACTGCAAGTAAAATGGGACTGTTTCTAAGAGACATGTTGTGACAGTGTAAATTATCACATTTTAGATGGTGTTAAATATAGAAATGCCACTTAAGAGGGGATGCATTTTGTTCGGCGTCTGATATTTGTCTCATCAAGACATCCCTGTGAGATGGTGCCTGTTTATTACCTTCCCACCTTTTTACTCCATTATTCTGCTCTCTGTGCTGACAATGGTTAATGAAGAAGTTACAGCCTTTTTCTCTGTGTTTCATGGTGCTTGAGAGATGGGGGGCAGGTCACTGCCTGGCTGGAGGGGGCTGGCTCCAAATGAGCCTGTGGGGGAGAAATTTCCACTTGCACTTATCCTCTCTGGGATAAACCTCTGGATTAAATGCAGGGAGCAGAGGGGGGTGAAAAGGCCATGCTCATACACAGCCCTGAGTCTCCATCCAGGGCTTAGGGGCTGAAGGGTCCACAGCAGGCAGGAGGAGAGACAGCCCAAGTCAGGAAAACCAGAGTAAAGAAGAAAAACATTTCCCTTAGACTGGAACAGGCAGATTTCACTGGAGTGAATGGTTTTGAAGTTTATTCAGTTGTTTTGGTTAAACCTGACTCATTGATGGCTCTATTTCCTTCTCCCAATGGAAAAGTATGTGTTTAGTCTCATTTATTAAATTAAAAAGTGACATTTTCTTTATGCTGTGTGTTCTCTGTGCTCCTCAAGAGTGGTAATTGTGTGGAAACTTTCATAGTTTATACCTAGAAGAACTTAATTTTAATACATACAAAATTATACCTATCTAAGCCTCATTTAGTTAGCAGCAGTGCAGTTTTCCATCAAACACCTCTCCAAACAGAAGCTGGCTTTGGACTTAAAGTAAATTCTCAGTTGTAACTTTATCTTCCCTACCTTGGACTCAGCTCCATTAAACTTAATCACCATCATATACTACTACCCGTTCAGTTAATGAAAAATCGTTTTCTCCAAAGGTAAAATATTATAATTAAAGACTCTGTACATCAACAATAGCTTTTTTGCCTTCCACCTTTTCCATTTTTAAAACTGGTTCATTCTGCTCAGAGTGAAATGCCAGACAAAATAATTCTGCTCAGACAATGAGAAAAAATAATCACACAGGATTACATGGCCACAGATAAAATTTTGCAAGAGGTTCTTGTCCCTGCCATGGATCATCAGACAGATCTGATAAAACTCTTAAGTAGGCCAGTGTTGCCCAAGATGTTAATAGCCATGTTGCTTTTATTCAGAAATGATACCTAGATGCTTTTAAAGCAGTAATGAGACTTGGGCATGACTGGGCATGTGGTGTGGCCAGAAATCCCAGCCCGTGGCAGAGAATAGGTCCATGCCTCTATCCACAGCACCTGAGGCTATGCCAGCAGTTCTGAGAGGTAATGGTTCAGGCCAACTGATATAAAGCGAAATAATTTCTTTGGTTATTCACAATATCAATTTGCTTTGTCAAAATTGCTATTTTTCCCCCTATGCACATAATTAATTTTGTCCTCTCTTCCTTACCCTCTAAATTAAAAAAGTTCTGCTTGGAAGATTTCTGATTTGTGCTAATAAAAAATATGTTCTTGTGTATGTTCTTAGGATGCACATCCAGCTATATAAATATAGATGATTTGCAGCTATTCAAACATGAAGCGGGATTTTCAAAAGCAGTCTAACTACTCCCAGCCTAAACTAGCTGGAGCAAAAACAGGGAGAGTTTATAATTAAATTCACTAGGAGCTGTGCTAGTCCCCTGCTGAGTGCTTTAAACATTCCTCTCCTTAGAATCTACTGGGAGAAAAATATACTGTATTTATAGCCATCTTGTTTCAATATAAACATGTCAAACTGTAAATCTCAGACACAGAGATGGGCTCAAGCTGAAAACCTCAAATCCAGATTTCCGACATTCTCTGTTTCAGATCAGCTCCATTGTGGGCTTTGGGTTTGAGGATTTAGGACTGTTTTTTCATTTAGGTCCAGCTTCCCTCCTCACATTCGGAGAGGATTGGCTCTCACACCCCATGTCCCTCTGCACTCCAGTTAAACTTCATGAACTGATTTCTCTCAACTCCCAACATGCTTTCCTGGAGTGAAACACCCTTTGTGTTTCAGCACCTCTGTCCCTGATAACCTTGGTCCTCTTCAGAAGATGATTCTGCATTTCCTCTATCCTGGGAGAAATGTCTACCTGTCTTTGGTTTCACATTTTTGTTCTGTGTGTCCCTGTGTTTTTCTTTCCATGCCCTGTGCTGGAGAGAGCCTAATAATACAACAGCAACAACAAAAATAGCATTGTGGCTATTATTATCCTTGCACAGGTTTCTCACTGGGACAGCTCCATCTGTGAAATGTCCGTGTGCTGCAGGACAGGCACCGCTCCTCTCTGCTTGGGCTCCTCTGATGGGAGCCAGAGGCTGGAGAAACACAACGAACTTTGGCTAATTTGGGATAAGACAACAGCTATTGGTGTGTTGACAATCCCAAGCTTGTTTAAGCAGTACATCCAAGGGAGAAAAAGGGGGGGAAGGAAAATGTTTCCATAACGACTGGCAAGTGAGTGCTGTTATGTTCCCGGAGGTGCCGGTGTGTGCTGGCGGCTCCGAAAAGGTGTGTGCGCTCTGCAGATGTTCTCCCGGAGCAGGAGATGTCCTAATAAGCAGGTACATTGTTCCACATGTTTAATCATGAACAGCAGTGAATGGCTTCTTCAGTACTCCTGACCCTTTTTTTTTCTTCCCTCTTGACCTTTTCCTTTCCTAGCCTGTCACAAATGAGAAATGGTTATTAACTGAAATAAAAATTAAAAAAAAAAAAGGCAAAACAAAACACAAAGAAAAAGAAAAAAAGTAAGGAGATTAGGCTTGGGGGAGAAGGGGGGGTCTTGGGAACATAAAGGAGAGTGGAAGTGTGTTATGTAGTATTTGTTTTCTCTGCTGCCATTTTATTGCTTTTCTGGGAGCGCTGCCAGAAAAATGGCGAGTAGCACTTTAATTAAAGAAGGCTCTGTGTGCACTCCAGCTGTTCCTCATGTGACCAGCCTGTCTATGGGTAAAGCAAAGGATGCTCCTGCCAGCCTGCCCCAATCAGTGCTAACCTAATTCCTGGCTGCATGCTGCTGGGCATTGGTGCAAACCCAGGCGTTCAGGCTGTGTCTGTGAGCCAGACGCTCGCTGGGCGCCCCGTCCTGCTCCTGGAGTCCTCCTGGATCTGAAGGCACAGTCTGACAGCAGCACTGCCGGGGGTGCAGGAGTGCATGGAGGGACGGGGAGATAGGCTAAAAACATCTTCTCTGCCTGTAGGACTATGCCTTACCCATAAGCAGACTGTGCTGCCTGGAAGGAAGGGCAGTTTGGGGCTGGTGGTGGAAGGCTGGGCTCCCACTGAAGCATCTGGGAAAGCAGAAATTGGCTGTGAATGAATAGGACTGATTTTTCAGAAGTAACCCAGATATGAAACGCCCTAAACTCAGGGAAGACTACTGCATTTATTTATATATGTTTATATATTTTTTATTTTTCTGAATTTGGAGAAAAACAAGCTCAGCTGGAAGAGTCCAGCTATACTGACACTCCCAAACTGAAATACCAAGCTGCACATCTGGAAGGTGCTCTATGGATTCATCAGCAATGTTAAAAAAATGCTAACAAAGCAAAGCTGCACAATGGGATGGAAATTTTTGTGATGACCCAATGAAAAAACTGACATAGCATCTTACATCTTATGCATGCTAAAGTTTTGTTTCTTGTGAAACCATCCTCTGAACCTAGTTTTTTATGGAAGAAAATATGTACTCTGGCAATTTAGGCTATATAATTCCTTAAGACAATAGGTTGGACTGAGGTCCTGTTTTTGCTACAGGGCCCCTTTGCAGCCCTCTGCCAGTGTGGAGGGCACAAAGATGAATGTGATGTTGTTTGCACCCACTGTAAGGCCATTCTCCAGTGCCAGACAGGCGTAAAGGGGCCTCTCTGTAAGCGAGAGCTTCATAAAACCCTGTGTAATAAAACCCTGAGCTTTTGTTGCAGCAGCTCAGTGGCATTAGTGCCATTGAAAATGTCACTTCTGACGTGTGCTAATTTAGGTGTGACATGAAAGGTCCAAGTGTAACCTGAAGTGTCCCACAACTGAAGCATTTTATTGTTCTTTCTCACACCTCACCTATCAGTAACACGAAGCCGCTTCCTCCCTCAGTGGTGCAGAGCTGAGCCTCCTGTACTGACCTGCACGAGACCTTTTTTTGGGAGCTTTCCAACCCTTTTCCTTTCATAGCCTGAGAATTGCTCCTTCTGTATTCGTCTGTCTCCCACACACCGAGGCCCATTCACATGGTTTGTGGCAGTGGAGGTGAATTGATACAATACATTGAGGGGATTTGAGACAAAACTATTGTATTTCTGAAAGTCAACTTCAGAGTAGTGGGGACAGGCTAGACTTCCTCCCCTTTCCAGCAGAAAGGGGGAAACACTGGCAAAACCTGATTAAGGAGAGATGTTATCTGGATGTGGCAAAAAGCGTTAGATGGCGTATTGATGTGCAGGTGGGATGTTGGAGATCTACCTTGCATACTATGTCCAGCCTCAAAGTGTTGTGGAAGGCCTCAGGGGATCTGAGGCCTTCCACAAACTTGATATTGTCAACTGTTGATGCATGCTGACAATATTTTATAAAAGGATCATCTCAGACTGTCCTGGAGGACAAGCTGTGTTGTCAGCTGTGGGTAGTTTCCAAGCAGTATCTGTATGAAGGATCTTGTTTTCTTTGTATGTTTACTGTGAAACCCTGGGGCCCCTCTTTGCACACCCACCAGGTTGTCATGGTGAGATTTTGGGTCCTATTGATTAAAGCAGTGAGTTTTCCTCAGATATGGAAGCACATGTGTGTGCTGCATGGATGTGGGCCCTGCTCTGAGTGTCCTGGGTCTGGGCATCTCCTCTGCTTGTGAGCTGGCTGCACACTCTGGTCCTGTCTGAAAGTCTGAGGAGTGCAGGGCCTTTTTCTTTCACACTCAAATGCTGATCTCCTTTCAGTGGCACTGCCTGTTTGTTTGCATCCCAGCTCATTTCTCTGAGGTGTTTTATCAGTCTTCTGCAGTCGTTTCTCTTTGCGTGATGTCTTTATGGGACTCTCTCATTTATCTGGTGCTGTCTTTCAGCTAAATACCAGATTGTTTCCTCCATCCATGCAAGTTTCTTTTTACAAGAAAACTCATAAAATATTTTCCTTTCCCTGGACTTTATTTTTTGTCTTCCTAGGTAGTTTACCTTCTCTTCACATACATTTGTGTGAACCTTGTCTGTCCTGGCTGCTTTGAAGTACAGGCTCAGAAGCAGCAACAACTTCATGATCTAAAAATGGCCTGGGCAGAGTTGTTGCTTATACAGGAGGCCTTTTGCTGTTCTGTGCTTCAGGTGCTGGGGAATAATACAACAGAGACTCTCTTCTTGTAAAATAACATGGGTTCCTTATTAGCAGAATTTTTTCCAAAATGTGTCCGGAGAAGGCATTTGCTGTGCCCTGCTTTACTCCTAATGCTGCTCACAAGTTCTTTCCATTCTGCAACTCTCCCAGTTTGAAGCAGGTTAATGTGTCTTTTGGCAGTATTTGTTTATTTATTTCTGGTACAAATCCATGTTGATTTGCTGGATGCAGTGCTTGCTGGCCACTCTAAGGGCACAGCTTTTACTGTCATTCTGTTGTGGTGTAGCAGGTATCCCTCTCAGAGCTAAGGCAAACTAACCCTGCACAGGAAACAAACTTGGGGTTTGGACTTATAAATCAATTTTCCATGTCTGGATGGATTTTTCTGGTGGAAACATGGGTGTTGTAGGAAGTTGGATAACAAGTTTCATTCCAACACAAGGTCAGGATGCAGCCAAGGTACATACCCAGTTTGGCAGCTCCAGCACTCCCTGTCCTGCTAAAACAACAAGGAGGGAGAGAAGAAGGGCACTTGGGATGAGAAAAAAATACTACAGGCAGAGGTGACCCAAATTCATATTTGCTTGTCTGACTGATGGCATTGAAAGCCCTTCCAGGCAGGACCATGGCTGTAGCTGGCTGAGAGCACGTCTGCATCAGACAAACTGGTCTGAGTCAGGGCTCTCCAGGTGCCTTTGAGCAGGATGACACAGCTGTTTGGCACAGAGCTGCACAGCAACATCAGCCTGGTCCTGGAATTGGGATAGATGGGTCATGCTGAGGGGCAGGACCTGCTCAGAACAAAAATGTTCTGCCTGGTGCAGCTCTGCCCTGCAGTGCCTGCTGGTTTGTTCCAATGAGGAGCAGTGATCTGATGAGTGTAGCCATTACAGCCACCCCAGTGCTCCTCCAGACCAATTCCTGCCACTGTGGGTCCACAGAAACCAAACTGACAGTGTCTGGTGAGTGGATGGAGCAGGAAGCAGCTGGGTTGGCCATGCAAAAACAGAATGAACAGCTACCTCTGGTCTTCCTGGGCCCAAAATGAGAGACAGTCCTGAGCTTGGTCAGCTTAGCAAGATCCAAATTGGATCTAGTGCCAACCCTAAAAGTCAGTTTAGAGCTTGGTCTCTGCTCAAGTCTGTGTGCATTGAAAAATGCCTGGTGTTGTGGTACTAACACGCTGTGCATCGTAAATATGAGCAACAGTGTTTTGGACACAGCCTGAAGCAGTGTCCGAATTATTTCCTGCCCAGGAATGAAGATGCTGCAAGTGTAGTGACTCACGAAACTCCATGCCCAGCACACCATCAAACCCATAAAATGTTACTTTAGCTGTAGGACAATAGCACCTCTCTCAAGCAGGACAAGGCAGCTGGCTGGATTCTCAGGCAGGAACTTTATTGGATACTTGGGAGCTGGTAACAGGGTACAGGATCTTTGCCTCTCCATTATTTGAGTGCAGTGCAGCTGGGTATGGCCACAGTTTCTGCTGTGATTCCACTGCTGATGGGCTCCAGGAAGATGCACTGAGACCAGAGTGGTGTGTTCAGGATTAAGTGCTTTAGGGAGTGAATGGAACTGATAAAATACAAGGTACCTTAAAGCTTTTTCTGAATAAAGGCCGGTAGTCGGGGTAGGTGTATGATGTTATTATTATCAGTTCTTTTTCCTAACTCAGTCAGGACTTGGTGGTGTCAGGTGCAATTCAGAGTTTGCAGTCTAAATACAGGATTGACAAGAGTGGGTGGGCACAGACAGATAAGGCAGCAGAAAGGATCAGTGCCATGATGCCAGCCAGCAGAAACTTTGGAAGGATCCAGCTTCTTGTAGCAAAGAGAAAGCTGAAGGATCAGCTCAGATGTGTAAAGCATCAGGGTACCTGTCTGAAAGAGTGGTTGTGGAAAACTGTATCTCAGGCTGAGCTCTTAGGAGGTGGTCTCTTGGCCCAGGGATAATAGGTAGTGGGGGGAGTGGGTGGAAAA
The DNA here is from genome assembly GCF_048771995.1 of Taeniopygia guttata. Lineage (NCBI taxonomy): Eukaryota > Metazoa > Chordata > Aves > Passeriformes > Estrildidae > Taeniopygia > Taeniopygia guttata. The sequence continues at coordinate 57,502,645 of NC_133030.1, read as the reverse complement.
GAAAAGAAAGTGGACTCTGTTGGAGTTGGTGAGTTTTTGAGGGCACACAGATGCAAATTGTGTGTCTCTGCAGCAGCTTTTAGAGTGGCTCTGAAGGGGAGAGGATTGCATTTGTGAGTGATGAAGAGATGATGCTGCAGTAAGTGAGAAGCTGAGAATTTGGCCAGGGTTTTGGCTGTTCAGAATGGCAGAAAAGGCCATGCCTGTGTAGTGGTATTAGGGCTGAACCTGGAAGGTTCAGCTTGGCAGTGCTGATCCTGAGGGGAAACTATAGTGGAATTCCCCCTGGAAGGATGGCCTAGCTGGCTCTGATGTGGAAAGAAGAGGCAGGCTCGAGTCTGTCTCAGTGCTGTGCTCTAAGCTTGCTGCTGAAGGACAGTGCATGGCTTTGTTTGAGCAGCCTGGGGTCAGGGTTGAACCAGGAGCCACCTGCATGGAGGGGATTGCTGAACTTGTGTCTGGGATGGGAGTGGTCTTGGAAGTGATGGGAAAAGTCAGTGTTGAGAGCAGGGTCTTCTCATCAGGAGACAAGGGGGTTGAGGAGGATCTTCAGAGACATTGTGAGAGAGGTATGAGTAGAAACAGAACAGAAGAGTAGCATGGAAACCAAAGGAAAATTAATCCTCAGGAAGGTGAGATGTCTGAGTGAGGATGCAAGGAATGCAAAGAGACTGGAGGCAGAGAGTTGGATCTGAGATCTTGAAGACAGTTGTCTGGAAACCAGGCTGTCTCTTTGGCCAGAAATGTTGGTTTCTGTATGTCTGCTTTTGATCTCACTATGAACATTAGTAAAATATTTCCATTTTTCTGGCAAGTGGATGTCCCTAGACCATGCAGCTGCTCAGTAAAGCAGCTTTGTTATCAGGATGGTGGCCAACATTGCAATGACATTATACAGCTGTCTGGGGCCCTGCACTTTTGCCTGCATTCATCACCTGCTTTTGAACTGGTCCCAGTTCTCATTGCTGACCTACTGGAAACCTCTGCCTTGCACCAAGCTAATGCTTATCAGACTGAAGAGGCTTTGAATAAAACAATTCCTGTTCCAGGGAACTTGAATGTTTTGACAAAACTTTAGTCTCATCCCAAAATCTCCAAGCAGCTCCAGCCATCGATGACTTTGACATCTGTGCTCTGAGCTGAGCACAAGGAGAAGATGCTGTATTTCTTTACTTGGTGCCAGGCTATTGTGATGGCTGATGCAATGTTTTGGCAGCTAAGCTGTAGCAATGAAGGTTTGTGCTGTAGGACCCAGTTCTAGTAAGAGTTTTAAGGCCTTAATATTAAAAAAAAAAAAAAAAAAGAAGCCTAACAGAGTTGGCAAATGGCCAAACAATAGTACATAACCTCTGAGCACTCCAGGAGTATTTTCGTAGCAGCTGGATGAGGAATGAGTTGATAGAGACAGAGCAGGGGGAGTTTGAAGCGCAGCCCCTCAGATCATTTTTCACTGTGCTGGATTGTCCCTGCACTCCTTGGCAGGAAACCCAAAACCTGCTGCACTGTCTCCTTGGCCACCTCCACCGTGGAGCTGCTGCTCTCCATGTGCCGGGGCACGGGCTGTGAGGGAGAGGTGTTTACACTGCTCATCCAGGGGGAAAGCTGGGAGCCAGCACAGGCACTTCAGACTGTAATGTGATAACAACTTTGCCCCCATCACTCACTCCTACTGCTACTAATAGAGCAGGAGAGGGAAATTCCTCAGGCATGTGGGATCTCTCAGCTGTGGAAAAAACACCATCCTGGTCTTCCCCACTTCTTCCAAGCCAGAGGCTGAACTGCTACTCCTAATACAGACTAATGCCAGGCACCTAACATAGAAAATACAGAGGATACACTGAATAAATCAGATGGAGGTTTCCCAGAGAGGGCTGCAAAGTCTCACCCCTCCATTATCACTGCCTGGTGTGGCTGTGTGGCCTGGGACAGGAAGGTGACAGGGAGAAAATCCCCATCCCCAGCACAACCACATCTCCCCAGGAGCAAGGAAATAACCTCCCAAACTCACAGTGCGCTGGCCATAGTGAATGACTTTACTATCCTCTTACTTTTGTGACAGTCAGTAACATTTTTTCCGTGTCTTTTACATTTGGGTTTGGTAGGGCACGTGGTGCTGCAGTGGCCTGGCAAAGGAGTTTGGATGACCTGAGTGTGTGGCAGCCTCTTCCTCAGTAAACCCACTGGTGGATGAGTTTCCCGAACCAGTAAATTCATGTGAGCACCCACCCCAGCTGAGGTCACCCCCAGCTTCCAGCAGTACACATCCCTGCTGCAGCAAGCTGGGATGGAGGAGCCTGGGAAAGGAGTGGCTGTGTGGTACAGCAGTGCTGGAGCCATGGCAGAAAGCATTTGTCCCCAAGTGCTTCTGTGTCCTCTGCTCACCCACACTGCCGCCTGTGCTCGGCTGAGATGCAGATGTTCCAGTTATGTTCAGTTTGTCATCCAAAAGCTTTGGGATTTTCTTTCTCCTCTGAGGCCAGCAGACATGGGTAATGGGTGAAGGCTGTTTTTGACTGGCCATCTTGGCGATGTGAAGTTACTTGGGAGGGTCTTTCCTTGCTGTAAAAACAACTTAATGAGTTCCCCTTGTCCTTTTCTAGGTTTTTGGTCTCATTGACACAGTCAAAGGGCCACTTGGGTGGGCTGGGAAGTGTTGCTGTGCTGGGGAGTGGAAACCAGAGATATGGCCTGACACAGAGAGAGATACTGCTCATTTTGGTGAGCCCTACTTTCCTGTGTGCTTGGGGACCTGTGAAGCTCCCCAGACCAGCCCACCTGGGTGTGGGGGCCATGCTGGGAGGGAGAGACACCCCTCTGTGGGATTTGAGGCTGCAGTGCCCCAAGGAGCAGTGATGAATAAATGGGCACATCTGCATATGCATCCACTTTAATCACTCTTTAAATGTGCAGCTGTTCTCCATGGCAAAGTATTGTACAAGAGTAATGGGCTGACCCCAATTCCCCTTTTGCTCCTGCAAAAACCTGTTCATATTCTCTCTCGTGCCTGAGAAACTACTGCAGAAGGGACTTTCCCTCTCTCACTCTTTTTCACTTTATAACGAGAAGAACAGTCTTTCATTGTTAGATTTCAAAATAATCCTCTTCTGTCAGAGTCTGACTCCTACATCCAGCAGCAGGGCTGCACCCTGTACCAAAAATCTGTGAAGGAGGTGATGCATGTCTGGCCACCCATTGCTTTTTCTCTCAGTTTCCCAGGAATTGCTGTAGAGTCATTCCCTACTGCTGTGGCCAGTAGAGTAATGCAAAGGAGGGTCTGGCTCCAAGGCCACTGAATGCTGTGCAGTCTCTAAATTGTAGAGGATTTTGGACAAAGTCTCAAAGGAAAAGGCTTGGTAGGGATTTTCAGGGGAGAGCCTGCTGCCAAGGAGAGCGGCACCAGCCTGAAGCCGGGGCTGTCCCCCAGCCCTTTGTTCCTCGGGGTGGTCGGCTTCCTCCGCCCGGCAGGGCACAAAGAGCCTTTGGGAACTGGCCCAAGACTGAGGAGTGGCAAAATGCTGTTAGTTCCCCTGCTTTTGTAAAAGGCATGTCTGGACGCCAGGGGAAGTTTCCATATCCTGCTGCCTTGTGTTCTCTGGGGCTCGTCTGGGACCTGCTGTGCCTCCGAGTCCTCCGGCTGTGACCGGAGTCTGGGAGCTTTGCTCCTTCCTTTATACACGGGTGGAGAAGACAACGGTCAAGTGTTTTCAGCTTTTCTGACTGATTTGTGCTCATTACAAAGCTGGCTGCCTGGGCCAGATTTCTGACGCGGGTTGGGTGTCCTGGGGACATTTGCTTTGCTTCTGCTGGGGCTGAGCTTGTTCTGGAGACAGAACTTGGGGAAGATTCTGAAAAGATGGCTCTGAGCTTGAGGATGCCCTCCAAGAAAGACACAGTCTAGGGTGAGGGGGTGAATGAGCTGCCTTGCTTAGAAAGCAAATGTAGTGCTGGGAAACACTAAATTCTAAAGACACTAGAGACAATTGTTTCCCACAGTGCATTTTGCCTTGAATAAATTGTGAATATTGTCAACAAATAACCTTTTTATCAGGCAAGATGGGTTCTTTGGTCCAGATCCTTTCCTTGTGGTTAATCTTGTGGTGAAGGGGTTTTGCCAACACTCAGGGCACAGTATTGAGACAAAGCATAGCTCAGGCTTTGTAAAAGGGAACTAAAGAAAAAGACTGAGATACAGGTGATCAAATGATATTTATTGGGAATTACTGTCATGTGGAGGAACTTTTCACAGATTGGTGCAATTACGTGATATCGAGATGGCGTTGAAGCTGTAAAAACCCTCCATAGTGGTACGATGGGCAGCGGATTATGAGGATGAAAGCAGGCTGTCATTAAAATAAAGATGCAGTTACAGGAGGTGTCTTAATTTGAGTTTATGCAGCATGAAAATTTGTATATAAAAAGATTCTTACATTGGGAAAATTTAGGCGGTATGGCCTTTGTTAATTTTCTGTTAAGACTGCGCCTTTGGTGTGATTCCATGTGCTGGAGCACTTCAGCTGTCTTCTACAAGCACACCTTTCAGGCCACCCAGACAGGACTTGGGTCCCTAAGACTGGAGCAGCTGCAGGCAGCTATCATGTTGGATCAGCCAAAGAGCATACTTAATCTTAATCTAATATGAAAATAGCAGTAAGTGAAAATCTGCCATTTGTTTGACAAGAGCATCTCCCAAGCTGGGAAGCACTCCCCTCAATGGCCATGTTTCGTGCAGAAGAGAAGCCAGAAGAGGCAGAGTGACTCTGAAATGTGCTATGGCTTTGATATGAAAAGCATGTGAGGCTTTTTTTTTTCTGTTTTCTGGAAGGAATGAATATAATGGAGCTGCCACCTTTCATCAGTCAGATTTGGTGGCAGCTGAGCTCAGGGACGGTAGCGGAGAGGAGGGCGTGTGAAAGGTGTGGAGAGACCTGGAATTTGCATTGCAGAGGAAGGGATTTTTCTGTGCATCTCCAGGAGAAGTGAAGGGCTGTTCTTTGGTGTTTGCTTCTGTCAGAGACTCTGACAGATTTTGGGCTGGGCTGAGCCTGCTGGGGTGGGCACAGAAACCATCTGGGTGTGCAGCAGACGTTGCTGCCAGAGAAAACCAAATCCTTTTTTTCTGAGAGCCTGTCAGGGTTATTTAGAGGTGGGTTTAAAATGCACTGCTGTTTTCCCTGCAGTGAGGAATACCTCTCTCTGAACTCTTCCCGGAGGATAGGCTACACTGCTGGGTAGGAGGGAAACATCCCAGCCTGAGCTCACATCTGAGTGTGTATGAAACACAGTGGAGCTGACACATTTCAACAATCTAAGGGAAACTGTAGTGCAGAATTTGGTATTCTATGTATTTAATGTCCTATATACAGTCTTACAACTTATATATTCAGAATTTTTTTATTGAAGCTGTTTATGCACAGTGTCTAGCACACTAACATTTGCTCTTACTTGCTACAGCCATAATTGTGCTAGATACTGAGTGCCCCTCTGCTGCTTGCCCAAGTCTTGACCTTACCAGTATACAAGAACCTCCTAGGCAGGGATGAGTATCTGGAGGTCTCACAAGGAGCCATACATGCAGAAGACTCTCAGCAACTCACCAGAGATTACACATGCTCAGGTCCTGTTCCAGCAGGACATTTGGATAGGTTCTGCACGGGATTTTGGATTTGGTCATTGCTCTGCTTGCCCCTGTGGAGCTCACAGCACTGGAGCTGCTGCTTGGAGACACATTTCTATTGAGCAGATTTTTTTTATTGGCTCAGTCTTGGCATGTCTAAGGCTCCTGGGATGCAGCTGCCACAGCTTGCTGTAGGCATAAACCTGCTGTTGTCCTAGTGGCTGCCCCCAGGATTTTTGGCTGTGTGGTAACTATCTGCAGTTCTCAGGACACATCAAACCTCTTCCTGTCCCTTTACATGAGTTTCTCTTACCCACAGAGCAGCAGAGCTGAGCCACATCAAGAAAACATGTGACTGATTTGAGTTAAGAAGAAAGTGGAGAAAGCAAGTACCTTGTTTTCTTCCTAAAGTTTTTTAGAAGATGTCTGAAACATTGGGACATTCCACCAGTGAGTGATAGAATTAACAAGAGTTGAACTCAGCTCCTGCTGTCAGCCTTGAGAAGGAGCTTGAACAATTCTGTTAAAACTGCACCACTGCAGATAGAGCTAAAGACAGAGAACTGGATCTGCCCACTTGTATGTGCCACAGGTTTCTGTCATCCCTAGGACACACCCTGAGGTCCTTGGCTTCTTTTAGGAAGCATTTACCTATACCAAATCCCAAGATTTTTTTCCAGAAGAGGTTGTACAGGGAGAATCAGAATGAAAACTGGGTGCTGACCTGGGGACGTGTTTTCTCTCTCCCAAGGACTTTGAGTGGTCTGATATGATGGGAAAACGGTCTCTTTGTCAGCCTCAAACAGGATAACTGGTTTCACCTGGCACATGGGGCTAAAGAAAGGAGAGGTAGGAGATAGAGGTTTTTGTTGAGGCTGACTGGGTGAGGCTGTCTCACTGAAGATGGCAAAACCAAGATACTGACCCGTGTTTGCCTTTCCCCCTCTTGCTACTTAATGACAGCATCTTAAAACCACTCTACAAGTGTTTTGGGGTATGGGCTGGTTTTATGTATGCTATTGTAATCTGCACATTTCCTGGCACAGAAGAGCTCAGATCTTGATAAATCCTTGGGCCTGCAGTCCAAGATTTTCTCCTTTGGCATGGGGACTGTCAGATGGAAGGTGCTACCTTTTTTCCACTCTTGAATCTCTTGTTCCTGCATTTTTGATTGTTCATTTGCCTGAATAGTATAGAAATGAGAAGAGGCTCTGTTCCCTCCTCCCAATGCAAGGCATTATTCACAAGTTCCCATTCCATCCTCCCAGTGCAAGGCATTATCCACAAAGAGGTGAGCATTGCAATCATCCAATTTTCCACCTCTAAAACAACCAGTTTTGACTGAGTATTTGCTTGGTATTCACACACTGAACAAGAAAATACCATGGTCTCTAAGCCTCTTGTTTGAGTGTATCACCTTGTGAGTAGGGGCCACTGGGCCTCAGACTGCAGCTGGCAATTCTCCTGATAGAACATCTTATTTTAGTGAAAAACCTCAAACATGGGGATCTTTTTATTTGAAGCCTATCACCATCCCATCCTTCCACCCCCTGCAATTTTCAGCTGAGATAAGGCAGGTCTCTGGAGTATATTGTGTTCAGAGTGACCTTCAGGGAGCTGGCGCCATGACCTCGGTGCCATGCCCGAAGCAGATCTCTCTGCACCTGCCAATATAACCTGTGCACAGCAGAAGGTGCTGCTTCTTGGTGGACTTGGAAATTGGTTTGAAACCTCCTGTTCAGTCTGAATTTCAATCTGGCATTGAATGTGGGTTTTATTCCCTGGTTTCTAAATGGATAAAATCCTTCAGTTTCTTATTTTGTCTGGTAGGCATTTTTGTACTGTGTACATTTGTGAAGACTGGCTTTCTTATAGATTACCCTTCTCTTGCTATCTCATCACTGCAGTTACTGCAGGCCTAGTCAGTATTTTTGATTCATGGTTGCATTAAAAAAAAAATGTTATTCAGGACGGGACACTGGCAGAACTTGTGACATGATTTAGGAGCATTTGATGATTTCTTAGTTATTTAACCTGAAGAAAGTGTTATGCCTGTCCTCCCACCACTGTACATGACAAAAATGAAAAACTGGGGGGGAAAGGAGCTAGAGAGCCACTCTTCTACTACATGCTAACATGCATGAAAAGGATTTTCTATTATGTCTTTGCTTAATTTAAGTATAGACAGCATTACTAGCAGGTAGTACCTGGCTGGCATTTACATCTGTCAAGCCTAAGTGAGAGTTGGGTGTTTGTGAAGTTGAATGATTTAACATACCAGTCTTTTCTCAGCTGTCATCTATTTCAGGAATTTCAAATCTTTCTAAAGTCAACTTTTCTTCTTGTTGTTTGGCTTCAGAATTGGGGAGATTTGTACTGGAATAAACAAGTAAGTAATTTTAGTAAAATCATACTGGTGGCAGGGGGGAAAAGGTGAAGGAGAATAGAGTAACTACTTCAATTCAGTGTAACATTGACATGGATAAGCAAAAGAAGGAATAAAGGGGAGAGAGAACATATCCAGCATCCCTGTGCTGTGTTAACAAAGCTATCATGTCAGGAGATGGTAGCAATTGGCTTGGTTTGTCAGGATTAAGAGCAATTGCTCAGCCTGCTGGGAAGCCTCATTGCTCAGGTGATGGAGCAAGAATTCCCTTTTTATTCAGCAGCCTCCCTGTGAGCCAGGGAATCAGGTTCTACTGTCAGGCTTGGGCAGTAAGAGTGGCAAGTTCTCTCTTCAAAGTCTGAATGATAATTTCTTCTAAAAGCTGATTCTGCATGGTGGAAGCAAGGGTGAATGCTGTCCATGCACACAGTTCCTTTTCCATGGGTCCCTTAGGAGGGAATGACAATTTGCAGCCATTTGGAAGAATGTTCTCATGACTAATTCCAGATGTTTACCTCTCACATCGAGCTCTTACCAGTTTCCTCTACTCTCTGCTTGTTTTCTCCTTTTCTTCTTCCCTTTTCTGCCTTGTCCTGAACACTAAGTAACAATTAGTGTGATCTTTGCAGTGGCACAACACCAGGAAATTGGATAGTGTACAATTCCCACTGGTGGATTCACTGCAGTCACTTGGTGTGGGTGAGATGAGGATAGGAGTGAGCTGTTGGTGACTAATTGTATTTCCTCAAGGGCCTGGACTTTTCTTGGAGGTCTTTCTCAAGGCTAGACTCATCTAAGGAACTCCTGATAGCTTCTTGACAGATCACCTGTCTGGCTTCTTATCTGCTGCTGAGCTGGGAATTCCAGGTGGGATTAAGCACCCTACAAGGCAGAGTCACCAAAATTCAAAGACATTGTTTCACACTTGTGGATTGCGATGTGCTTTTCAGAGGTACAGGCCTTTGAAGAAGCAGCAGCAGTGGATTTTGAACTGTTTTCAAGGAATAGGTGAGAGAGGAACCATGCCAGTTTTAATCCACAGCAGCTATGGTTTTACTGTTGGGTGCCAGACTAGCAGCTGGAGAATGCTGGGGAGCATGTCGAGCTTTGATGTTTCCAAATTGTGGTCCTGGGGGATTTCACTGTAACCAAAAGTGTTTGAAGTGCTGGCCTCTTGCCACAGCTTAGGATGAGGAATGTTTCTGAAAACCTTCACATATCTGTATGGGACTGGAGTGCATTTTTCCCATGCAATCCCAGGCAGGACTGAGACGGATGTACTGTGGAATTGTATTACTGTCTTAGGACACCTCTAATTCCCACCCTAGGGCAACAGCAAAATATTGAGGACCAGATTTTCAGGATGCAACTCTAACTGAATACCTCATTCCTATTATCTTAGGAAAAAGGAATATCCAATAGTTCATATTTCTAAAGGCAATATGATTTCCAATCCCTAGATTTTTATAAAGTGTAAGAGTGACACAAGTTCTGTGTGTGTATATACATCTCTGCATCTTTACATGCAAAATGTACTGCAGAAAGCAATGTGGGTTTTTTTTTAATTATTTGTTTGGTTTTGTTTTGTTTGGTTTTTAATGAGGCAGTGATGTGTCTCCTGTTAAGGTGGCTGTAAAGGTAAAATACAGAATGCAAACCATTAGATTAGTTGTAATTAACATTATTCTAATTTTGATCTGAAAGAAATTAGTGTAGCAGCTGAGGGAAAAATAGGGGTCCTGTTTTGTTGTTCTTCAGTGATGATTAAAAAGAAATTGCTCACTGATATCCATTAGGAAACTGTGAGCTCTGGAACTCATGAAATATTATCGGAGAAGGAGCTCTGTCACCCATTAATGTTGGAATGTCATTAATCAGCAAGGTTCAGTGGGACATTGCCCATACACTTTATAAAGAAGTCCTATGAATGGAGAGCTTTTCCCTCTCTCCCTTCACAGCCCTTCACCATGCTTTTCCCTTCTCAGCTTCATTTCAGCTCTGTGCCTGCATTTGGCTTGCAGAGCTCTCACACAGGTCACTGAGAAACTTGTCAGCCAAGAAGCGGGTTAAAGAGCCACTTTGGCCGTAGACAATTAGTCTCTTCTGGCAATATCCTAATTAATCCTGTTATTAGGCTTTGCCACTAATTGCTGTAGGAGAGGTCTTGCCTCGATAAAAGCCACCCGCTTTGGCGCGGTGCCTCCAGCGCAGCCCGGCCCGGCTGCTGGCGCGGCATTCCGGCTGGAATTCCGTGCGCAGGAATTCTCCTTTGCGCCGCTCTGCTGGCCAGCAGCGCGATGGCAGCCCACAAGGTGCAGCCCCTTCCTGAAGTTATGGGTAGTAGATATAATTTGCGCCATTTCTAGTATAATATATGTGTTATTGAATATTTGTTAGAGTATACACGTTTGTATTAGGAGTCCCCCCACCCTCGCAAGCAAAACCTGGTGCATGTTGAAACCCGATTTACAGGTAAAAAGATGTGGCTTGGCCAGGAGATGGAGATGGGCCATGTCTAGAAAGATATGGGGACCCCAGGTGCTGATCATTGCGTGAACAGCCCGAGATGGATATAATGGAAATCCTCCGGCAGATACAGGTGAATGCAGCATTCCTGTAAACTTCATCAAGAGATTCAACAACTCCAGACACTGAATTGTTCTTCTTCATCACAAAAATCTGATTAACCTATGGACTCTGAATGGAAAAAAAGACTGACTGCCGAAATCTTAGCCTCAGGTGAAATTTTCCCCATAAAAACCGCTTGTGCCAGGATGGAGGTGTGTGGGCATAGAGGAAAACCTCTGCTGAGGCTGGCATCTTGGTTGCACACCGACCCCAGGCTCGGCACTGTTCTTTCCTTGTGGCTGGCTAGATAAAATTTGATTGCAAAATAAATATTTTATTTTTCATTTTAATTTGGCTGGACAAATTTTCATTTATAACACCGATGTCCGGGCAGTTTGATTCGGGAGCCAGCACCACGCCGTGTGTGCTCGGTGATGCTCCCAGTCGTTGGGTGCATGATGTGCCACCGCAGCCTGCTGTGGATAAAAAGGCTTTAGATTAAAAGGCTTGATCATCTCCTGTTAATGCTTCACGCCAGCGGGGCTTTTAAAAGATTGTCTCGATGATAAAATGAGTGACCTTCAGATCCAAGGGTTTCAGAAGCGCCAGCTATGCCCTCCCATTAGATTGTTATTACCGGTTATAATGTCCTGCTATACATTGATTTAGATTGGGTGTAACGCTGAGACCGAGTTCATTCGTTCTCCCCAGTCCTCATCTCACTGGGCCCGTGTTTCTCCTTGTGCTCACTGCTCAACAGTTCACGCCTTCACAGTCTCCTGCACTTCTCCCTGAATTTTGCTCCTCGGCAGTTTTAATGTTGTGTAGAGTGCTCCATCATCCAAGGAGCACGCTTCAGTGTTCACGCTAAAAACAACTGCCAGCCTTGTGTAAGTGGTGCCGGGTGCCCCATGCCCATCAGCCACATGCAGTGTTTTCCCTGATGCGGCAAAAAATGGGAGAGCATCCTCTAAACGAGGGCAGGAGGGAGGGAAGTGGACAAACAAGTGTAACAGCGCTTTTGTGTTGCAAATTGCATGCCAAACAGGAACCTCTTGTTTTTCAGGAGCTACGTGTCCTTGAATTGACTGTGCTCACCTCTCTTGCAGAGCCCTTCCTGCTGAATCACACAGCCTTACCTGGATGTGCTATGTGCATGATGTGCTATGTGTACGATGCAGCAGGGAGGAACAATGCTGGGTTCAAGGGGCTCTCTGAAACTTTAATGAAACTTTTCTGAACTAAGCAGAGTGCTAGGCAAGTCTGAAAAACCTGTTTGTTGCTTCTGATATGGGAATGTTTGGGTGACTAGTTGTTACCAATAATTTTAACGAGCTGGCTGTGAACAGTAAAAGAACTGATACACTGAGGGTGAAAATCCTCCCAGAAATGGCTTTTCAGTCCAAGGGAGTGACTCTTCCCACTCCTACTCACTGATTAACACTGCGTTGGTGAGTGTGCTACAGACCAGGGGAGAGAAACTACTCCTGAGATGAGGCTGGCAGGGCTTGGTCCAGCTCGTGTATCCCATCTCTCTGCTGGCCTTTGCAGCTCACCTTTCTGCATTTACTGCTGAGCTTTATGGGCTTGCAGAATGATTTCTGGAGCTCTTTCAGATCAATACACAGTAGAGGTCCCTCTCTGGAGGGCATGTTCTGACATGATATTACCCTGTCATTGGTTCTTTTCTCAGTTTATAGCTTTCCTTAATATTTAAATGGGTTTCTTGCTGCAGTGCTTGTGCCCCGTTTACCCAAATAATCTATAACTCAATGACTTCTAAATCCACTTCACAAGTCGTTATATTCATTATAAATGAGTTGTAGTGCAACCTGCATCTCAAGTAGATATTCTCATCTGGAGGTCTGTGCTGAGATCCAGCAGGAGCAGAGAATATATTAAACCCATAAAACCCCCAAGACATCCCATACCATACAAAATGAGCTCTAACTGCAGACTTTATTCTTCCTTATCGCTTCTATTTGCCAGCCATTCAATGAAAATGTATCAAACACACACACACACACCTCAGGCAGCTGTTCCTGCAGCCACAGCACCTCACGCAGCTTCCACCAAGGTTTTGCAAGTGGCTGCACTTCTAGCAAGGCTGGGTGGAGGTGGCTGAGACTGCAGATCCCTGCAGTTTTCTGTGTGAGCCTTCAGTGCTTGTGCAGGAGGGACTCAGCCCAGGAGGGACCAGCATCTCCTGCTGGGCTTCAAGCCCATGCCTGGTCTCACTGGTTCCAGTGGTACCAGGCTCCCTGGCTGCTTTTTCCCAGTTGAAGAGGCAGCTTGGTGTTGACTGGCCAGGGATTCAGACATGCCTCTGTGCCTTTGGGGGCTTTATTATTGTCACAGTCAGCTTTATCTGCACAAAAGCTTTGTCTGGTAGGGTCTTAGCTACTTTTTAATCTCAAATCCTGGCTGATTGCTGTGCTAAAGCCAGCTTCACTCCCAAAACATTGTTTATCTGAGAATCCTGCATAGACGTTGCTTTCAAGATTTAACTTCCTTTTTGACTCTGGCTTTGTGTTGTTGTGTGGGGTTTGGTTGCTTTTTTTTTTTTTTGGCTTTTTTTGTTTGGTTGTTTTTTTGTTGTTGATGTTTTTTTTTTTTTAACACCATGGAGTAGTAGATTTAAAAGGATTTTTAAAAGGGGAAATCTAGAGTTTGGAAGAGACTCCATATCCCATTCTGACATTGGACACAGGAGAAATATTAGAAGTTGGCAATATTCCTTTGCTTGTAAAATCTGACAGATTTGGATTTGACTGGTTTGCCTTGGATTGAGTAAGAATGTTAATAGTGTATGAAATTCAATGAGCTCTAATGCTATTTAAAAAGTCCTAATGAGAAGGGTGCTTTTGTGTCAAATTCTATTGTTTTTTTATTTCCTTTTCTGCCTTCCGTATTTGAAGAGCTCTAAAAATATATTTAACAACTAAGGAGGGAAATAGACTTTTGTCTGAAGGACCTGTGGGAGTAGGGGAGTCTGGGGGAAGGCAATGGAATTTTTTGGCTGGTAGCTTTTACTGTATAGATGTGTTCCCCTGTGAACCATTAAACTGGGGAGTTTGCTTGGCTTAAAGCTGGGGCTAATTGGGATCCGAATTTACTGACTGGCTTCCTTCTCTTTCCAATCAAGAGTCATTGTCTTTCCTGCCTGTTGAGACTTTTGTGTGATTTACTGGAAAGTATCAGCTTAAAGGACAAAGAATTGAGATTATCAGTTCATACAATGCTGGGTTTTTAAGCGATCCTTAGATTAAATGCAATATTCCTATCCATAACAAATGGTAAAATCTTCTGCATTTTGGTTTTGGTTGGACACAGAGCTTCTAAAAAAAAAAAAAATCCATGAGGGGAAAAAAAACCCTAAAATGGTATATATTTTTTTATCCAAATAAAAATATTTATTTTGTTGAACTGAAGTTTCTTGATTTGAACATTATTAGATTGGGTCTCTGTGTATCCTAAAATCACTGCCCACAGCACAGACTTGGCTTCTTTACTGGTCTTTCTGCTTTGGCTGGGTTTTGTTCCTATATATGCTTGGTATGAAGCCCAACCCACAGAAAGGATAAGAGCAATGAACTCACAAACATCCACTTGTAGTAGGCATCAGGGCCATAAGCTGATGCAGTTGTGCCAAGCAGCCTTGAATCAAGCTGTTTCTAACAATACGAAAATAAGATCTTTCATAGTTTAAATAATCTTTGAACTAAAGTTCTGAAAGGTACTTTGATATTTCAGCTTTTTGTCCAGCCTGGAGAGGAAAACAAACAACCAGTGATCAGAATTCGCTGTGGAATATTAAATTTGATTTTATTGTTTTGTTTTAATACTACACATACAAGCAAAATTGATCAAGACCTGATGTTTCTGAGTTATATCTTACACAATTTTATGACTTTAAAAAAACATTTTGAAACATTTCTGCTCCAGAAGCTTGACAGGTCCCTGCACAGAAAGCCTCAGGACATGGAACTCCAAATATACTGCTTCATTCATTCTCACTAGCCTCTTAAAATCTAGTACTTATTTTATGCCAACAGACTGAAAAGCTTTTTTCTAAATGCAATAAATCTGTTGACAATTTACTTTTTATTAAGTCTTATGTAATGCACTGTTTATCTCCTGGATAGAATTTCTTTTTGACTTCTGACTTAGTTGGAAGCAGAAACAAATACCCCTGCAGCAGGGAAAGCTGCTCCTTCAGCAAGTGCTCCCAGCCCTGTGTTTCCCTCTGCTGCTCTGTGTGGATGGGAGATAAGCAGTGGTCTCAAAAGCTTCTACACCAGCCAAAAGCTGGGCTTTGAGGTGGGTTTTGCTTGCTAGGTCTGGTGTGCAGATTTAGCCAAACCACCCAGAAATTCCAGTTTGCACCTTCCCAAAGGCTGCCTGGGCCAGGTCCCAGGGTAAGGAGATGCTCTGCTTCAGCTGCAGCTGAAAACTTCACCTTGTGGCCCTGAAGATGTTGGCTCAGCTAAATCTTTCCTAGAATAAAGCAAAAATGGATATGAGTCACAAAGCCTGACTGGTGCAGAACTCAGTCAGGTGACTGGTGAGACTGGTGTGGCCTCACCTGTAATCTCCAGGAGTGAAGGAAACTCAGCATCTTGCACAACACAGCCATTAGAAAACCTCCTGTGACACTGCTCACAGCATCATGCAAAGTACCAGCCATCAGCAAATAATCTTTGCTAATTGTGTTCAATAGTGGTTTTCAAATCCATTGCTTATTTCCTCTTTTCAGATGCTCTGCTCTGGTTTCCCAAAGCAGGAGTTGTAAAAAAACCTTGCAAAAGGCAGATCTTGCAGTACAATGTCTCTTCCTCTTTGAAAAGGATAAAGTCCCATAAATCCTGCACAAGAGCTTGGTCTTTGCAATCATCTAGTCCAGGCTACAGACCTAAGAAACAAAAAATAATCAGCTCAGGCTGTGGATGCCTCATTCCCAGAATTATTTGTTCAGGTTTTCGTCATTATCTCTTGGCTCTTTTGCAGATATTTTTTTTCCAAGTTCATTTAAGAGAAATCTAAAAAAAGAAGCTTTCATTGCAGTATCAAACATATTTCTGTATACATTACAAAAATACCTCTCTGTACAGTCCAAGGATCTATCATTGTTCTATTAATTGTGTGACATCTGCATATTGGCACAGGTTTCATGCCCTGGTTGTTCTCAAAGGAATATACCCCTGCTCTATTGCTGGCACAGCCATTATTCCAGGGTAACTGGTGCACAAGGGCAGTGTTTTATTAAGTGCAACATATGCTAGAAATCAGAAATGGAAATGCCTCATCATTGCAGTAAGAGCACTAAGCCAAGGCTTAGTTAGCAGCTGGGACTCAATATAAAAATAGTAAACCTAGGTGAGAAGGGCTCATAGGAGAAAAAAAAAACCAAAAACTGCAATAAGAGAAGCAGGAACTTCTAATTTTAATTTTCAAAACCCACTGGGGAAAGCATTCTTGCACAGATTTTTCATCAACATAGAAACAATGAACCCCCAAAACAAGAGTGCTGAAATCTTCAATGAAAAATCTCAAGGGTTTTGGCTGAATGCTCTTGTTCTCTTCTGAAGTGGTTGTTAATTTCTGCCTTCCATCAAACCTCAAGTTCAAGCAAAAAAAAGGAAAACTTTTGAGATGAAACTTGTACATCTTTTCAAGTTTTGTTTGTAGTTTTTTTTTTTTTTTTAATTGTTACAATAGTTGTTTGTAGACCATATCACTAATACTGTTAGCTTTTTTTTTTTTTTTTCCTCCTGGGTCAAAATGGTAAATATATTCCAGAAGAATCTCTTATAAATCTGTGTTACATCACAAAGGAAAACATCTTCACTTAAAAAAAGTAAATATATTCCCGCAGGATATCCTGTAAATCAGTATCATATAATAAAGGAAATGTTATAGATGGATTATCTCATTATCCATCTATAACAGAAAATATCCTCACTGGCCCTGAAATAACTCAGGAAACCTAGAGGCAGGGACCCAACTGCACTGCCACCAGACTGGATGTGGAGCAGGGGTCTGGGGGCTCATGCCCAGGAGGGCTCTGGCATGGTGAGCGCAGCAATAGTCTCCTTTGCTCTGTAGGGAGACATCCAGCTTCATAACAGTTGGACTTGGTGATATTCAAGTTGTTTTCCAACCTTATTGATTCCATGATTCCAAAATGACTCTAAAAGCAGTGTGTTGTCTGTGTGCTGTGCTGTCCACCTGTGGCCCCTTTCTGTGGCTGGCATGGATGCTCTGATGCTTATGGTCCGTGTCAGGAAAAAGCAGCTCCAAAATCAGTTGTAGGCTACCCTGGCCAGGTGTGGCTCTTTGTTTTGGAGCAGTCAGTCTGATCTTAAATCCTTGAAAGGTCAATGATGATCCTTTTGGGACTGTATGGAGAAAGCTGCAAACTTGCAATGCTGAAGGTGTCTAGGAGGGAGCAGCCTGTGGGATGTGGTTTTTGGTAGACACTTTTGTAGAAAATTGTGGCTTTTATTAAACTGTTCAGTCAAGGAACCAAAGCAGGGCAGTAGTTCTTTGCTTGAGTTCTAGGTATTTCTTGAATTTCTATCCTTCTGTGCTTCTCAGATGTGCCCCCTCCTTTTCAACACTTGAATCTTCTCACATATCCTCTCCCAGAGCTTTGATGCTCTATGGGAAATACAACATATTTGAGGATCTGGCACTGTAGACAAATGAACAGAAAAAAAAAGTAACTAGAGTTCCTATCAGGTTCTACAGCATCTGGTTTTTTGCCAAAATACTTTTAAAAAGAAGCTTTTAGGGGAAAATTGTCATTCACTGTAGAATTCTACTAAGTGGTAGTGCCATTAACAGTTTCCACTTGAAATTCTGTTTATGTGTTTCTGCCAGGCTGCTGGTTCTCTGTACACTGATATAAAAGGATGTGCCATGGCTGGTGAGCAAACTCAGAAACCTGATTCTAGTGCTGGCCCTTTCCACTGGTCTCAGGAGTTCCTGATGTTTTCATGTCTGTTCATTCTAAAACCTTCGAGTCTGATCAACAGTGAACTTTTCTGATAGATTTGGAAGTGATGCTTCATTGTAGCACTAGTTTGTAGGCCCAGATTTTATTGCTGTAGCTGTTCTTGTGCAAACTGAATTGTTTGGTTTCTTTCCTTTCCGTGTCTTCAGCATTCATACTCTTTTCACAGCACTACTGCTTCTCCCAATACATAGCTAAAAAAACCCAACTCCACAGAGTTGCTGGATCTGACCAGAGCCGTGTGGACAGTGTTGATCTGCCTCCTGCCAGCATGATTAGTGTCACTGCAAGAAACCAGGTGTTCACTGAGGGTAGGTAGGAAAAATCTTTCCTATGCAAGCTGGAAAAACTGCCTTTGTCGGAATCTGTGGGTATTGGTAATTCCGAGATTGTAGAAAGTCTCTGTCTTTCTGCCCCGTTGCCAAAGCAGAAGCCATAATTCGTCTGTGCTGGTTTCAAGGTTGTTTATTCTGTTTATCTATAACATGTTCTGCTGCCCTGCCGCAGCTCTGTCCTGCAGGGCAGCGTGTGGGGCTCTGCCCTCAGTGGGATGGTACAAACATTATATACCAGAAACTACCTGTGCTGGATTTACAATAACGTGCCAATATCTATCACCTACATTGAACAGTGTGTCCCCAGCCTAAACCAATAGAAAAATGCCAACACCACAGTGAAACATGGAGGGCATGAAGAAGGAGGAAAAGGACAAGACACACCCAATTCCTCCATCTTGTCCCCTCTGAATCCCTAATCTAGAAATCTAAAATTTTACCCTTGCACCCGTGTCACACTTAATTATTACTTATATCAAACACTCAAAGCTTGTAATTCATCCTGTAAGATTGAAAACTCTTTTCCATGGACAGAGATCACAGACAGTGTCTCTGGGGGCTCTGTCCAGGAGGGTTCCTGACCCCTGCCAGGGTCCCAGACCTGCCAGGGCAGCCAGAGGGAAGCCCTGGATTCCCACATGCCTTGACAAATTTCTGGTCAGAAATGTGGCTGGAAACACTGATTTACTGTTCTAGATGGTGCCTGCAGCCCACACACCTCAGCTGAAACCTCCTCAGCCAGGTCTGTCCCCAGTGTCACACAGGGCTGGGAGCCTGAAGAGGGCTGAGAGCACAAGCACCCCTGCATGCTGTGTAAACCTCCTTGCAGCTTTTGGGAGAGGCACTGGTGCAGCACTGGCTTCTGCTGCTGCCATGCCCTGGTCTTGATCCTTCTACTACAGTGCTTTGCTGTGGGGATCCTGGCAAAGCACTCCTTGAGGGAGCTCTTGTAGCAGCAGAGGGCAGTAACTTTGGGAATTAGTTCAAGGATGCCCTAAAAAACTTCCATCATCCTGCTGTGTGGTATCAGCACAAAGAGCAGTCAATGATCTGTCTTGCTCCATCCTGAATTTGCAGACAACTCTGTTTCATCAGCCCAACTCTGTTTCATCAGCCCGGTGCTGCCAGGCCTTTGAAAAGCTGATGGGTGAGGGAGGAAATGAGGCACACCAGGACCTGCTATTGTGGTGGAGTCATGACCTTGCTGACCTCTGGCCCCCAGCTCACACAAACAATACTGTGACCAAATAAGACTACAGCCTTCAGCAGATGGAGAGTCAATACAACATCACTGAAGGATAATATATTGATTTCATTTAAACAGCCAAGAAAACCCAGAATACACCAGTTATAAAGAACATGTTCTGCCCTCTAAGTTGACCTCTTAGAAAATTTGAACAGAGCTATGTAAAAAGTGAGAGAGAGACAGAAGAGATGCTCATCAAATTAGGAGAAGAAATTGCCTGAAAATGGTATTTGGGAGACCAAGCTAGACAATTTTTAAATAATAGAGTTGGAAACACAATGAAAATAGCCCTATCAAAATAGAATATATGTGACAGAATTTTTATAAATCTTCACAAGGCTTCTGCAAATATAATATGCAAGCTGGGAATATTGGATTCCAAATAATAAAAAGCTCCCAGTCAAGCTCCATCTCATTGCAATGAGCTGTAGTGGCTTTAGGCAGATGCTAAAAGGTTGCGAGAAAGTGCTTAAGCAGTCTTACATAGGAGATAAATGTGATGGATCCATGTGTAATAGAAACACTTTTGGGATAAAAAGAATCTCCCATAAAATCACAGTAGAGGCAAAGGTGGAAGCTGTGATGGATTCATCTGTGTCTGCTGTATGAACTACAGCATAAGAAAGCAATCTCAGGCTAGAGTAGATTATAGGATCAAGGATGTTTTGCATTTGGAAACCAAATGCAAGGTTAGAAATGAAAAGTCAGAACTGAAAAAGGAAGATTCTTGGAGAAAATATCCTGTGGGCATAGGATCCAGCTGCTCTCCACAGCTGTACCTGTGACTTTTCCATGTGCTGAAGAAGCATTTGCAGGTTCAGTCCTACCAAAAGGTGAGATGATGCTGCACAGACAAGGCCTGATTCTCATCCTAGGTATGCAGGCATGAGCTGCTGTGCACCCAAAGTGAGATCTGGATTGCTGCTACATCACACTCAGCTTGCCGAAAGGAGAATTTTAGGCAAAGAGCTGCAGGAGGAGCAGCTCTGTTATGGTCCTTCTGGTGTGTGCACACACACAAGCACACTTACACACTCCTGTGATGGACAGACACCTACACAGGCTGCCTCTCCCTCTGACTGCATAGTTACCCTTTCCTAGCCCAACACAACATGTGATGCATTCTACTTTTTCATAGAATACTTCCCAAAAATAAAATGGAAAGTTTAATCCTCCCCCCCCCCAACATGTTTTTTTTTTAAACCTTCGCAAATGATGTTTCTTTCTGCTGTAATTTAGGATCTGTATAAATATATTCTGCTGCAAAGGGTGATAATTACCACGCCCACACAATTTTATAATACACACGTCTAATTGTAGTACAGTTATTTGTGGCAGCCAGGCACTGAAAATATACTTCTAGTGTATGCCTCTAAGCAATGACAAAAAGTCTTTTTCCTGCTACCTGAATGTATACTTTCAGGGCATTTCTATTTCACCTCACTAATCTGCTTTTAGATTTTGTTCTTTGTGTGGCTTTCAAAATTTCCCTTCTGCAATTAAAAATATATAGGTAATTAGTAGGGACATAAAAAGACTCTTTAGGAATGTCATCTCAGTGTGTCACAGTGCCTTGTGCAGATGCCCAAGCTGAATCCAAAAAAGGTGAAGGACTTTCCCATTGGTACAGCAGAAGGAAATATAGATATTGCTATTTCTTGTGGGTCAGCCTGGTCAGGGCACAACTTTGACCAAGGCAGGGGGGATAGTCATGGTCTATTTTCATCCTTTTATAGATGTCGTGCCAAAGGAGAAGCCAAGTCCTCCACTCCCTTTCTTTCTTAAGAAGCAACAGCATTTTCCACAACTAACCCTACTCCCTGAGGTTTTATCTGCACTGTCCAAGAAACCAGTGCCATTGTTTGCTCTCACATCCTGATCTCTTGATTGCCAGCACCCCGTGAATGTCAAAATGGCCCTCAGAGGCAATCAGCTATTTCTCTTCGAATGTAAATCCCAGTATTGTTCCGGGAACCCTTGCTCCAGGGGCTGTTCCCTACAGGCAGTCCCTATAGTTACCTTGTCCCTGAATTCATGTCCTGATCTACCCAGCCTCTCCCTGCATGTGCCCATGAGGGGCAGCTCATTCCTAAATCGCTTCCCTAAGCCTGGATTTATCGGAACTTGAACCAGGATTTGCTGGAGAGAGAGGCCTGAGCCTGAAACTCATGAAACTCATGCTCACTTCCTCATGTAGTTTTAGCTCCCCAGGTTTAGGATGCCTGAAAGGATTATATGCTGGTGCCAGAGGTCTTCATCATCCAAACAGTGTGATATCCTTGGTGCTCACCTTTTGCAGGGGAGAAGGAGGAGTACATCCAGTGCAGTCAGAGAGAGCTTTGGGTAAAATCACCAAGGCTCCTACCTCTGGCAACTTTTAAGTCCAGGCAGAAAACCAATCCCAAACATAATACAACAAAGTCCTTAGTGAGTCACAGGGGCAGAACTTGCCTCTGCTAGATGGAAGGAGACAGAAGGGAATGGCTGGGACACCTAGGGTGAGACATCTGAAGGATGTGTGCTGGTGTGCAGTGTCAGGGATGCTGTGGGGTGAGTCAGGCTGGGTTTTAGCAGGTGCTGTCAGAGCAGTGCCTTTCTGCTTCTTTGGGAGATTCACCCTCTTGAGGTTAAGCTGCAGCAATTTTGACTGCAGAGGGGAAAAAACACAGTGCAAAGGCAGAGTTTCAAAGATGGGCTCATATGTGGGATTATGGCAGAAGGAGTAGGGCTGGGGGCAGAGGCTAGAAGAGGGCAGGGACAAAGCTGGCATGGAAATTGTTTGTGGCAGCCTGGCTGGGCAGCAGGCAGCAGCACAGGCTCCACATGGTGCCAGGATGTCAGAGCACACTCTGAGCCTTATCTGTGGATCCCTGCATCTCAGCTTCATGGGTTAGAGCAGGTTTTTGCCAGTCTTCATCTCCTTCTGTCCTTGGGGTGCTCCCTTTCACCCTGTGGAAAGAATTCCCCTTGAAAACAATGCAGAACCCTTAGCTCTCAAAGGCAGTGAAATGGTTTGAAAGTACCCTTGGTCCCTCTGAGTGGACTCCTGTAATTACACCCTCTGGCAGTGCAGAAACCCTCTGCCCTGCAGCAGCTGTGGGATGTGCAGGAGCCCTGGAACTTCCCAGCATGGTGGCATTGTCAGGAGCCCACTGCCTCCTTGCTGTTCCTGAGGGGCACCCTGCACCTCACCTAAAGCTAAAGCAGGGGCAGGACCAGGCTGCCAAGGCTCTAGGGGCACAGCTGCAGCCTCCTGTAACAGCTTATTGTCAGGAGGCAATTAGTCTAATTGTCTGAGGGACCAGGTGGAGATGACCCTTGGGACCTGTGTCCATTCTGGGTCTTCTGACCCTCTCTGGGCTGGATTTCACCCTGAATTGTCCATGTCCTCTTGTCCTCATTTCTTCTCTTCCTCATTTCTCCTCTCTCTGGGTTTCTAGAACAGACCCCAGTATCAGCCCCTCCAGTCCCTTCACCCCTTAATTCTTCCAGTTTTTAAATCAGCTTTAAATGTGAACCTTTTCTTCTGGATCTCCACTGCCTATCTTATCTACTCCATGACTGTGAGCATTAGGAATTTATGGAGGTATCACTAAAGCCCAGCCCCGAGGACTTTTGTTGCACAGTCACACAACAAACTCCCAAAACACCAGCCTGGCCCAGCATCCCCCACTGTCTCCCCCATACAATAACAGTAATAACTTTGTAGTCTAGCTGTCTTCATTGATTCATTTGGATCATTTTTGAATAATCTTGCTCAGCACCTTTTTCAAGTCCTGGCTAATATTGATTAGAAAATCTGGAAAACATTAGTTCATTGTAGGTAAACAAATACGATAGAAGTCTTGAAGAGAAATTTGTCAGAGACATATAAAGATAGGTCAAGTATTGATTTTTGTCTGTCTCTGTGCCAAGGTGAGCCAGGCCACACCAAATGAGCAGTTGGAGACGTGAGGAGACTGCAGAGAGTCCCTGTTTTAGGGGCTGTTACCCTGGAGTCCAGCTAGAAGCAGTGTCACAGCACAGATCAGCAGCAGGGTGTGAAGTCTGGGATGCCCTGCTTGCTGCTCAGTGAGAAAGCTGGCACAGCCCTTGGGGAATACAAGCAGATGTCTTCAAGGCAATTTTCCTAAAAAGCTCAGCTGGATTTTTTTTCTCTTTGAGAAGATGCTGTTCCTCCTTCTTCAGGTCTGATCTGACAGGTGAACTTGGGGAATGCCAGTTACCCTGGCTGGCAAATGAGGTGCCAAGTAGCACTGACCCTCCTGCAGTGCAAGTGCAGAGCTGCCCAGTGCTGGGAGGGTTTAATGTCAGCAAGGATAAGTCTGATGAAGGCTGGAAAATCTTCCTGGGCAGATATGCAGTACATTCACTCAGAGTTACGTTGCTGTGCTTGTGCTCCAAGACACTGGACCCCAGGTGTCCTGGCTTTCGTGTCTGCTCTGCATTCCTTGTAAGTTATTGAGTGACTGGGAATTAAAAATATCCCTGTGAATATTCTGATTTGACAAGTACGTGCACAGATAATAACAGAAAGCTTTTATTATGGAAATAGAGATAAAGTTAAGAATCCAGAGCCCTGTTTATTAAAGCTTTGGTTGCACTGTGATGTGTTACACTTGGTGACTCACCCCGGGAGTCACTGGGACCTGCATACCAATGCTGCAGGGCAGGAGGCTAGGCCATGAGCAGGGAAAGATCATTCCAGTTAGGAAGATGACCAAAACCAGCTCTGCTCATCCACTACCTGCAGCTCTGCCATGAATAATGTGCAGAGCACCTTATCTGTATCCCTAATCTGTTTAAAGGCATGACTCACACATCAGGCCTGTGCCAAAAGATGACGATGGCAGATCTGAATGCTGGGGCTGAGCCCTCTCTGAGCAATGGTGGCCCTTGGTCCTGGGGCCACCTCTGAGCGCTGCAGCCCCAGTGCTTGGGGAACCTCTGCTGCAATGGCAGGGCAGCACTGTGGGTGAGGGCACTGTCACTGTCACTGTCACTGTCTCCTGCTGGTGCTCTGCTCCTGGCTCTGGTGGGTGACCAGGAGGCCTGGAGCCAGGAGGGAGCATTTCAGCTTCCAGCTGAAGTGTGCTTTGAAAATACAACTGCATTTCAAAGAGCAAATGCGAGAGTGTGTGATAGGCTGAGAGATCCCCTTCCCTCTCAAGGCCAAGCTGTGTTCATTTGAAGGAGGGGGTCCAAGCAGCTGAGAGGCACCCAGTGAATGCAGCCTGTGCCAGGGCCATTTCTGTGTGCACAGCCCTGACTATTGCAAGGTGCGAGGATTTGCTCCTCATCATCTTCAGGAGTGGGGAATTGCTGGAACTTTCTTTTGACTTCTTTTGAGATAGTTCAAACCTGCCAGATCTCTAGGAAGGCCTATGGCTACTGTAAGAAATAAAATACCTGCTCTTGAAATTACAAAGTACCAAAGTTTGTCAGTGACAGGGGGGTTGCAGGGATGCTTTATTGTAAAATGCAGGTGAACCCAGTGGGAAGAAATGATAATGTCTGACTCCAGTTCAGAAGGCTGAATGATTTCTTTATTATACTGTGCTACAATACATTAATATACTATATAAGGAAGATACTAAAACTACATACCTACTTTCTCTAACTACCAAATCTGACTAACTACCAATTTGTGACTCTGAGTCCAGACACAGGTGGGTTGGATTGGCCATCAGGCTCAAACAATCCTCACCAGAATCCAATCAAGCAATCACCCCAGGTAAACAATTCTCCAGACACATTCCACATGAGAAAAACAAGCAGCAGAATTAGAAATTGTTTTCTCTTTCATTCCTCTGTGCTGCTCTATGAAAAAAATCCTGCAAGAAAGAAGGATATCCCTGCGACATTCCTTCACTCAGACATTTTTATGGGAAAGATGGAGTGGAAGAGGTGACAGGAACAAGGGAGACAA
This sequence comes from Taeniopygia guttata, assembly GCF_048771995.1. Taxonomy (NCBI): domain Eukaryota; kingdom Metazoa; phylum Chordata; class Aves; order Passeriformes; family Estrildidae; genus Taeniopygia; species Taeniopygia guttata. The sequence continues at coordinate 57,477,552 of NC_133030.1, read as the reverse complement.
GTGGATTCACAGACTGGGACCTGTTATTGAACTGCTGTGTAACCACAGGAGTACATTCAGACATCTTCAGGTGGTGCAGGCTCACTGTGGAATATCTTGGCTCGCTCCCTTGTGAGTGCTGCTGCTTTTAACTCTGAAGCTTGTCTCTCTGAGGGATGTCTGTGTGGATCAGGGCTGGGTGATGCTGATGGAGTGTTGCAATATCTTTCCCACTGAGTGACAGGCAGCATATGAATCATCAACTGGTACTGAAGTGAGGTGGGGAGGGGTGTGTGGGGTGGGCAACCATCTCTTTCAGTCTCATTTCCCTTTTGACAGGTCTCCCAGGGCTTGTCACACAAGGCTTGTATAGCCAGGGCCTCACTCTTGGTTTTATCCTGGGAACAGTAACAGAATAATTGCCTATATAGGATGAGGAAATAAACACCTTGCTGGCCCTTGGGAAAAGATTCAAAGATGACCGCTAAAAAAATATAAAAGCAAGAGCTCCTAAAAGCCAGGCATTGCAGTATATAAATAAGAGGAGCCTGGCCTGTGTTGCAATTCAGCATTTGGTGAGAGCAGGCTGTGGAGCCTGAGGCAGGTCAGCCCCTGGGGAGAGCCGAGGGGCTTAGCCAGGAGATGTCTCCTACCTGCTGTCAGAGCCTGCAAGAGAAATACTGAGGGCTTTGGTGCCTAAGTGGTTTTCTGGATCTGCCTCTTGGCAAAACTTCTGCTTATTTTAGAGCACTTGGGAATTCATCTGCACTTTTCATTAGTTTCCATTTTGGGCTCCTGCCTTCATCCTGCAATGGGCAGAGGCAGCCAGGTGAAATGGCTGAACTGAATCCATCTTGTTAAAAACAGGAATGTGGTATGTTGAGTACCATATTTCTTACAACTACCCCTTCAAACTCCTTTTAACATAACCAAACTAACAGTACGTGCTTAACAGCTATCAACTATCTGACAATAGTTTCTAACCTATTTTTTAACAGTTTGGACCAGGATTTTGTAGGAGTCTTTAATGAACCAAATTGGTTCTCCCATGCCTGTTTGGACCTTCCAGCAGTGCTGTATTGCACACATCTCCTGACACACAAATTCTTACAGGGGTGTTGTGCCACTGGTCTAGAAACTCCCCAGGAGCTGCTGTACCCTCAGCAGCTTCAGCTACCAGGGCTGAGAGCAAAGATTGTGACTGCCACTGCCTGTGCAGAAATGGCAAATAAACAGCCCTTTCCCACTTCTCTTTAGTGACTGATCCTCTCTCCCCACTGTCAACAGGGGGTGGGCCAGGGCAGGGTTGGAAGTGCTGCTGCTGCAAGGCTTGTCCCTTGTTTATTCCTCAAATAAACCCTTTCATTTATCAGCTGGCATTTTGGCCCAGCAGTCTTTCCTTGGGGCTTGGCAGGAACCGAGACAGAAACTTAAGCTTGATGGAAGGACTCTGCAGGAAGAGAAGTTTGGTGCTGCTGAAGGGTGCTGGGGATTCCCTTTGCAGGCAAAGAAACCCTCACAACACATCAGCCTGTTCCTAATGTTGGAAAACACACCAGTTAAAAATTTCTATATAACTCTAGTCAAGGGGTTTTGTTTGCCTTTGACCCTGGAAAAAGAATTTTAAGTTTCTTTCGAGGGATTTTTTTCCTGCAGGTGGGGTCTGATGAACTCAACATATCCACAGACAACAGGAGTAGCCCAAAAGATAAAGGGCCATCGGCAGCTGTATACTAACATCGACCCCAGACTCTGCTGCTGGCAGAGTTGGAGACATCTCCTCCAGAAAAATCAAGGAATGAAGATCTAATTAACATCAGAAGCAAAGAAATCCAGATCTAATAGGAGACCAAATACTAAGAACTACACAGCGTGGGACCAATGAACACTGACCCAATTCGTTTCTATGAGTTTTGACTGTATAAAAGATCTGAAAAAGTCATGTGCCATGGAATGACTCTCTCTGCATACCTGGGCTATATGTGGATGAGATGATTTCTGTAGTATATCCTGGCCAGATAATAAAATAATGCCTTGGCTCTCTAACTTTAAAAAATGTTGTTTGGAGGGTTTTTGTTTTTCCCGCAGTTTTGATGACACAAACAGTTACCTCCTGATGTTCATCTACTTTGACTTCAGCCTCCTCAGTGGTCAAATGGGAGCAATTTAGTCATTATTTCCAGCAGCAAATTGACTCCATTAGAGTTCAGCTGACTGATGCTCCAGCTGCTAAAGGGGTGGGAGTGGTGCTGTCTGGCTGCTATAAATTCAACTTCATCTGGGGTCCTGGTTTGCCTTTACATCTCTGCGTCCCTTCCAACTCATCCCTTGGTCTGATGTTTTTTTAACCTTTCCTCTACCCCTGGTGTCCCTTTCATTGCCATGAGCACTGCCAGGCTGGCAGGTTTGTCAGCTTTGCCGTGTGCCCCTGAACCCTCTGTCTTTGGGATGCTCTCCTTTCAGGCAGTGTGACATGGGCACTGCAGACACGTCATTTGACTTGTACCCTGCAGCTCCCCTTTCCACCCTCCCCCTTTGGTTCACAGCAAGTGGTGAGCCTGAGGGAGGGGGCAAAACTCCCCTGCCTTCATGGCAAATTCATGCATGGGCACAGTTACCACCAGGGCTTGGTGCCCAGGAGCAGAAACTCCAGCTACCCTATTGTGTTATACTGACCATTTGTTAAATCTTTAAACTCCATCTGTTTAGCTGAAATCCTTTTCATGACTGGACATGAACAATTTAGTGTTGATGTTGTGGGATAAAATTGGCTCATTTTGAACTTGGGTGCCCACTGTTCCAGCTGGTAAAGCTTGGACACTGGTTTAGTGACATGCACACAGCTTTGCTAGGGATCGTTAAGGGCTGGTGGCCAGCACCATCCGGGGAGTCCAACAGATGTGATTTTCTCATCTCTGGCACCCCAAGGCTCTCCCTTTCCATTTGCCTCTCCCTGTGCTGGGAGAGAAGCTCTTTGTTTCATTAGGAAATTACAATTCTGTTGTTAAACACTTTGTTTTTTTCCATTCCTCCTCCACATTTATTCATGTTTACTGCTCAAGTTTTTTCCATCCATTTTTTTGTCTAAACTGCTGCCCTCTATAGCATATGTTGATGCACAAAAGGGTCAGAGCCACAGGGATCTGATCTTTCAGATGAAACAGTTCAAACAGAATGACCCTCAAACACCTCTGCTCTGAGTGGTTCTGAACAACCTGTGGGTTCAGGAGCGTAAAAGAAACCATCCAGGGAAAAAGAAATCACACTGAACAAAAAACAAAAACCACCAAAGTCCTGCTAGAGCTAAACATTTTAATGCAGGTTATTTGGGGGATGAAAGCCCTCCCCATTTCACTCTGTATGTGCAAGGTACAAGTGCCAGCAAACAGGAATGTGGCAGAAGGTGACCTGATTTTGATAACAGCTTTTTCTCAAGCATTTGATGTTTTCACTAGTTGTGTTGGGGTTTTTTTGTTTGTTTGGTTGTTTGGTTTTGGCTTTTTGTTTGGTTGGTTTTTATCTTTTCCCTGTAACTCAGGAGGGCAAAAATGAAGCACAGAAATTGGAGATCTGGAGTTTGTGGCAGATCTGGTATTAATCTGGGACTTAACTGTTTTAGCAGAAGGATTTGGTCTTTGAGATCCTCACTGTATCCTCACTGAGGCATGGGGCCAAAATAACCTGAAAAGCACTAAACAGTGAAAATTGGCATTTCACAAGCAAAGGGAGTTATCAAGCCTAAAATGAATTACATAAAGCACACAGAAATTCAGAACTCTATAGGAAAGGAGACTGAGGAAGAAAAGGGATGTTCAAAGTGATACACCACAAAAAGTGACACACTAAGTTGAATGTGCTGCAGATTCATAACACTGTCCTTCTAGAAGATCAGCAAAATCTGAGATGAGTCCTGTCATATCTACTTCCAATAGTCATATTAGCTCTGACAGTGATCCAGAATTTTGTGGCATAAATTTAAGCAGTTTGCAATGAGTGCATATTGCCACTAATTTCAATTATCTGCAATTCAGTGGAGTGGATAGGACCAATGCCAGTCCTGCTAAGGAGGGTTACAGGATGAGTTCCTGGCCTGGTTGTAGTTTGGTGAAGCACCACTGGTGCAGCACGAGCTGTCACCTGCTGAAAACAGGAATATTAGGCACTGAAAGTCAGTGGCATCTGTGTGAAGTGCCAGGTATATCAAGGGAGATAAAGCTCTGCATTACACTCACTGCAGTGTAGAGCCATGCACATGGAGTACTTTGTGAGAATGAGGTTTTGAGTCTCTCAAATTGGAAACAATTGCAGTGTTATGAAACTGTTCCTGTATCTGGGTATTATTACCATTTAGAAAGGCACACACTCAGAGTAATGGGAAACGTCTTCAAATCCCAGAAAGAGTGGTGAAAAAGAGCACTGAGAAAGTGTCAAATCCAACAGCCGTAGCAAGCTGGAGTGGCTGGAGCTCGGCCATGACATGGGCAGAACTGATGGATTTACTGTGCTGGGAAACACTTGTGCTGATACTACAGGGTGATCTGTGGGCACATGATAGAGGTGCCAGAGAGACAAATTTAATGTTGTTTGAGGAAGGCAGAGTTTGAGGTGTTTCTGAATGCCTCCCTGCCCTCCAGAGCTACTTGCACACCTGCGTTTTGCTCTGCCTTTGGCCACATAGAGCTGATGAGTCTGTGGTACTGAGGATGCCATGGTCAGCAGCTGGTACAGCTTTCAGTGACTCTCTCCCTCTTCTGTGCTGCATCACTTCCCACCAATGGTACAGACACCACCACTTGAGAAAACACCTCAGAAATAGCACTTCGGGAAAGAACTTGGACTTCAAGTGATGGCAGATCTCCCGTGTTGCTGGTAGGTGTTATTTTTGTAAAACAGCAGCAGCAAAGGACTATTCAGTGCTTATTTTCTGGCAGAGCTTTTGTATCTAGCTCTCCTCATGTTGGAGTCTTCTCAGCCAGATGAAAAGAAATCTTTATATCATATGAAGCTATTCAGGTCTTTGAAAGCAGCCTTCAGTTGCATTGGGTGTTGCATTTCTCTGTCAAGCATTCCTACTGCAGTGGCATCCTGGCAATTTGAGATGGGGTGGGCTTTTTCCTGAATTTCACAGAGACCTTTCTCTGTGTCAGAAATTAGTTAAATGCTGACCAGTAATTTCTGATTTTCTCATCATGTGTTTCATGCCACAAAATAAAGACCCTCACAGACTTCTGAACTGACCACCCCCTACACCTTTCTTCTGCACTTCCTTAGCTTTCATTAAACTTCTTTAAGGAAATCAAACTTTCAGTGTCTCTATAAATAGGCACCTTTTCATTACTTATTAAGAGGGTGAAATGCAGCCATTTGCTGCAATTCACACTTCTAGGGATGTGGCATACACAACTTCTCCTGAGCAATCTGTTCCACTGTCTCACCACACACATAATCAAGAAAATACTTTAGGTATAGGAAGATGCTAGATGAAAAAAGAGGTACTGGGAAAGAATATCTTTCCTTCCTTCCCACTGTATCCCATACATTCTCATGCTGCTTTTGATCCTCTCTGTATCCTCTGTTCTGTCACATCCATCTCCCTCAGCCTGGGGTCTCCTCTTCCCTGCTGCAAGCACCGCTCTCACCTTGTACTTGCTACTCCAGGAGGAATGAGTTTATCCCTGAGTTCTCTTTGCTCCTGGCCTTTGGCAGCTCTTCCTCACTTTCAGGATTTGCTCTCACGTTTTAAGTGAGAGACCTCTGTTTTTTTAAGTGTGAAGGCACTGGCAAAGTTAGACACATCAATCCTCTGTTTATTTACAGGTCAGGTACAGGACAGGCAACAGCAATCTCAGATTTCCTGTGCTGCTTTACACATCTCTGACCTCTGCAGTGACCCAAACTTCTATGGAGAGTAAGAGTTAGTTCAAACTCTGCATCAGATCAGCTCTTAGCCCACAGAATATCATGTGGGATGGCTCAAATATGCCAAATTTTGTGTTGTGATTAAGTGGAATTGTCCATGATCTATTAAGATCTGAGCAAATTACAGCCACATTAATTAAACATAGGCACTTTGGTTGAGCCTAAGCCACAGATGGCATCCCACAGATTGAATGCCACTCTTGATATTCACAGAGCCACTCAACCCTTTAACTTCAGCTTGTGCTGATTAGTAGAGCAATTTATTTTAGGTGCAGCTATTGGCCTTTGCTGAGGAGAGTGCTGTTAAATGGATATCACTGACAAGGGCCCAGTATACACAAAAAAGGGGCAATGGAGAGCAGGGATAATGGAAACTCCAAAAGTTATCAGCTGTTCTTCCACCCCAGCCTTTCAGAGCAGCAGGAAGGGAATTGGGCACTGAGTTCCAACTGATATTCAGCAGCATTTGGCTATTTTACTACTTCAGGTCCTGTTTTTTAACTGATTGTGGCAGTGAGCTGTTGGAAGATCTTATGATTAGGTCTTCTAGTACTCAGTGTGGTGCTTTTTTATAAGAGAAACACTTACCCTTTGAAACTGAGTCCTAAAATTATCCTTGTATCTCCCTCCAGAAGGCTCAAGTTATGACTCACTTGGTTTTGTGTTGGCTTTTGGGAAGGTGCACAGCAGGGTTTATTTAGCAGGAATTGCTATTGGTGCTAACCTAGAGTGGGGCGCCATTGTCTTAAGCACTGTGCATCTTCTGTGCCAAAAAGGGGAAGGATTATACAAAACAAAACTTCTTACATCTGTCCATGTATATGGATATGAAATATCCATGCATGGATATGAAATGACTTTTCCAAGGTCATACAAAAAATCTGTGGCAAAGCTAAGACCTAGCACAAGACAGCCTGAGTTTTAGGCCAGCACAATAATGTCAATTATAGTCATTAATGTCAAAGGAGGAGGAGGGAAGAATAGAGGAAAGATATTTCTGCAAGGAAGAGGATGGTGGGGAAGTATTTAACACTTTAGGGCATCTCAACACTCTGTGTAAAGATGTGTGGGATTCTAAAATCAAAAGACATTTCTCTTCAAATGCACCATTTGTTTCAAACAATAATTTTCAGTTAGAGAGGTGGGAGGGGATTTGCTATTACTGTCTTTAAAACCTGTTACATTGGTAATTAATGGTGCTGGAAAGGCTTGTGAGCTTTTACTTCATCTGCTACAGGGCCTCTCTTTACTCTAAGTGGCCAGGTTTTCCTGAACATACAGTATTTGTCCTGATAAATGTTCATCTTCTGAAATAAGTTGAAGGTAGCTTGGAGGTTCTAGTGTGGGTTCTGTCAAGCTGGATCTGAGCTGGCTTGTGTCTTTCAGGCCCTTCTTGCTAAAAGCAGCACTGGCCAACAATTTTCACCATGTAATGGCACAGCTCCTGGAAGACTGGGGAGCCTGTTACTGCCAGGCCCTGGAAAAGCTGGAAGCTCACCTTTTGGGAGAACAAGGAGAAGAGCAACCCAGTGCTTTGGCAGCTGATGATGCACATGTTTCCCTTCAGGCAGCAGTGAGGCAAGAACTACCTGGGAACAAGTTGCCCTCATCTCATGAGAGATGCATGGACTGAATGTGTGGGGCAAGGCATGGACTACAGAGTTTGGAGCGCAGAACACTGGAAAGATGATGTTTCCCACCTTCTCACTAGTCCCTTCTCTCTGCTGACTTCTCCAGAGGACCATGTGCACCCTGTAATAGAAAGCCAAGACCCACCAGTTTAGAGCTGTGACGAAAAAAGGGCGATTCGCTTTGGACTCTTGTCCTCTGCAGCTGAAGCACATTTAGGTTCTTTCATGTGGGCTGTGGTTGTCCTGGGAGTGCTTTCTCTGCCAACAGCTGTGGGGAGCACGAGCTTTCTTTAGTGCAGCATCTGCAGTTGCTCCTCACTTGGCCAGCAATAGAAGGCTGTGGCTGTGTGTCTGTCTGTTGTCGTGTGTGCTGGCTCCAAGCCTTTGGCCAGGACTGCTCCCACTTTGCTCTTCAGCACTAAAGTTTGTGACAAACCTCCTGCCCTCTTCATGTTTCAGTGGGCTTGACTGAAACAGAGGCGAAGCTGTCTTGGGCAGAGGCTTCTTGTGCACCTGGAGGGACGTTTCTTCAGAGCACTCAGTATCAGCAGTAGCAGCGTGCAGAGCTGCACTGGGGCCAGAGGCTGGGCTGAAATAAAGACTCTTTAGTTTCATGGTGGGATGTAGGTAGACAGTTTGTGGGAATTTGGAGTGGGGCTGTGGCTGAGCCTGATCCCCAGTGGGCCCAGCTGTGAGAAGCAGGTGAGCAGCACTGACAGCAATGAGCCATGGAGTGCCCAGGTGCACTGACCATCACCAAAGGGAACAGAGAGCACACAGGTGCACTGCATGAACATGAGGGTACAAAAGGCTGGGCTAAAGAACAAGAGCAGTTGATGCTTGAAGCCTCCTGAAATGGTGTGATGTTACTGTATGGGTTGAAGCTTTCTGAAATTGTATAGTGATACTCTGTATTGTGGCTGTCTCAGCTGTGACAGTGGGAGATGCCTTGATAGCAGTGGGCAATTTAGTTCTCTCTCAATTTTCAGGCTACTTGGAGGATTTCTGGGAGTCAGGGCTGCAGACTTTTTCATCTGGTTTGGAGAAAAAAAAGATGAAAAATATGTTTCAGAAAAAAAATAACTGAAATACTTTTCTTCCTACAGGAAATTAAGATATCAAATTTTCATTTATACTCTGAATAAAAACTGAAATGTTGGACTTTCCAGTAGGAGGGAAATTCTAAGTTATGAACAGTTCTGACTGGAACTATGCTTTTCCACTTTGGCCTTGTTTTCCTAGTTAATTTTTATTTTCATCCTGAATTTTTTAGGTCAGAATTAGCTGAACTTGACCAGGTGATTTTGCCTGCCTTACTAGGTACCTACAGCCTTCTGGGGATCCATTAATCTCATGACTTTTGAAAGATCTATTTTTCTGTCAGTTTGTTTCTTTGATAAGATGTTGGGATACTCTGCTGGGCTTAATGTTCTGAGTGAGTCCTTGATCTTGGTCAACCTGAAGCTCTGCTGCTGTTAGTTAGGTACCAGAGTTTTGCCCAAAGACATATTGAAGCCTTTGGAAGGCTTCTCCTGGTTTTATTGTTTATGTAATTAGAACTAAGTTACTTGTTTTCAAACTAGGAAACATCCCTATTTTTTTTTTCTGCTCTCCCTCACATCTGAATATACAGTTTTCAATACAAACATCAGCAAAAATTTATTCCAGGATGTAATTAGTTTAACCATCAGGAATATTTAATATAAATTCTCATAATATAAATTCTAGTAAAAGGCTTAGCCATCTTTTCCTTTGGAAAATATTTTTCTGTGCTTTCTTCCCCAGCTTGATAATGTTGGATGAGCTATACCTTCCTGAAAGCATGCTATTGGTATATATGGCCGTTACTGGTATTTACAGACTTCTTTGGGTTGTGCTCTACAAAAATCACTGGATAGAGAGTGGTGAAATAGAGAATGCTGAAAATTATCCTTTAAAAATAGTATTGAAAGTTTTTATCTGCTTGCCTCGATAAGGGGCAATATTAGGACAATAGGGAAAAAACAGTTTATTCAGAAGGACATAAAGATATGAAATGGAGAATTCCAGTATTTAATCAGAAAGCTCCTGAACACTGAGAAAACCAAAGTCCTTTTCATTTTGAAGTAACTGTTTCATGAAAAATTCACTAGTCTGTCCCATCTGTGTTGGTAGCAAAGCTTATTGATTATCTCCCTGTATTCATGTTGCCCTTTCTGACCCTATTTAATTTAGATCCTCTGTGGGCACTTATCTTTGTGGTCACTGTGGTTTAATGCTAGTGACTGGAAATTGATACACAGAGCTGGAGTCTTCAGCACTGGCTTGCACCTCAGAAGCCATTAGGCCCTGGTCACCATCCCGTCTGTCCTATCTCAGGATTGATAAGCTTCCTGTTGATATGATGATATCCAACAGAGTATCATTTTGCTGTTGGGAAGAGATTTTCTGTCATTTCTTATCTGGCTGTTTAAATTGTTATACCCACGGGCACAAAATGATAGGAAAAGTGGGAATGGCTTTAAACTAGAAGAGGTTTGGGATAGATATTAGGAAGAAAGTGTTCAAGGCGAAGCTGGATGGGGCCCTGAGCAACTTGATCCGGTGGGTGGCAACTTCATCTAGTGGAGGGGTTGGAAACAGATCTTTTTAAGATAATTTCCAACCCAAACCATTCTAGGTTTCTGTGTTTCTATGATGTGATGAAACACAGAGGGCCTTCATCACTGGGGCCTCACAGCTGATGTCTGTGGGGTGTTTTCCTCTCTTCCAGCACGCTGCTGCACAGCCACGTTTACTTTAGGGCCTGGAGCGAGTAAACTCAGCTCCAGACACAGAAGTCCTCTGCATGCACTCTGGGCTGGGGAGGATAAAGCCCTGGATTGTGCTGTCCATGCCCAGCAGCACTGAGGCGTAGCCAGGTGTCCAGGGGAGCTCCGGATTTCTTTAAGGCGGTGGGTTTGGCCAGCAGTGGCAGGAAGCAATCCCGGGGCTAGGACAGCACCAGGAGAACAAGGAGCCTGTTATAAAACAGGCCTGGGCACAGAAAGGCAGTGCTGGGAGACTCCAGAAGGGAGGTTGTCCCAGGGAGAAGCCAGCCTGCAGCATCAGAGAAGGGATGAAGGGAGCTGTGACTGAAGTGAGGCTATGTGTTACTGGTTTGAAGTGTCCCCTACAGTGTGGGTCTCCCAAGGAGCGTGTTCCCATGGGGGCTACACAGCCCTTAGCAATACCTTGGCTGGATGCTGTTAAATAAAGTTTTAACAATCAGAAGACAAAGCATTATAGGCTGGAGGGGCTGGGACTGCAAGGCTGCAGCAAAGGACTCCTTCTTCTCCTGCCTGCAGGCTGCTGAGCGCAGTGGGGCCCGGGTCTGTCATTAGAGCTTACTCAGAGCCACTTCAGCCCAAATCACCAATATGATAGTTGACTGGCAGGGGCTTTGGAGGGGGAAAATGGCAATTACAAACTAAATGGAAAGGAGGAAATAACGGAAGAATGGAAGTTACAGAACAGAACTGACCACAGAGTGGAAAGGGACTTTGTGGAAACTAATAAAGCATCATTACCTTTGCTAGAAGTACACAAAGTACTGCAGTGATAGAATGTGAATGATAAAAAGTCATGCCTGCCCCATGCTGGCTGTAGACCTTGGACCAGATCATGCTGGCCTTTTCCATCGGCCTTTTCTCTGTTCTTCCACAAAAAAAGAGGGGAGCTTGTTGCTGTTTCCATATTCTGCCTGTTCCCCTCCTTCCACTTGATAACATCATCATGCAAATACAATGCTAATTCAATTTTTCTACTATTTGAAGAAAGGTAGTCTCTATAAACTCTGAATCCCTTGGGCTGCCAGAGGGTTGAGGACAGGGGACAAAGTTAATACATTTTCACTTCTCTTTAGATAGTTTTTTAGTTTAATTTTTCCTTAACAATATTTGTTTTGTGACCCTTGGTTTTTCCACCAGGGATCTGATTACCTTGTAGCAGTCCAAGATAGTTTTCTATGGGTATTAACCAAGCCATAAGAACTAGAGATAGAAATAAATCTACTTTAAACTACTTCAGCTATAATAATGTACAAAAGACTTTATTTACTGTGAAATTAAACAAGGACAGATACCTGTTTACAATCCTTGGTGTGAAGCCAGCAAATGTGTTTCATTACTATGGCTAGAAAGAAAAACATCCTCTACAGACATTTTTTACTTAAGTAAAAGCACTGAAATAAATGGAATGACCTGACTCCTTGTGTTAGACTGAAAACTCAAAGCAGGGAAAATAGGATGACTTGGTTAAAAAAAAAAGTCTTGAATCATGTTCAGAAACAAACTTCTCAACAAACATTAACTCATACCATGTACCTGCATTTTTACTGAATATTTGGGAAGAAAACCTTGAAATGCCAACAACCATCCCTTTAAAAAAAGGGGAAAGAAAGAAGAAATTAAGAAGCCATTAGCTAACTGCTGTGTGTCAGCTGGTGAGCTTGATCAGCGGTGCATTTTACAGGGTTGTGCACTGTCATTATAGTAGTTGATTGTCCCTCAGAAATAAAATATTAGCATGCATCTGACTGCAGAAGTTCAATAATAATAGCAGATAGTGGTAATACATTGCAACCAGGGACAGGCAGCAGCAGCATCAAAGCACTGGCTAATTGTCTGTTTGAGGCCCATCTTGTCCCTCTTAATTTAGCCAGCTGTCAAGAAATGCTTTTGTGTTCTGTTCCAGATATCTAGGTTTGGATAGATGCTCTGACTTCCTCCACTCTGTCCGTGTCTTCCTTGGCATAGATAATTGTGACTTTTAATTCCAACCCAAGGAGGTCTTGCCCACTATGCAAACTACTTATTCAAAAAGCAATTGGTAAGCCAAGAGTGTTGCTTTGGGATGGTGCTGGTGGGTTGACCCAAAGCCCTAAATGTCTGATGCACATCTATACTGTAAACTCAGAGCAGAGGTGGTTTTGTGGTTGTGTGTTCATTTCTGTGAGACATGGGATTTTATATGGAAAAAAACCCCAGATGAGCAGTGATAGTGCAGGTGTGCCAGCAAATAATGAGTGTCCTGAAATCACAGAATCATGGAGTGGTTGGAAGGGACCTTAAAGATTTAGTTCCAACCTCACTTCTATGGGGAGGGACACTTTACAACATTTCAGGTTGCTCAGAACATTGAATCCTGCATTTCTGATTGACATCCTGCTTACTTTTCCTCCTACTTGCCTGTACATTCTTGGGCTCTCTAGCCCCTATAATTTTCTGCTTTGTTCTCTTGGGGGCTGGCAGTGCAGCTGGGCTCAGGGATCCAGGTTAGCTCTGCCCTTCTCTCAGCCAAACAGGCATCAGCTGCCTCCTGTTTAAAGCCCCAGTAACTGGGGGAGCCCTGCTGCAAGACAAGACTCATTACCACCAGCACAGTGCGTGCTAATGAGTCTAAATAGCTTCTGGAGGGAGCTCCTGGCTTTCCAGCACACGGGCTGGGTGGAGTGCTCTATCAGTGTCCCCTTTGCTGGGTCAGGCTTGCTGAAGTGCACGTTTCAGTGGGGAAGGGAAGACAAATGGATAGATTTCTAATTTCTTGCCTGTTCCTTCCACAAACAACTCTTCCCTCGAGCCTGCAGATCTATCACAGCTGAGAGGGAATTCTGTGGCAGCTTCTTATTAAAATATTGGCAGCCTATTACTGCTCCTTACAAATGATGCAGATGGATCACTGACTGAAGCAGTGCTGAAAGGCAGCTCTGTCTGAGGTGAAGTGCTCTTTGTCCATCACGGCTACCTGAACTTTTCCTTGCTGGAAAACAGATTTTAATTTCTTTTTTTTATATACTTTTCCTACCTCAGCAAATCAAGATCTTAAAAGTTATTCCAGAGACTCCCTTATCTTTTAACAAATATCTATGGTTTGTGGCTCTCCTGACCTTGAATTGGTTACCCGTGCATTTCTCACATCAAGATTAGATTATTGCGACTGCCTCCTGACAGCCTGGCCTGATAAGACCCTGCACAATTTCCAGCTGGTGCTGAATGCTGCTGCCAGGCTCCTGTAACAGAGAGATGAGCTCCACATTTCACCTCTGTCCAGAGCTCTGTGTTATTTGCCAGTTAAGCAATATATTGACTTGAAGAGTTCCCCTTTAAAGATGAACTGCCCTTTTTACCCACACTTCTGCCTGTGAGTGCTTTGAGAAGTGGGGTTAAAGCAGGGCCAGGTGCTGCCTGCCCCATGTAAAGGTGCTAGAAGGGGCACTTGGCACCTGCCCTCACATCACCTGCATTAGTGACAGATTATTTGTGGCTCACCTTTGAAGAGGATGACATGAGTCCAGCCTGTTTTCTCCTATATCTTTTAATTTCCTCACCTACCGTTGGTACCAGCAAGGTCTGTAGTGTCCTGGCTGCCCTTCCCTGCCAAGTGGTCTCTCCTGTTTTCCAGAAGGACATGCAGGAGCATGTTTAAAACTGTGCAAGTTTATTATTGTGCATACTAGCTGCTGGAAAGGTATAGGTTTTGGACTTGTAATTAATTGCCAGGCTGGGAGCAGGTGGTGCTCTGTGGCCAAAGGCAGCAGCTCTGAGCCCTGCACCCCTGAGCTCAGCTTGCTCCCAGCTTGCTGGAGCTGACCGTGTGGATCAGGGAGCATCACATGCCCTAAACCACCGAGAGTTACTGCAGGAAACTGCAGCTGAAAAATGAGTGGCAGGGGGCTTAACAGGAGAAAGAGGTGCAGGGAATGGTGGAAATGCATTGTTGTGCATAAACTAATGAGAACCAAGGTGGGCAAATGACTTTTTGACTTCTTAGCATGAAGATGTTCCTTTTTTATTCAGTATTTAAAAATATTTTCAGTTTCTGTGATTGGCTGTAAAAAGGAAACTAGGTTTGGCATTAAAGCTGTTGATGTTCTTTCTTGTTTCTCTCTTTTTTTTTTTTTTTTTTTTCTTAGAACTATAAAGTTTTACATCCTTGATATCTGGGACATACTGAGAGAGAGGAGGAACTGCAGGTTTTAACAAATAATTATCTTCCCTACTTCCCCTGGGCTGACCTCTTTCCTTCCTGCTGCAAATAGGCTAAATGAGCCTCTCTCCCCCAAAAAGGGATTAACCCCTCTTCCAGTCTCCAAGGGGCTGGTGGATTTTCCATCACCAGAAACTTTCAAATCTTTTCTTAAAAAAAACAGGTTGTGAATTAAATAAATGTTTGTTTTCTGTGTGTGTGTTTTTCCCCCAGTGGTCAGACTTACAGGAAAAAGTGGATGCTCCAGGCCTTTTAATCTTTGATAACAATAAAATAGGAGTGATTGAGAGAAGGTGGATGCTTCTCTTCTGTCCCTTGCTGGATCCTGAGGACACTCAGCCTTCACAACACTGAGCTTGAGGCTATGTGAGGTTCAGTGCTGCTACTCCATGCTTGTACAGATACAGGCAGAATGGGTCTTCACTGAAAATGAATTTTGCTGTCGTATCCAAGTGGGGGTTTATGTTCTTAACTAATTTTATATTAACTGGGAATTTTTTACCAGCCATTATCTGCACAGGCAAAAGTGAAATACCACAGACTTGATAGAGTTACTTCTGCGTCTTCAAGGTCGTAATTCTGCAAGGCAGGAAGGATTTTGTGTTACTTTTGTTATTTGAAGCTGAAGAGTGGAGAGGGTGGTCAATGAAATACAAATGTGTATCACTGGTGAGAATCCCTTGGGATTATATTAGCAAGCAACAAGGTAGGGAGAAGTTAGTAAAAATTATGTGGAGGTGCTTTGCTTTAACTTCCTCTGCACCTTTTTTTGCCAGTTTTTGTAGCTTTCACAATCCAAAGGCTTCTCTTAAATATTAAAAACAAAAACAAAACAAAACAAAACAAAAAAAAACCACCAAAAAAACCCAAACAAAAAAAAAGCTTCTAAGCAAAGGAACTCAATCTGTTTCAAGAACTATCATGTTCACCAAGCATATGCACAGTACTCAAATTAGCTAATTTCTTCTTAGCAATGGTAGCTCTAGAATGCCCTTGACCTTCCAAAGAGGAGAAATTTGTACTACTGCAGTATATAGGATTTTAATATTAAAAGAGGTTAAATAGCAAAAAAGTCAAAAGCTCTTTGCTTCCTCTTTGGTAAGAAGTGAGCTAATGCCAACAATTTCCATGGCAACTGCAAACAGACTGTCCTGTTCACTTCCATGTTATAAATAAAACAAAAATATTCTCTAAATTACATGCTGTGCCTACATGTATTTGCTATCACCATGTTCAGCAGACACTGGGAAATATTTCTGTACACATTTGTAAGAAAAGATGACAAGATCTATGCAAACTGCGTAGCCTTGGTGGGCTGCGTTCCTTTGAGGAAATAATAAAAATAACCTCAAAACAATGCCACCCTTTCTATTGCTGATACTCTCTGAGTTTCACAAATAATAACAAGTCCAAAACCTATACCTTTCCAGCAGCTAGTATACACAATAAAAAACTGGCACAGTTTTAAACAGGAGCAGAAAATAATTTTAAAAAGAGCAGGTGATGATTGGCAGTGTTGCCTTTTTATTTCTGATGGGGTGCACACAATGGAAGGACAGTTGGTTTGTGTTCTAATTTTGTGCATATTCCAGTAGACCAGACCTACATTGTGTGTTTTTACTGTGCATTGTATTCTGTTCTGTTTTTCATAAAATAGATATATTTGAGTTCACAGTGACTCTTTAGGTGTGGGCAAGCCTTCATCCTGCTCTTCTTTATGTCTGGGAAGTGTCTTTCCAAAGTGTACAGCTACAGGGCTCCGACATGGCTTTGGAGCAAGGGATAAAGCACATGAGCTTCTTGTGCAAGAGCAGCTCAAGAACTTTTTCTTGAGATTTTTTAGCCCCAGAGGACGTTCAGGCAGAGGGCAGGGCCTGCAGAACATCCCAGTACTGCTCACTGCCTGCCCTGGGAAGGGAGGTCTATTTTTTTGTGGGGTGCCCATCCCAAATGCCACTTCCCAGCCACAAGAGAAGGACTGGGGGATGTGAGACAAGCTCCTTGAGACAATTGCTGCTGTTAACTCAAGGCTGAGGTGACCTTGGAGGAATAACCAGTGCTGCTAAAAGCAGAAAGGTGCATTAGGCTGAACCTGTCACTCTCCATAAGGTCTTTGCTGGGACTGCCCTGCCCATTTGCTGCTTGTTGAGAATTCAGCAGTGCAATTGCTCACTGACCAGAGATGCTGACATCTTACTGTGCTTCCAGCCTGCTGGCAGAGCGTGGCTGAGCAGATCACTTGACATTATGGGTTTTTAAAGCACTTTTGAACACTGACCTTGTCTCTTTTCACATGCAGGTTCTTAGGCTATACTACATCATCAAATATGTGTGCCCACATGTTGAGTTACTGTGAGATGTAAATGCAGCAAAAGAGACTAATTTCCATTAGTGCCATTGAATTATATCTATCTCTTAAACTAGAAATTTCTGGCCTATCCTATTGCTTTCAGGGAGAAAGGTCCAAAAATGTATTATTCTTCCCATGCAAGTGAATGCTTCTTGGTTTTTCACCCTCTTTATTACAAGAAGATATTGAGTCAAGTTTGGTTGCTGAGGCTAGTTGCATTTTACTGTGCTTGTATGTGTGTGTAAAGAAGGACACAAGTAGATATGGATTTATTTTTGTGTCATGTGTTTTCATTCTTGTTAAAGCTTCCACAGGTTGAAGAGAGATAGAAAATACAGCATAACAAATACCTTGGCACAGCAGCAAGAATATAATAGATTCTGTTTATTAGATATGAATTTTTTTTCAATTAAAATTGCAGGCAATGTTTCTAATTAGAGTACAAATTATTTTAAGTGTGTTTTGCTCCATTAAAAATCTGTGTAGGGGACAGTGCTACACTTGAGTCAGAGCTGGGAATCCAGCCAGGAATGTGACCCCCTTGATCCCTTCACTCTGGGATATTTAAAAGCACAATTGAGGGTGAGGCAGAGGAGGAAATGTCTCCATTTTCTGTTATTCAGTGTTGAATCCTACCTCCTGCCAGGCTTGACTCAGCTGCCTCAGGTTCCACCTTCCCCTTGCTTGCATTGGAGATCCCTGCTATTTACACTAAAGATCCCTGCAAAGCTCTTGAAATTATGCTGACAAGTTTAACTGTTTTTGTAGTGTCAGACACACCATATGCTAGTCTGTGAGTTTACACTGATTTTTAGCTTTAAGGGAATAGGGAGATGGTGAGGACCTCTGCTAGTACTGTACCTGCAGTAGGGAAGGAGCTCCCCTAACATGTTGTTACCTGAGCCATATGGCATAAAGGGGTGAAGATGCTCATGGTTTGGCCAAACTGGGTTTTTTTTGGGGATATTTTGGTCAATTAGGGATTCCAGTCCCATGACTCAGTGCAGAAAACGCTCTATGGCACCAGTCTCAGTGATTTGTGTGAGGTGGGTACTCTCCTGATGCCACAAACTGCCTATGAAGAAGAGGGAACAATATGACCTGGATGCTGCTGTAGGGTGTTATTCAGCAGAAAAGTGTTCATAGAGGAAGAAGTTTAAAATATTGTCCATAACTTATTTCTGCTGTCCATACCCCAATTGTCCAAACACATTGTCAGGGCTCTGAGGGCATAAATGAGTTTTAATGGCTCTGTTCAGCTTCATATGGAGCTCAGTCCTTGCCAGAGACTGTTTAAGCTCAAGCTTATGCCTTCAGTCTCTGCATGAACTTTGCTGTTGGTGAACCCTATACCTCCTTGGTGCTGTGCTGCAGGGATCTGCTCTCAGGGTTGGATATCCTGAATGTTCTTGTCGATTGTTTCTAGGCTTGTATGTCACCTCTGTTTATGGATGGGATTTGGACCCATGTTGTAGCCCTGTTTCCATCCCTCCCTATGGCTTTGGGTGCCATTCCTGTCTAATTCTTGATTAGACTCCCTGGTTTTCCCCTGGATCTGCTGCACCAGCTGCCTGGATAGACACCAGGATCCATCTCTGCTCACCATGTCCAGGCTCTTTGGGGCTGTGCCTCTTACTCTGGACCTCAGGGGGATGGAGGGCAATGTGGTAACCAAGGACTGGCTGGAATGGTGAACCACAATTCTTGCTGTTTACCAATATCTCCATAATTTAACCATTTTACTCCATAAATAGCTGACAACCCAGGGCCTCTTGAGCTCTCCTGCACAGCAGCAGGCTGCACACCAGATCTCTTCTCGAGGAGACGCCTCTCTCCTTGAGCATGAGAGTTTTCTTGCCACAGCAGATGCTTGGTAATATTATATTAGATGCTAATATTTATATTAGCATGATAAACTTCAAAATCCTAGCTAAATGATATAAAGGATTGATTGTGCACATGTAATCCCTTAGTCTTAAACTATTGACCAGGTCTAGGACTAAGTCTGGAACCAGCTGCATGTGAACTGTCCTTTGAAAAGATGTTTAGGACACAAGGGGATCTCTTCTGAACCTCATGACTTTTCCGATCTTGTAACAGGAGGATCTCCCTGGCAGTATTGTTTCCCCTGTGAAGTAAATACTTGCCATCAAATCTTGTTAAACCACTGCCTCATGTGCTGTCACACGTCATGAAGTTGCCGGTTTATGTCAATGAATGTGTTGCTGCTCCTTCCCAGTGGGTAGTGTGTCACTCCATGGGGACACGCGCCCATCCCTTCCCAGGGCTCATGCCCTCACCAAAGTGCTGCTCCTCCCAGCCTTGAGCTGTCTCCTGAGGGACATCTACCACAGAGTAGGACCTCTGTGCTTAAGTGCCCAGACCATCTCCATCAGATTTAGAGGGAGTGTGAGTCTCATGTCTCAGCACACGGTTTGTCCCTCCTCTCCTGGCATTGCCACTTCTCATAAAAGACCAAGCACCTATGGGTATCACTTGCCCTGGACTCTGCCACCTGGCAGTAGGATACAGACTGGGTTGTTCCTTCTTTTCCAGGTGATGGTGTTTTGTTAACCCCTTCATGGAGTTCTCTTCTTTGCATTATGTGGTTGGGATGGGGAGTGTGATGAGGACATCTGGTCCTTTATCTTTATTTGGGGAGATTGAAATAATTGACATATCTCAGTGGGTATCAAGGGAAAGGAAAAAATAAAAAGATCCTTCAAGCCTCTCCAGTTGCTAAGAGACGAGTGCTTCAACTTTGAAAGCCTCCATCCATGCAGGGGATATTATCCTGGCAAATTGGACTTTCAAATCTGGCAGTAAGGGGAAAAAGGTGATGCCCAAAAAATACAGGTCGCTTAGGTGATTTCATTTCAGAGACATCTGTTCTCCTGCTCTAGGAGGGCACAGGGCAGGAGGGCTAGTGACATATGTGACCACATTATGTGTAATAAGTTTACTTGTGAGCGTTTTGCTCCTGTGCTCACAGCTTGGCCAGGTGACCTCCTTTCTTTCCTTCTTTCTTGCACAGTTAATTTTTAACTCCTCTTTTGTGTACAAAGCCTGATTGTGTAGTCAGGCCGTGTGTAGCCCTTGCTTTGAAGCCTGGAGCAGGTTTGTATGCAGATGGAGTAGCAGTTTAAAGTTTAAATCCTGCAAGCCTCCCTTGCAAGGTCCCTCCCCTGGCACAGGAGCACAGAGCCTGCTCATCTGCAGCGTTTGTGTCTGGAATAGAGGAGCAGCTGCCTGGCTTCATCACTTCTCTGGCCCTGTAACTCTCTTCAAAAGTACTGCTGTTGATTGCCCATCAAGTGAAGCTTTAGGGAGGATGATTTAAAGGCTATGACCTCTTCTCTTTTTGATGTTCAGACTCTCTGCATTACATAATGGCAGGGGAGTAAATACTAACACTGTTGTACTGCTCCTCCACTCTCTAGCCCTGAGATGCTCACAGCATCTTTTGCAGAGGGCTGCAAGCAAAACTCTGAGCCCCGTGTGCTCTCCTCAGTCTGTGAAATGGGCTGGGAGATTGGTGTGTGCCCAGATTGATGCTGGTCATGGTGCTCTCGTTGCCATTTCTGTGCTGCAGGATGTCCTGCTTACAGCACTGCTCTGCCGGGCCAAAGCCAACCAGCTGCAAGGTTTGTGTTTGCTGGGGCAGGGCTGGGATCTGCGGCTTCTGAGTCCTGCACTGTCCTGGGGGCAAGGCTTTTGTGCCCTTGGGCTTTTGTGGTCTCTAACAGGGCTTTCAGTCTCAACCATAGTTGAGAGGTGCACTTGCTTGATTTTAATGTATGGAAAGGACTCACAAATTCTGCCACTTGTGCCATTTTAAACACCTGCATCAGGTATGGGTTTGAGTGCAAGGCTTCACCTTGCTGAGTTTTGGCTCAAAAAGTCACCTACAGACTTTTTGTTAAAGGCAGAGGAAATGACAAAACCAAATGTATTTGCAATATAAAATATACAGAACAGAAAAGATCACAAAATCCTAAAATTTTAAAGGCTATAAAAGACTTTTAAGATGACCAAGTCAACCCAGCACCACAACCATGTCCACGATTAAACCATGTCTTCAAGTGCTATGTCCAGATGTTGCCTGCACCTTTCAACCAGTAGTGGCCATCTAAACTAGATATTTTTTATTTTATTTGCTAAACAGAACTTTAAAGAAAAGCTAGAGAATTAAAAATGAAAAGGAGAAGATGCATGGAAAAAGGGAATAAAAAGGAGAGTTTTGATCTTTAGCTCTGTGTCAACTTTATTCACAAACACCAGCTAATGTCAGAGGCTCCTCCCGAGACAGGAGGACAAGAGCAGGACAAAGGGTCAGCCTGTCATGGTGACCTAGAGACTAAAGGGGGAGACTAATATGACAGGCTGGTGTTAGAGTTCATAGTTTCCAGGTCACCTGTCCTCCTGGGACTAGTGTGGGATAAGGTATCCTGCGAAGCAGTGACAGACCCATCCTGTTGCTATTTTGCTCTCTGGTTTCCAGCATATCCAGTTTGGGCTTGTCACACTGGTCCCTACCCTTCCTGTTTACCAGGTGTGATCCAAACTCAGCCATCCTTGAGCAGAGTCCCTGACCTTCCTGTTTGGGTGAAGCAAATCAGTCAATAAGTTTCATTGACTTTTCTGTGCAAAGTCACACAAAAGGCTGATTTTCATTTCTCTTGGACAATAGTTCATGGCCACGTGTCTAGCCTTATTCTTAGTGCTTTTCTTACTGTGTAGAGAGCTCTGCATCTTCACCTGGAGTAGAACCAGCCCAAAGCATTGTAGCTTTCCAGGAAATTAAGACTCAAATCCAAATTTTTGCAGTCTTTTTTCCAGCTTTTCCCCCCCTTTCCTCTGCTGCTTAATTGGAATCTTCTGTCAGCGTGCATTCTTAATAGACTTTTGTGAACACAGGTCCTGAACCCTACATGGTAATGTAAAACCATTGCTCTGTGCTTTCTATAACAGATGGGAAATGTAATCTTCTGGGTTCTGTGACAGTGTCTGCTCATTATTATATGAACAATGAGAGAAGAAACATAAAAGGTGCAATGTACATTTATTTCCTGACACCTTGTTTAAAAGGCAACGGGCCCAATTCTTACTCCTTGTAAGAACTTCAGGGAGTACTTTGCTGTAATAGACCTCCACCTTGAAAGGAGGATTGCTTAATATGACTGAGATGTTTTTTTTAGTACTCTAAATTTCTCTCATCTTCCACCTTTTAATATACCTTATTATTCAGGCAGCTTTGAGTACTATTGTGCATTTATTAAAAGTGGGTGGCAAGGCAATTTGTACAATTAAATGAATCTTGGGACATTTGTCTCAGAACTTCTTAGCCTGAAGTTTTTTGCTTCTGTCTCAGATCTGTAGATGGGCTGCAGGGCCTTTTCCAGCTGCATCTCTGTGTGTGAGATTTATTAATTTAATTTTAGTTTTTAGAAGACATTTCTTCCTGAAAATCTACCATTCTCTCACCTTTGAGGCTGTAACAGGAAAAGACTTATACAGGACATTTTTACTGGGGGGAACATCTTCAGACTCCATCTTTTGACTGAGAATCTGGAATCTGTCGGGGTGCAAACAATCTTCTAATGAAAGTGGATGGTGTATTGTTTCTTTGATACTGTTTGTGTGCACGTATTACAGAATCACAGAATTGTCAAGGCTGGAAGAGACCTTCAACATCATCTAGTCCAACCACATCAGGTCTGTGATGTTAAAAGCACTGGGGATTCAGACCAGACTTACTAAATATCAAGCAAAGGAGCCTTAACTATAGCTAGACCAACCAAACAACTAAAACACTGGTGGCACCTTTTCTTTTGCATTCTGCAGGTATTGAAGTAGCTTGAATGACAGCCTCCAGAGAGCAGAAAGAACCCAAGTAATGCATTTTCCTGTTGGACAATGCCTTCCCTCTTCTCCTTTCCTGTGTCCTTTTCTGCCTCTGACCTGTCTGCTGGCAGCAGGCCAGCTATAAAGCCCCTGGTATCTGATCTTCTGCTATCCTCTTACCTTTCCTGCCCCAGCCTGCAGATCCCTGTGCTATCTGACCCTGTTTGCAGTCTCAGTGTGATGGACTCCATTTCCCCTATCAGCCCTGCCAGTCTAGCTGGTTTCAGCGTTTCAGCAATCTTCTATGTGGGTTGGTGCATTACCTGTAAGGAGTGGAGTTTCATGCTGGAATTATCATGCCCTACTTATTTTTAATCCCTCTCCACCATCAGCACCTTTCCCAAAAAGTGGAGTCGAGTTTTGCAAGCATTGCTTTGATCTGGCTTGTACCTTAGGTAACATCTGTATCAGCATTTGCATATTGATTCCTGGTGGAAGGGTTCACAAGCTACATTGCTTTTAAAAAGCAAGAACTGTTTTCCAATAATAATTCCTTGGTCTACTAATAAACACACAGGCACACAAACAGGCACACCTGGGTTTTGAAGGTGTTTACAGCAGTTCCCTCCAATCCTGCCAATTCTCTTTGTTTTAAGGGAAAATGAATGACACTGGATTCTGATCAGGAGGAGGTAATTCATCCCAGTTTTATTTGAAGATCTTTCTAAAACAAACATAGCTAATTTGAAAGGCTAAGCACTTCAGCTATCAAAAGTGTTTAGCTCATCACATTTCATAAGTCCTAGCTAAATCCCTCATAATAAAGGTGCTGTGTAGGTATTACCCTTTCCCCTTGCCATTTCACTCAGGATGAAGCCAAAACCATTGTTTCTTGGAGTCCTGTTTCCAGAGGGAGGTAACATCTATTGTGAAAACTGCTCTTTTAGGGTGGTGCTGGCTGGAGACAGATGTATATTACAGTGCCACCACAGCTGTGCTGTGACATGTGACATCCTGTACTGGTAATTAAGGAGTAGCATGTTGGGTCACCTTGGTGCAGTAAATCCACTTAGCAAGTTTTCCCTGAGAGGGTTTGGTACTACCCTAACCAGCCCCTCCGTGCAGAAGTTAGTAGATCATTTTTAAAGCCTTCCCTTCCCCCATTTTCCTCATGTTGCTGTGTATTTATTTCTAGTTACTAGTGTAGGAGTGTTGGGGAGGAAGAACACTATAAAACCCTGGCTGTTTGTATTTCAAAGATCTAATTACTGCATCTTGACATGGGAATGTATACAGGCACGTGAATGTATATTAGAATTGGGCAAATACAGCACAAATATATCCATGTATGCTCTTTCAGATGAGCTAAACCAACTGAAATGTCAGTGATGGATTTTCTAGTGGCTGCAGTTGCAGCCTTGCTTATTGGTTTGTTTGTGAACAGATGAGAAAGTGAGATTTTATTCCTCCGTAATTTCTGCAGAAAGCAGAAATATATAGTAAATAATTATCCATGAGAGTGTTTGTACAACAAATGATGCTCTGTCCTTTTTGAAATTTACTTGTAACATGGGGAACTCGCAAGGAAAATGTAAGAGCACAGATCTACCCATGGGCAGTGACAAAGTTGGGATCATGCAGTGCCCCTCACCTTTGACAGTGTGTTATTTCTACTGGTCTAGCAAAGAATCAATAGCCTTTTCTATTCAAGAGTCTGAAATATTTCCTAAGATTTTTAAAGGCTTTGTCTGTTCACATCTGGTGTGGGTGGTGGGTGTAGCAAATGTCTGTCTCTTCTGTTGTCATGGTGTGAAGCTGAGGAGCACCTTGATGCAGGATATTCTGGTTGTTGGGGGTTCATATGAGATTATGGGGAGTTAATGGACAAGTTAATGGAGGAGAATGGATGCAGATTTAGTAAACACCAGCAAAGCACCTCAAGCCCCTCTCCTGCTGGAAGTCCGATCCTCAGGCTGCTGGTGACCAGGGGAGTGTTCTTGAAGTGTTTCAATGCCCTGGTTTAGAACCCTCCCCTACATATCTGCTGTAGTCCATTAATGGAGAGAGGGTACCTCTCTTCCCTGTACAACCTTCCCATGCTTGGATCCTGTGAGGGAACTGTGAGGTCTGTTCGTGAAGCTGGGATGTGTGAATTGTCGTGTCCAGCCAGCACATACAGGTCAAGGAAATATTTTAAATCTTATGTAAGTCCTTCTGGGGACAGGTTTAAGTTCTCCCTTGGATCAAGGCAGATATGAACAGGCTATTTGTGAGCTAGTTACAAAATGCAGCTTGCATTCCTAAACTGATCCATTGCACGTTTAGGAAAAATAGAATAAAAGTGATGAAAACCACTGCCTTGGCTGGTAATTTGTGATCAGACAAAAAGTTAGGATCCTGGAATGATGATTTCTTCATCCAGCTGCAGAGCATATGCAGACACACATAAAAAATGTCACTGAATATTTTATTCCTATTAAGTTATCAACAAACTCCATGTGTTGCACAGATAACAGGAGAGACCAATGTGCTGAACAGAGGTGCCTTGTCGTCACTCTCTAGGTTTGATTCTACCCCATTCAAATCAGTAAGAATTTTGCTACTGACTTTGGCAAAACCAGGATTTTCATCCTGAATTATCAAACTGCAGGAATTTAAGCACATTAATTATTTTCACATGGTCCAGATTGGAACCAGAATGTTTCTTTCAGTCATGTAAAGAGGTGATACATTCCTACTGGCTCATCAGCTTAAATTTCCTCTCACGTTTTCTAACAGCTAGGAAAGGGGAAAAAAAAGAACAATGAAGCAAAAGTAGTATGTTGAATTAATAATACAATTTATACACTTAAAGGAATTTAAAAAATATATTTCCATAGAAATTGCTTCAGAAATACATCAGAGGCACAAATTAGGCCCTCTGAGGTATGAGTAAATGTGAGGATGTAACACACGGTAATCGAATCATTTCATAGACACAGAGGTGATCAAAGCATTAATAAAAACTGCAGGTCACCTTGAATCAAGGATTCAGTTTTGAGTGTCAAACATTTCTTTCGAACGTTTATTTTTGGCTTGTGGGACTTGCAATGACTTGGGAAAATTTTGTCCCTGTGCATGAGTCACCAGCAGTTCAGAGGAATACAAGGCTGAGGATGTGACTGCACATCCCCCTTGGCAGAGCTGACCTGGCCCTACACAAGGCTGTGAGCAGCCCCAGTCAGAAGGATAACAAAGCACAGCAAAGGGATGGGTCAGGCTGATCCTGCAGGATTCTCAACCCAGTTCTTTTCCTTCATCAGACATAAACTGTGCCAAATATAGACAGCTAAACCCCCAGGGTTTCCAGGTGGCAGAAAACTGTGGTGGGTTTTTTTTTTCCCCTCTCAGTTTAAAACAAGCCTTCCTCTTTACTTCACATGAACCAGAAAACCCAAGGAAAGACTGTTTTTGACACATCAACACACAGCGTTTCCGAAATGAAATCTGCTCCCCAGATGCTGCAGCTTCTCCGAGAAATCGATGATCTTGTCGGTTTTGCTGCTGGTAGCAGCTGCTGTGTGTCTCAGGAATTGTGGCTGGAGTGGTGCCAGTGCCAGGCAGGCTGTCACAGCCCCAGCTCCCCATCACAGCCCGACACTCGTGCTGCTGCTCTGCTGTCCCAGGGCCACACTTTGGGGCAGCCTGCAGAAGGTAGCCCAGGGCTGGGCCAGCAGCCTGAGAGGCTCTTTGGAACCTCAGACTCCAAAGGTCCCAAGTCCCATCCCATGGGCAGGAATTGCAGACCAAAGCTCTTCTGCCCTGGAGGGATGTGCTGGATGCCAAACCCCAGATCCAGAGGCTCGGGAAATCCCATCCTCAGAGCTGACATCACCCATCTCATGGGTCCTTCCCAGACCTGGAACTACACACTGGCTGCAGTTCCCCAAATTCAGGTGTATTTCCTCAGTTCTTGGACCACAGGGTTTCCATTGCATCAGGTTCCTTGGTTTCTGCAGAGGATACTTTTGGCGAAGCGTGAAGAGTTTCTCAGATGTAGTTACAGCCTCTTGGCTGTGGTGGGGTTGCTGATTTATGTGGGGAAGAATGAGACAAACCAGGACATGAAAATGCTTCAGTAGACCTAGTTAGGAGATGTCTTGTTTTCATGTTGTAAGAGCTGAGGAAAGTAGTAAATATAATTTTTATAGACCGAATTTAGTGAAGAACTTTTCCTGGGAAGTTGCAAGGATTATTTTTTTGTTTGAAGCTTTGGGTTTTTTGATGAGAGCTCCTTGAAAATATTGACTCAAAATCTGTTCTGGGAAAACTGATTTAGAATCAGAAGACTTTCTGAAGCAATCTAGTTTCCTTGAAGAGGTTTTAAGCGTAGTAGAAAATCCAATTTTCTGTTGAGAAGAACATATTGTCAATTGTTCTGGATTTTGGTGCAGCTCTTCAGTCCCCCTGGGGTGGAATAGTATAAAATAATCTTAATAGTTATCTGAAAAATGAATTGAGTCTTTCCCAAGGACCAGGAGGTCATCTGGCCAAGAAATGAAGGAGAGAAGGCAGGAGTAGGAGACTGCTGAATCCTGCTTGGAAAGATGGTGTCTCAGTGGCTGCAGCTCCTGTTACACTCTGTGTGGTAAAACTCCAGGCTGATGAATTGCAACTTAAATATGCCCCCAGTGGACCATTATTAAGTGTGGAAACATTATTTATATTTTCCAAATAATTTCAAACAAAACAACCTCTGGCTAATGAAAAAGAAAAATTCGTCACCAAATCCCCTCAGTCCTATTAAGTGTTCCTGCTGGAGGAATACCATGAGCTGCACAAGAACATGGTCCTTGTGAGAAGCAGAATAAAGTGCCTTCATGCTGCTGGTGACCTCAGCTGGAATTCCTGGTTGCTGGAGAAATATTGGTCTGTGCCTACAGGGGAGGCTGTTATGTGCCCAGCCTGCTCTCCTGACACAGGACTAATGGCTGTTTGTAAACACTTCCAGCCTGAGTGGCACACAGGATGCAGAACCATGTCAGATATTAATTACCCTGTGAATAAATACAGAGGTAGGAAATCTGCTTTTATCACTAGCTAGGTAGTGGATATTTACTCTGCTTTCCTCAGTACTGCTTCTCATCTCGGCATCATTGCATCAATAAGTGCATTCAATAAGTGCATTTGCAGCCTCCTCGCAGGCTGAGCTCTCTTCTAAGATTCAATCACTGATGTAGCTTATAAACAAAGCAATTAAAGTATATATTATCAATAAAAGAACATTCAGAGCATTCCTTCATTTCCAAAGTCCTTCCAGAATTCATCTTTGCCCTCACATGGATTATGTGTGTGGATGAAATGAAATATGCTGCTGTACTGCTGTGCATATAGAATACATATTCACTCCTACTTTATGCCATAGATTTTTATAGTTGTTAAATTTCCTTTTCATTATATTTGATTTGCTAAAATGAAGGCTTGTTTTATCAAAACTAATTACATGGTATGTATTTAATGTTCCATCCCTAAGGTTTTTGTAGTAATAAAATTGATTGTTACTGATTAAAATGGTTCTATTACATCAGCTTAATGTCACTTGAGGTGAATGTGGTATTAGAAAAAAGGCCATTAAAAATGTTGAATAGGGAACACAGAGGCAAGGATGAAAGAAAAAGATTTTTTGAATGGGTACTCTTTAAAAAAAAGATCAAGAATTTTAAAATATTTGGCATGGCAAGGAGAGATATTTGAGATATGTACAAGATCTTAGTGTTGTTATTGGTTTCATGCAATTCATTAGATTACCACTCTCCAGCTCCTAGGTAAATGTTCAATATATAACCTTAAAAACAGAGTTTATATTAATTTATTGTGTAATTACAGGCCTGCCAAATAGAGATAAAGCTGTCAATAGGGCAAAGCCATTATTTGGAAAATATCTATAATGATGAGGATACCTTATTTCTCTGTCAAAGTAAACTTAAAAGGTCATTAAATTGTATTACATGGAGAGGGAGGTTAAGGGCACAGCCACAAGCTGTACCAGAGTTTTTGGGACTGTCTGGTGATGGCAGCAGGAGTTGTCCTTGGCTCCCTGGGATTGGCCCTGGGGCAGCAGAAGTGCAGGGAAAGCATCACGTTTGAACTTGGAGTGAGATCACTGAGAAAAGAGGAAGATAAAAAAAGAAATTAAGAAAGGAGGAGTCAAAAGAGGGGAGATGCAAGACTGAGAAAGAGAGGACACCTTAAAGAGCAAGTAATTTTTAAGGGGAAAAACTCTGGGGCTTCCTCCACTCCTTTTCAGGTTAGAAAACATGCAGAGTAGAATAATTTTCTTTGCTTAATTGCTATTACAGTGTAGCTCTTTCAGAGCTCTGCATGGCTGCACTTCCAGTGACTCATGGAATCACAGAATAATAGAATGGTGGGACCATTCTATGACATTCTTTGACATAATTAGTCATGTAGATCCAGGCTTCCCCCACCATGGTCAGGGACATCATCATCACTCCCTAGATCAGGGCACCATTTAGCCATTTAACTTGAATCAAACATGATTTGTCAAAAGATCTAATGTTTTTTCTTGAATCCCAGCTTCCTGGGGTCGTGTGACCAGCCAAGAGTCTGATTTCTTTCTCTGTCTCAAAACCTGGAAATAGAATATGTATTTAGCTACTCAAAAGGCAAGTTAGAGGAACTAGAATTGTAAGGACAAGTAAGAGGAACTAGAATTACAAAATCTGCATGATTTTTAAGCTACTCCTGTAGGTCAGTATCTCACTTCAGAGCAGCTGCCCAGAACATTTCCTATCTTCTCCTATGATTTTTAACAAACTGGGAGCTCTCTATCATCAGTGCCTCCTCTCTCCCTGGTCTCTGACAATTTTATTCGTAATTCCATATTCTTCTTTTTTTTTTTTTTTTTTTTTTTTTTTTTTTTTTTTTTCCAGATGCAGCTGCTGAATGGCAGTTCCTGATGTCATTTGCAGCTGACTGTCTTGCAAGGTCAAAATGTTCCACTTCCATTGGAGTCACAATAAAGACCTTCAGAAGAGCTAAATTCAGTTGTATGGTTAAAATTAAAATTACTTTAGTTTAAGGCTTAGAAATACAGCAGAGTAGGAATGAGTTACGCAAACCATGACTGGAAAGTGGCAAGATGCAAAACCAGAGGAAAAATCTGTGAGCTCTGTGGGAGGAGGAGGGAAGGAGGAAAAGCCCTGAAAACAGGAATCTTACAGGGGAAATAAAAAATCAGTAACAATGTGATTATAACAACCAAAGTGGGCAGCGTGTCTGATATTTCAGTGACATTTTCTCAGGAAAGTAAATTCATCCTGCCATAAACTACCCAGAAAACACTCTAGACAAAAGTTATTCTTGACACAAAAAGGCAGTTTCTTGGGCTTAAGCTCTCTGTAGGAGATGATGACTAATAACTGGGGAGTGAGTCTTAAACCCCAATATTGTGAGACGACAACTGCTGTACAAATACATAAGGAAGGAATAAACTTCATCTATGACAACTTTTCATATAGAGCTATGCTTTAAAAAGTTCTAAGTAGTGTGTGCACTTTTATTTCCTTCTACAGTCAGTTTTAATCCATCCTTCACATTCCATTAAATTGAAAATATGTTTAATTACCAGAAAAGAGAGCTGTGTATCCAGGGAGAGTATGATTCTTGTTATTTTCCAGGAAAGAGTGGCTGGGTATTAGGCCCTTGAGGGTAGGAAGATAGAAGAGGAAATAAGGAAACGGGAGAATTTGAGGCATCATAGCTTGTAAAATGTGTGTGCAAGGAGAAATTATTGCACCTTTCCTGTAGCCAAGTCACAGCCTGTCCCAGTAAAGGAAGTATTTTTATACTAGAGCCTACATGTGACTTTGTTCCATACTTAGACAGTCAAGAATATAAAAAAGCTATGAAAAGGTGACAGATTATGAATTTTGCCATTCTCTGTTAAATCAAATCTTCTTCTGAGAGGCATTTACCTGGGTCACAGAGAAACTTTGCTCTTCAAAGTAGTCCTTAGAGGACCAATAGCTAGTAGGAAATCATCCCTGTTTGTGCATGGATTAAGGATAAGATTTTGGTACCTTTATGTGTGTATTTTTCACTGATACACAAATCAGAATGGCACATTTTTAATTTAAACATCCTGTTTATTTACTGAAAATGAATTTTTGAGGAAACTAGACATGTTCGAGCTGGGTTTAGTCTCATATTTTCAGATAAAAAATTAGCCGTAAGAGAGCTCTTTTAAAGTTAAAATGCTTCATTTTTGAGCTAAACCTTAGAACATTGTGACAAAATGTAGAAGAATGTAAATTTAAAACAACATTGGAGAGAAATCCTTTGTTTCAGGCTGAAAAACATATTTAAAATAGCCAATTTCACGGAGACATTCAAACTTCCATTTTAGATCACTCTGAAACCACTGCAATTTCACTGGGAAACGTGAAGTCCGTGATTTACGTAATTCCACCCAAAACAGTTTTGGTACTGGGCAGCAGGACCTGATGCTGAACAGATGTGCAAATCTCAAGGAGTTCATATTTTAAGAGATTCCTGGACTGAGCAAAGTTCCTCACTTTGTCTGATTCGTGTTGTCAGTTGATAAAAAGACTTCAGGGGAGAAATGGCTCTTACAGGTATTTTGAGAATATTCATGCCATCTTAAGGCTTTCTAATAAAGGTACCTAATTTATGAGTTTAGGCATGTTATATGTTCCACGGGGAGAGGTAAACTCCTGGTTTAGCTCTTAAATCGTCTCTGAAGTCTCCACTGACTGTAAAACAGCCCAATCACACCACTGAGATTGGGTCCCCAGAAGTAGGAATTATGGATGCCTTCCCTGGACTCTACAGAAGGCCATATTTGTGTGTTTCAGATAATATTTTCAATGTTTAATGAGCAGTGGCTCATCTAGAATCTGGGAGGAACCAGCATGTTGTTTTTTTAGCAACATCTGGCAGTGCAGCCTGTGGGAGGACCACGGTATCTTGTTGCATGTTTCACAGTTTACTGGATTTAAGTATCTTGTAGAATTCAAGCCTGGGATACATGTGTGATATCCAGCAAGATTATAGTTATTCCTGTGTTTACTGATTTAGGGAAAACAGGCAGGAAGATGGAGCTGGGAAGTGGGAAGGCTGGCTGCTAGCAGTAATTGCCAGCTGTGCATGCACAGGAAAGGGCAAGAACCTTGTGCCTTTATGAAAACCTGCTTTTAGAGCTGTTAAATAAAGGGGAGAGGCAGGAAGGGGAAGGAGTGGCTCCAGCAATTCTTAGCTAGATCTTTATAGCAAAGAAAGGGTAATTGTAACCACAGATTGAACTGCAACAAAACAGAGCTAATTATAGTTGGCTGCCAGTCTGTGTCTTGCATTTGTGATATATCCATTACAGGAGGTAGCTGGAGATGCAAGAGCAGAGTATGACTCCTTTTCTTCTCTTTATATGGCATTTCCACTAATGAAGATGCTACAGAAGAGTCTGCCTAAAAGTGAAATGCTGGCTCCTCAGCTGATGTAAACCACTGTAATCCCACTGAAGTCAACACTGGAGATTTAACATCACGCTAATTGAAGTCAATGGAGCCAGGCTGATATACACCAGCTGAGGTAAATTCCCCAGTGCATTCTTTCTAGCTCTGAGGAGTGTTTGGAGCTTGCTCTCTGGTCTGAGGCACAGAGAGACCCCAGCTGTGCAGTTCAAACCAGGCTCCGTATTTAGAGCTGACCTTTCCTAAATTTCAGTTATAGTGTTGAGACTGGTGATTTCAATCCAGGTTCATCCCTTCACTTAATTTGCAGGGTTTCTTTCATCTTTCTGGCCCTTGTGGTTGCATTCCCTTGTGTTTGAAGATTTTTGCTTTTTGGCCTGTGTTATCTAATTAGGCCTGATATATTTAGCTGTCACAGAGTACAACAATCTGTAGCTGGGCTTCTGTTATTATTGATGGTAATATTGTATGGAAGGATCCCCAGATGGTGTTAAACATAGTCTTATGAGCTCCTTTTCTGGTGTGTAAGCAAATGCTCAGTTTATGGAAGACCTGCTGTCTGATTTGGTCTCTCTCTTCATTATGCAGTGATCTTTGAGCAAAAGATGTAACAAATTGTGGATGGTCTTTTCTCACTTTCTGTAGCTGATGATAATTCATAGGGCAAGTATTTTTGGAGGAAGCAGAACTGGAAGGTTGAATTTCTGAAGGAGAAACTTTGCTTCATGATGGTCGTGCTTCCTTCCAAGAGGAATGTCTGATATGGCCAGATAACTCAAGCTATTTAACCTTCTGACTTTCCTACCAAGGCGATGCCAATGCCAGAGACCCTTCCTCTCCTCTGTATTGGGGAAAATGCTGAAGCAAAAGCCAGATTGCACACATTTTCTTCAATGGATCCTTTAGAGTGTGTGCAGTGGTACAGATGAATTGGTTTAAAATGACAGCAAAGACAGCTTCTAGTGCTGAAGAGGTGTAATCTGAGCATCAAAGGGTCTCATTGCTAATGTGTGAATGATGTCAGGGATGGCAGGGCTTCTCTGTCACTGCTCTTTGTGCTTCCTGGCTTGTAGGTTGGTCCTATTTGTTATTCTTGTGGGCTCTAGCAAGATAGGTAAGATGTATAGCCAGGAAGAATTACTAGCTTAATGGAGAAGAGACTCATTTAGAGTAAAGAGAGGAACTGGACTTGTAGTCTCGGGCTGTAGAGAACCTCAAACCTAGAAGTCTTGTTCTGAAGTGAATATTTTAATGAGTAGTTTAAAAACATATGATTTGTAATGTATCCACCTTTGTCTCTCTTCAAAAGAGACAACATGAAGACAGAGACTCCAATGAACCTTTGGCTAAGATAAGGAGATGACAAGTGACTTCTGGGCTGGGTGGGAAGCACACCCAAGTCACAGTTTTGGACATAGGCAGAAATTGGCCATCTGATGGAGACATTTGAAGTCTCTGTTATATTTGGTTTTTCAGAGAATCATAGAAGGGTTTGGGTGGAAAGGGACGTTAAAGATTATCTAGTTTATAACCCCCCCATCCCCTTTCACTAGAAAAAAAGATTTCTAATATTTTGTCATGGAAGCAGTCAAACTTTGCACCTTCTGTGCAGAGGTAACTGCAATAAGAACGGTTTTGAGGGTTGTATTAAATGTGCTCACAAAAATACAGACATGAACTCAAACACAGGATAGATTTGGGTTTCTTCTTTTTTGTGCAGTAAGTGAGATTGTTGCTGTAGATTTTGGAGTCACATGCAAGAAGTGTTCTGTGTCACCACTGACTGTATTTTTGCACTTTCTTTCAGGACATAAATGCTAAGGACATCGCTGCGACTGATGCACAGAGCCCCTGCTGTGACGTGCCTTGCGCTGCTAATGAGACCCTGTGTGATCTCTTATCGCTGCAGGGGCTGCCAGATGCCACTAGGAAGAGTCCCAGAGAACTGGTGATGAACATAAGGCTTGTGAGAAGCAGTTTGCTAAGAAAAGGGGCTCCACAAGAAACTTTGGGTTTAGCAGTCACTGCCTTCCAGATGGACAATACCTCTGTGAGCAGCTGCAGATGAAATCTTCAGGCTGGAGATGAGGGGAAGGGAGGAAAAAATTCTTCAAGCTGCTGAGACAATGAGAAGCCAGTCATTAAAGTCATAAAATGGTTGAAAGAATGGTGAGAGTGCTCCTGCCTAAAGTCATGACAAATGTTTTCTTCCTTGCTCCTTGGGAGAATTCCTGCTCTGCTGCATCCTGATATTTTTTCTCTCCTCAGGGGATGGTAGTCATCCTGCAATTACATTCTGGTCTTTGTGCTACCAGAGGGACTGATTTTATCTGCTGAAATCCTTGGGAAAGGTCTTACAGCCTCTCATCAGCACAGGATCAACTCCTGAAAATGGTATTCTGAAGTAGAAGTCTTGTTGATGTCTTCGTAACTAGCTAGGAATGGAGTTTTGCTAGGCTGAGCACAAGTTATTTGAAAGTCAAAGGATTTACCTGAGATTCCTGATATTGGAAATGGGAATGTAGATGGGTTTTAAATATTTCATTTTATGTGGGAGAATTTTACCAGCAGCAAAGGCTGTCTCTGTTGTCCCGAGAGAGTCAGCCATGGGTGACTAGAAGAGGATTGCATTGCATGAAACCCTCTGTGAGTGAGGGAAAACTATTTTGCCAGGGAGACTTGTAGTTAGTTTTGCCTTTGGCAGGGTAAAATGAGGAGCAGTAAGCTGCTCTGTGGACTGCAGGCCCTTCTGAGCCCTTTGTCACAGCACTGTGCAGCTCAGGGATGCCATGTGTCGTTGTGCCTGGCTGTGTCAACCAGCCTGACTAACAGTTCATTGATGCAAATAGGTGTTGATAAATAGTATGCAACTGATCAGCAGTTATATCTGATGCCTATTCTAGTTTACTGAACTCTGGAGCCTTCTCTGTTTACTGTTGGATTACGACTTTATGAAGCCCACTGCACGATGCTGCAGGCCAGCACTGTGTGTCTAGATGGGCAAATTTCCAGATATCTCAGGACCTTTGAGGTGAGTTGGTACCAGATGAAGGAGATCCTGGGTCTCTGCTCCTGGGCTGGCAGATAACACCTCCCAAAAAGAGAGTCTGCCAATGTTAGTACACTGCTATCTTGACTTTATGAAGCTCCTCATTCGGACTGTACAGCCCTTAAGGGTGCAAGGAGAAAGACAGTCAGTTCTGAGGACTGTACAGCCCTTAAGGGTGCAAGGAGAAAGACAGTCAGTTCTGAGGTTTACCCAGAAAGACTAGGAGATAGAGTTGGAAAGAGAATTTGCCTCACTGGCACATCTGGTGCCTGACAAAACCCTGACTAGCTGATTTAGCACTTTGCAATATGAAAGTTTCCACTTTGTTGGCCTATT
Source organism: Taeniopygia guttata (assembly GCF_048771995.1). Classification (NCBI taxonomy): domain Eukaryota; kingdom Metazoa; phylum Chordata; class Aves; order Passeriformes; family Estrildidae; genus Taeniopygia; species Taeniopygia guttata. Next base: position 57,441,948 of record NC_133030.1, on the reverse strand, counting down.
TGGAGAAGCTCTGGGAAGAGGGACAGGATTCGGTCTCTTCCTTTGTAGCTATGTATATTGTGGGCAAAGAGAAGTGCCTGCAAAGTCTGTTCTGTTCTCTATGGGTTTGTCCTCCCGCTGTGTTGTGACAGCCTGGCTTGGAGACAGATTTTGGCTTTATTACGTGGAGTCTAAAATTTTCTTTAACAGGCTGGAATATAGTTCTGCATTTAAGCAATTCAAAGCTTCCAGCTGGAAGAAATATGTCCAAGGTTGTGTTTTGCTGCAGACCTTTCTGCTTCTGTCCCTGCCTTTACAGTCACAAATGCACATGGGTTTGCAAGTTATGTCTATGGTCTAACTCAGAGAGCTGTCTGAAATGGCTGGCCTTGTTCCCTTCAGCAGAAACATTAAATAAAATATATTAATGTCTGCTGCCCTATTGTAAAATTTTCACATCAGCTGTGATTTTACTCTGATTCACTCTGTACTAAGAACCATAGCTAGTTACAGAACACCTGAATGAGTGGATGTCAAGTGCCCATTAGTCACCAAACCTGAACACTTCTCTCCGTTTCTTCTTTAGCTGATTTTAAAATAAAAGAAAATCTGTCTGATTTCTGGAGCAGCAGTTAGCAAAAATGAATGTTGAAAATATCAATCTCCAGCACAGAGCATGCCTTCATGCTCTTATCCTTCCTCATGTGGCAAGACATGCATTTCCTGGAATTGCTGAGCCACTCAGATGAGCAGACAGGCAGTATTTAACCCAACGTGGGCCTTGCTTCCAGAACAGATTTATTTTGTGGATGGTGCTCTACTCACTCACATCACTAGAGAAACCTTTAGCATTTTGACTGTTCAGGTCTGTTATATCTTCTTGCTGAGGCTCTGGAAGTGCTTGGGCAGCACAAGGGCTGTCTGTGGCCCAGCAGCACTGGGCTGAGGATAACGTGTCCTTTTTGGCAGAGACAAAAGGTCTCAAGGTTCATGTGGGCTCTGTTGGAGGGGCTCCCCTCATGCAGGTGAGCTGTCATCCCCTGAAAACATGCCTAAGGAGGGATGATGGAAACATCTCCTTGTCCATCTTGGCTGGTCCAGAGAGCTGCCACGTGTCCCTAGGGACGGGGCCACCCCAAAATCCCTACTTCTGCTTCCCACGCACGCTGGGTACGACACATCACAGACGAGTGAAAATCGCTCTGAGTTCCCTCTTGTGCATTCAGTCCCATGCTCAGGCACAGCTCAAATCTGTGCCAAGAGGCAGTTCAGGTTAGGAAAGGGATATGCCATTTTTCTCTACCTCTGCTTCTTGTCACATTTTGTTAAACGCGGTCATGTAGCATGTAATGAAGACATCTGTTCGTTTTGTAGGAAACTGTGAAAAAGTGCGTGCGTTTGCCTTGTGCCATCTGTTGCCATTCTGATAAACAGTTGAAAACTCTGGCAAACATAAACAAAAACAGTGTGCTCTGGTGCTATAACTGCACCATTTTCTTTCTTGGTGTTCTGTGTTTCAACCTTCCCTTGTGATGCATTAAATATTTGGGCCTCTGGTCTGCTGCAAGGAGATCTGATGTTCAGCAAAGACTGCAGTTCTGCTTCTGTCTGTGTCCCTGCCCTGAACCTGAGACAGTGAGGAGAAGCAGGAGTGCCTGAGCTGCTGGAATGATGTGAAATGCTGTCTGTGCCACCTGGACGGCTCAACTTTCTCCCCTCCAGATTTTGTGCCTCTGAGTGGAAACTTGGCTGAATCAAGGAAATTATTCAGGAATATGCTACTGATCAGGAGGGATTTAGATGTATTATACAGGATTATTATTTTTCCAGAAGTCTGTCTTGTGAGCAAAGGTTCTGTGTTACAGAATGTGTTGAAAATAAGTAGCTTATACTGGATTTTGGTGATGATGAACTATTACTGTATGGAAAGACAAAATAAAAGGGCACTTTTTGTGAGGCTCATGCTGTCAGAGAAACACAAATAACATAAAGCTGGAGAGTATGGTGGCCAGCTAAAAGCAGACAGTGGAGAAAGAGCACACGCAAACTTTTCATTGTGGCTTTCAATGCAAGACCATATAGAAGATCTCAAATATTACTAGATAAACAATTTTTTTTCAAAAAAACGACCTGAAGTACTTGCACAGGAGTCTTTAGCATGTGCTACTTTGCATTTACCAGATGCAATCTACAGGAACAGTTTCCCTGAAGAGGAAAAAAGACCTCTTTTAACTCCTTCTGCTACATACTTACTAAATAGAGTGTTTTCTAGTGACAGTGCATTTTTGCTGGCATATATAGACCGTGCCAGTTAACAGCTAAATTACCTTTTGTAGATTTCTGCCTGAGTTGCATATGAAGTGAGCTACATTGCAGGTTAAAAATAAAATGCACTGTTCTAACAATTATTAAAATTCATGTCTTATAAAGTACTTTAAGCAAAGAAGTTGAATGCAGAATGTCTATGCCTATATTGCAGTCTTGGGACTGCTCTGACATGGAAAACAATATGAATACACAGTGGTAAAAATATAAAGAAGCTAGGAAAAGATCACAGGAGAAATACCAGGTTTTCTTTTGAGACAAGCCACGGAAATGTGAAATTAAGAAGGGCTGTAATGCATACTGACAGGGAGCAGAGGCACAGCTCACATTGCAGCTACAGCTGGTTATTTTTAGGCTGGTTTCCTTAGGAAGGCAGGCTCATGAGCACAGGGGGATGTTTGTGTGTGTACAGGCATGCACCTGCCTGTCATGACTTTTAAACCTGCTGGTCTCTTGTAGCTGAGTTTGACAGAGATGGTAATTTGCATCCTGCTGGTTTCCTGAGAGTGGATGGGGAGGGAAAGTCGACTCCATCTCTTGTGAGGCAGGAAGGAATTCATGTGGGTAAAGACTGGAATAACACCCCAGATACAGGAAACCCTTGAGAGGGAAGGTCTAGCACCTTGTTAGGCACAGGAGAATCTGGCTGCAGGGCACCAAATCATAGGAAAACAGGTTTCAAGAGTTCCACTGCTTATGGAACAACTTTTGAGGAGGTGGGACTTCTGGCAAAAGCTTCTTTTTGGCAACTTCAGCAGACTCTCCTCCTCTGTGGACCAGACAGGGCAGAGAGCATGAAGCACAGACACAGCAGGGGGTTACAGCAACTCTTGGGAATAGAGCTGCCAGGGGCTGCAATTTCTATTTCCGAGAAGATGCTGTAACCTTTTAAATTTAACTTTACAGTGTAAGTATATGAAAAAATGCTGAACTTTCATTCTAACATTTTGACAGTCAAAATGCTATTGAAATAATTTTCTTCAGAAATTTTTTCAGTGGAATCATATGTTCTTCCAAAAGATTAACTTTGTGAAACAATATACTTTTTTGTTAAAAAAAAAAGAATCTTGTCAGAAAGAGTTTATTGCTTGAAGTCTAACCAATTTCAGTATCAAATGATAAATCAATCTGTACAATTACAGCTCTAATGGGGATTAGGTCACAGTAAAGCTTATGAGTACTCAAGACTTAATTAGCTCACTGAAATCAGTCTGACTCTACATTGACTTGGTAAGTCTTGAATCAGACTCAGAAAGCTTGATGAGCAGAAGGACTCAGTGCTGTGGTGCCTAAATTTCAATGATGTTTCCCCAGCAGGGGCTCATTGTCATCACTCTGTCCTGGAGTCTGAGGAGGGTCAGCTGCAGTTCTCTCAAAGTAGTGATCAGATGTGTTATTCACTTCTGTTTTCCCTTTCTCCCATCCCTCATTTTTTAACAATCTTAGGACCTTGGTCTGAGATATTATTCACATCTTCTCTCTACCTCGGGGATGGAGAACCCTCATTTCTCACTTGAACCCCACTGGATTTGGAGATTCTTCTAAGACAGGAGGTACTGGGCTTCTTTGCTTAGAGCTCTTTGTTTTGCATGGGGGATAATTACATTTTTACATCTTGCTACAGACAGTAACTCTTGAGACTTGTGGTCAGGGTGCTTCTAGGACTGAGCATCTTTTAGACTCCTTGACAGACTGGTTTGCAATACCTCTATGTGAGGCAAGAGCTCCTGGCTTTGGCTGAATTCCACCCTTGTCCCCTCTCTCCTGTCATGATCCTACTTGAGGGACCAAGCAAGGGCATGTGAGGTTTCTGTTCTTCCAGCTGGGTCCAAGAGATGTTATTCCTTCTTGTTGTTTGACCTTGTCCATGGACAGATGGCCCAGCTGCATGTCTGCACATTTAGATGAAGGAGATGTGAGTTGCAAGCTGTGTTGCTGTATTTTTGTAACTGAGCTCTGATAAGAGATTCTTTGATATGAGACAGAAGAAGTTTAGCCTCTGGGATAGAAGAATTCAAATCCTGTCTTCCTGCATTCCAGCCAAACATATTTATCACTAGGCTAGAAGTCAAAACTGGAGAGTTTGCACCTTCATGTTTTGGTCAGGGCCCATGCAGGTCTGTTCTTTGCTTTATTTCTCAAATGCCTTCTTAATTGAAGAATTATTTAGTACTATTAAAAACCCTATCAATAAATCCACAAGTTGTTTTTTTACACCGTTGCCTAACTGGGTTTTTATTTGCCCCCTTTTTGTTGTGTCCCTGTCCCCATGTGTGGGACTACCTGTTTTTGTTCAGTGACTTTTCAAGTCCTCTTCTGATGTGCTGTGTGCTGCTATCAATCTCTGTCTGTCTGTCTAAGAAACACAGCTGGAGGGGAACTGGGCTCTGCAGGTGTGAGTTAGGCTGGGAAACATCTGGTTTGGGAATCACAGTGGGGCAAATGAGATGGTGTCTCCATCTGCTCCACTACATAAAGACTTGGACAGCTCCAGTAGTGGCCCAAACTGCTAACTTCATATCCCTCAGGTTAAGCTAACTTTATCATCACCATATATATAGGAACTGTGGGTCTTGAGGTTAAGTTGCAGCACTCCGGGAGTGTTTAACCTAAACTATTTTTATAAAAATAAAAATGACAGCTAGAGGCTTTAAACAAGAGCAAGCTCCTAATCATGTTGGCACTGAGAGATAATCACTGCCTTGAAGTGATGGCTGTCTTGCTAGAAGCAAATGAGAAAAGAATGGGTACAGTGAGTGAGGTGAAGTAATTGGTGTATCACATTTATCAGCAGAGATGGGATTCTTGAAGCCGCTGCCTTGTGCTCTTGCCTGTACCTCTTAAGAGCCATTTCACTTCTGGATCAATGTCTAGATGTGCTGGTAACTGCAGTTTGTCTCTGGGATCAAATGAGGTTCTCAGATGAGTTTACCCCATTTATAACTTGCTGTTAATCACACAGCGTCTCTGCAGGAGTGGTCAGTATGTGAGGGGCCGTGTAAACAGGATAATTTTTCTCCTCATCTCTATATTATGTCTTACGTTGTTGGTGAGGAGATATTTGTCTTCTAGTCTCTGTCTTATATATGAGGACAAGTCTGTAGAAATAACCATCTGTCCCCTTAATAAAGACCTTGAGGCACAGATTGCTTACAAAAAGATGTGCTGCAAGTAAGACAAGGTTTTCATCTGAGCTAGTGGGATCACTTATGATCTCCCAATCCAGTCACTATTCAGACAAAGAGTTTACAGGTGATTATAGCTGACTTTGAACTCAGAACTTTTGGACTTATAAATTATCTTAATTTTTTCTATCTTTCACTTATGTTTGTATTTCCTTATTTTGCCCACAATTAGTGAAGCCTAAGTGTGTTTTGATCCTTGAGTGTGTTTTGATCCTTGATGAAGTATATTTACTTATTGTAAAAAAATACTTTTACATTCTGTGGAAATATATTTAACTTCACATAAGGAAAAAAAGTAAGCTGCTTGCTTATCTCCTGATTCTGGCTAAGGTGGTCACAGCTCAGGTTAGGAAAACAAAATGCATGTTGGCTGTATTAATGGCTTTGTTGGAATGGAAGGGGACATGTAGGACATAATATCTGCTATTTGTGGAAGTGAAACCTTTTGAGATGGTGGTAGTAGAGGGCAGGAGCTCACAACACTTTGAGACCAGCAGCTCAGGCAGTTTTCTGCCCACCTCACAGCCCGTTTATTGAGTCTGTACTTCATTAATTTGTCCAGGAAGATGTTACGGCAGACAAGTTAAGGCAAAAGCCTTAGTGAAGTCAAAATAAACAACATCCATTGCTCGTCCCTCATCCATCAAGCCTATCATTTCATTGCAGAAGGCTGTCAGGTTGGTCAGGCATGATTTATCCTTCTAAAATCCATTCCAAATCACCGTCTTGTCCTTCATATACTTGGAAATGGTTTCCAGGAGGATTTGCTCCAGGGATCAGGGAAGACTGATGGGCCTGTTGCTTCCTGGAACCTCTTCCTTGCCCTCCTAGAAGGTAGGAGCAACATTTGCTTCCACCCAGTCTACAGGAGTTTCCCATCTTCCCGTGATTATTGAGAGTGTCCTCGTAGTGACATTGGCCCACAGCATTCATGGATGCATCCATTAAATCCCAAGGACTTTGTTGTCCAGTTTTTTTGAATATTCCCATAACTGATCATTCTCTACAGTGGGTAAGTCTTGCTCCAGACTTTCCCACTGGCCTCAGGGGTTTCCTCAAGACCATGCTTTGCAGTAAGACCCTAGTGAAGAAGGCATCAATTGTCCCAGGCTGGGATTCCATGTCCCCACTGCTGTGATCCTGTGCTCCCACCTACATGAGCTGTGTCTTTGTTGCTGACAGGAAATAGAGTGGAGCTTAGTTCTGTACCTTAAAAGAAGGTGTTAAACTGCAGGAAAATAGGCCATGCTCTTTTGATCTATTTTTTTTTTTTTTTTTTTTGGTAAATGTGAAATCTTTTGTGTTGTGTTGCTGACACCTGTGAGCACAAGTGACAGAAGACCAAAATGTCTGTTAGCCTAGTTATGTCCTACATCCAGAAGAGCAGCTATTAACACAAAAGGAAAACAGGACCCCCCATGGCTTGTCTTTTGCATTCAGTTCTTCATCCTCACAAACAGTATGGGAAAGTTTTACCAGGTAGCTTTGTTTCTGAGGCAAAAAATCACAGCAAGCAGATTGATTGTGAGTTAGCAAACGGGGAAAGGGGGGGGAGAAAAAACAACACCCTTCAGCTATAATGTTTTCCAAAGTTAACACGTCGCATAGGAGGTGTAAATGATATGAGGACTGAGGGCTGCTGAATTTCCAAATGCCTTCCTGCAATATCTTGGTCTGGCAATTAATCAATTTTCTGTGCCTTTCAGAGTTTTCCTCTGAACAATGTTCTTCCTATGAAGCTCATTAGCCATCAAAACCTGTCATGTCTACACATGTTTTTCTTGCACCTCATTAAGAGATTATTGATTGTTGGCTTCTGCCTCTTTCAGAATTTGCTTCAGAAAATTAATTTCAACCACGAGTGCAATTTAACTGAATGCTTTTGCCAATGCTTGATAATGACTTCCTTTGTTTAAAACTGTTTAAAAATTTTCATCATGTTTATTTTGTCCCCAACAAAATGTGAATCATCTTCAGCTGAAGCAAGAAAGGGAGAAAATGTACCTTGATAAAAATGTATGATATTGTCTTAAGATAGATTGAAGCCTGAAGCAGTTTCAGAAATGCAAGAAAACTTCATAATTGCTATTGATCCATTTGTAACAAGTGTATCTTGTGGCCACCAGATTTTTCTTCCTGTATGAGGTTTGTCAATATAGTCATTCCATTGAGGGAGAACATAGGCCAAGCAATTAACATTTTTTGGGGGGGATTGCTTTGGTAATTAGACCAATTTTTCACTGGTGGGTTATTAATTATTCAGGTCTCATGGGGTTTTTTTTTTAATAGGAAACATTGGCAAGTTCTTTCTGCACTCATGAACAAACTTCTCCCGAGTCATCAGCCAGCAGAGTCAGTCAGATACTCTTTTGCTCAGGAAGAAGGAATGAGGAAAAAGGCTTTTTACATGTAACATTTCCTGGATGTTACATCCATTCTGGCTAGTGCAAAGGATAGGCTCTTCTGTGAAAGCTGCTGGGGCAGGCAAAGCAATGGCACACATTTTACAGGGAAACAGCTGAAGTAGAGAGAGATGAAGGACCAGACTTGTCCAAGGTTTCTAGCTGCTCTTGAGGCTAATGAGAGTCTGAGAAGGGCCCTCATAATGGAGGCATCAAGCTGCTGTTGTTCCCATGCTGAAATCAAGCAGAAGTGGGGTATCAAACCTTTCTGTGTTCTTTTGACATTGCGGTGAGATGATTACAGCAGCTCATCCTGGAAGATGTAGCACTGAGGGTGTTCTTTCTAAGCAATTCTCTCTTGACTGACAAAGCTGTGTTCAGAGGTGTTCCTTGTTTACCCAGCCTCAGTGTCTGTGTGTTCCTGCCTCCTGCTTTTATCACACAGGTTTCACAGATTCCTTCATGTCAAAATGATCTATTTTGACAACAGTGGAAAATGGACAGATGAACCACTATGACTCAACTGTGCTGTACAGCTATACAGCAGTAGTTTGTGGAAGGGAATCTTAGGATCATAGAAGTTGGAAGGCAACTCTGGAAATTGTCTCATTCAAGCCCCTTGCACAAAGCAGTTTCAGATAGAGGAGTTTTCTCAGTGCCATATCCAGTCAGGGTTGAATACCATAAAGAATGGAGACTCCACAATGATGCTGTGCTACCACTTCTCACATTCAACTCACTTTGCAATTAATTCTTGGGTTTGGGGTGTTTCTTGTGTTTTATTTTGTGCCTGTTGTCTCTGTACTGGGTACCACTGAGGTTTATCAGTCATCTCTATTTTTCCTGGACAAGTATTTATACTTGTTGAAAAGATTCTCCTTTCCCTTGAGTATATTTTTTTAATCTAGGTTAAGCAATTTTGGCTTTCTCAGCCTCACCTCAAATGTAGGTGAGCAGTAGTGACATTTGAATCTGGCTTCACTGTCAGGAGTAAGCTTGTGAAAAGTCACTCTAAGGATATCTGTTACCAGGAGCATCGGCCTCGGGCACCCCAGAGCATTCTGTTCAAACCTTGCCGGTAGTTTTTGACCTTTTTACCTTTAGGTAAAAAAATTGAGAGTGGACTTTTTGTGCCTGCTGGTCTTCAAATCATCCAGTGGAGAAGTTTCCCTCTCCATGATGTTGGTTGATGTGCACTCCATGCTTTATGTGGTTTCCTCCTCCCATCCTCCCACAGTTAATGATACCTCTCCAGTCTCTTGGCAGGAATGACTGGGTTGACCCATCTGTCTCACTTAAATAATTAGGGATTGGTTGGATGTGATTCAGACTTTCAGTTTATTTCAAACCAGGCAGGTTAACCTGCAATCTGTGGTCTCCCATACTATACTGAAAAACAGCATTTTAAATTTCAAGTAAACAATACAAATCCCAATTCAACCACCAGTAATAAGAAAACAAAACCTACAGATGCATTTGCTGTGGTAATTGTTCTGCGTATCATAGGAGAGGCATTTAAATGGCTTTCCATTAGGGAGTATGTTATCTATATAATTTTAAAGACATTTAAAATGAAAATATATGTTTAAAAAAAAAAAAAAAGGGCAAATATTTTGTTTCATGGAACAGACAGGCCAGTCAGTCACCTGATTTTGTATTTTGACCCCTTAGGCGGTGAGCTTCTCCCGTTGATTCCTGCACACAAGTCTCTTGTCATATGGCTGGATACTCAGAGGGTCACAGCCCATTGCCAAATTGTGTGTCCATTTGCCTGAGGATAACAAATTATCTGTTGTGGTCCATGGTGAACTTTGACTTGACAGAGTGCTCTCCAAGCAGGGTCAGTAGCCATCACCTGCTCCCTCCTGTTGGTTCTGTTCCAGCTATCCTGGCTCCTGCTCAGCTTGACCAGTGCTCTTTATCATATTGCCACCTGTCCATTCTCTGTTTCTGGGCTGCACAAGCCAGCAGGAGACAGCCAAGGTCAAACCCAGTCCTGCTGCAGCTGATGGCAAAGCTACCATCAGCCTCAGGAGATGAGATATTCCCTTGGTATTCCATGGGGTGCTACAGGGTTATGGAGATCCCTGTCTGAAGGGGCTGGGTAGGCAGTACCCTGTGCCACAAGGAAAGACAGTTTGGACTCTCTCAGAGGCCTTAAAGGATGACAATGACTGGACTTTTAATGCTAATTTCACTAATTTAAGTGAAATACATAGATAAGGACTTTGGGTGACATCTCTCTTCCTTGTACAAGTGCCAGGCTTGAAAAGCACTCAGGGTGCACACTTCTTACTGCAGCTGGGGGGATTCTGGTACCATAAACACCTGTATGGACCAAGGCCATTGCTAACAGTCTTGTGCAGAATAAAATAGACTTTGTGTCTGTGGGCAGGTTGGACATAAAGTACCTACTGCTATGACCATGAATTGCCATGGACCAATGTGCTTTGCCTTGAGAGCTCTGTTCCCAAGTTCAGATACCACTCTCTAAACTCTTCAGAAGGTGTTCAGTTTTGTCTGAAAAGCAGCTGAACTCATTCTGCTCTGCTGTTCCCACTGGCAGGCTGTTTCAGACCCTAATTGTTGTAGCAATTAGGAAACCTCTTTTAATTTCCAACCTAAATGTATCCATGGCCAATTTCTATTCATTTGTTCTGGTGCCAGTATTGGCCATTAAGTCAAATAGCTCTTTTGTCTTCTGGTGTTTATCTTCAAGATTGATTTGTAGAGAGAAATCTTCCCTCTTTCACCAGCTATTTTGCTAGTCTAAACAAGTTAAGCCCCTTCAGTCTCCTCTTGTAAAACTGATTCCTCATCCTGAGTAATCTCTCTTCTCCAATTTGAAATCAGCTGTAGTCACTCAGGCAGAAAACCAGAAATCTTTTCTACCTGTAGTGGTTATATTTAAGTAAGTGCATTTACTCTATGGATTAATTGGCCAAGCATTACCATTCTCCTCATGTATCCAGTTCTTCATGTTTCTCTGTGCAGAAGACAGCTGAAATCTAGTTCCATCATTAGAAAGATTTGTGAAGGACACCAGCAGTATGTCCTGCTCTAGTAAAACTGCTGTATTTCATCTGTGTTGGACAATGGATAATGATGAGACTTTACTCTAGGCTGTTTTTTTCTCATGTGGTGTTCTTGATCTCTCCCTCCTGTCTCCTCTCCTGTTTTTTTGGCAGGGGGAAACCCTTAAGAGGATAGTCCATGGGGTGGTGTGTAAGAGCAAGCCCAGTTTCCTTCCTGAGTTTTCTTCCTGTCTGCCAGCACAGTTGTGTTCAGCTGGAGGATCATACCGAGCATTTCCAGCTGCTCAGACATCTCTTTCCTTTTCAGAAGTCTGCATTTCCTCTTCGCTGGCACAGATTTAAATGCCTTTCATTAGGCCTTGGTCTTCATCACACAAAATATCAGCAGCACATTCAGTTTTCATGATGAAGAGTGATCCTACTGGGAGAACATCAGTGAACTTCTGAGCTAAAACTGGTAAGCTTTGAGGGTTTTGTTCACTGGGGTTGGCAAGACTCTGGAACAGTTCCCTGCAGGTCTAATTATTTTTACTAGACAATCTCCCATTGCAATGAATGGGAAGTTTGGACTGTACCATGATTTCAATGGACTTTATGTTGCCAGACACTCCTGTTGGATAACATAACGTGCCAGGAGAAGGGACTGCACTGGAGAGGATCATGCTTGCTTGTGTGCCTCATGTAAGCAGGGCTGTGATCTAGCAATAGTTCAAGGTCACACTTTGGCTGTGTATATTTTTTTAATTTGCAGTGTCTTGGCAGTGCAAGCAGTCACATTTGTTAGTGTTTGAAAAGAACAAGGGAAATTAAATATGCAAGAGCATTAGAGTACGTTTCAGCCTTTGACATAAACCCACAAAATTAAAGCAATCCAGACATATGCCTGCTGCTCTGCTTCTTTGCATCAACATGCCCTCAGCTTCAGCTCTGTGACACCTACCACTTTGAAGGGACAGTTCTGTGAGTTTGTGGTGACTAAGAGTAATTTAAAAGTGATACAAGAATGAACTGTGGTAACAGTCTTATACTTTGACCCTGTTTCTTCTATTTTTTTTTTTTTCTTTCAAAATCCCTCATAGCATCAGAGTCATGTGTAGGACTGGTTTTATTTACAGAGTCTGACTTAGAGGAGATCCATGTGTGTGTTGGGTTGGGGTTAGAACGGTATAGACTAGGAGAGAGCTTATTCTTGGTTCTGACAGTGGCTTTTCTTGATTGGCCTTGAGTTCCTTCACACTTTCTTTTTTTCCTGTGCTTTTAGACCTGGTAGGGGTGTGTGGGAGTGGGGTGTTCCCAAAATATTGCCTGCCATTTGGTGGCCCATGCAACAGTTGGAATGTTTGTGTCACAAGTACTGCTGCTTCCTTATGTATTCCTGGACCTTATGTATTCCTGGACCTCATCTCCAGAAAGGTGTTTTTTTTTTTTTTTTTTTTTTTCTCATCCTGCCAAAATGTAGCATAAGATGAGTTAGGGTTGTTTGTTTTTTTCTGAGAGCTGATACAGAAGGGAATTTCAATTTCTATGCTGCTGCTAACTTTTTATCGAAACCTCACAAATGTCTGCGTTCACAAAGAAGTTCCCGGTGAATTTGTTCAACTCAAAATGTTTTTCACCTCAAGAACTTAGTGAAGAAGATGTTTAACCAGCTCTCCAATATGTTCTTCTTGGAGCCAGTACAAGAAAACCTCTTCATATCCCTGCTTTGTATTCCTGGAGCGGGTACACTCCCTCCTTGAAGATAAGTCCTGACGTGTGTTGAAGCAGCACAGTGTTCTCCTGTTGTGTGTGCTGCACCTGAGCTGTGGGTCAAGGAAAACATTTGATCTTCAGAGCTCAGATCTGCTCTGTCTCATTGCTGTCAGGAAGGCTGGAGTATCTTGGAGCTGAGTCTTGAGAAAGAAGCATAAGTGAAACACTGCAAATCAGGGCTGACCACAAGATCTTTTCCTGTTTTAAAATCCCAATTTTGAGAAATAGGCTGTATAGCACTCCCTTTCTTTCTGCCTGAGTCTGTCCCATCAGTTTGGATTGCTGAATCTTTGGGACCCCAGTTATTCTTATACACAGACCAGCTACATGGGAACACAAAATTGCTGGGTGGCCCAGACATGATGACAACAAAATATTGAATGGTGGTAGTAGGGAGACTGTTTGTAAAAGTCAGAGCCCTTAGACTACAATTTGATACAGGCAGTAGAGATGCAGCTGGACACTACCATCCAGATACAGTATTAGTAGTCCCAGCACTACATTGCTTCAATTCTGATGATTTGTGAAAGATCTACAAACAGAGTAACAAAACACAAGACCTCAGAGGTTGTATCAGGGGAGTACTCTGGAAGAGTAAAAAGTTGCACTATGCTTTTGTTTCTGTGGACACCCTCCAGTTACTTTTATTAAGCTGAATGAATTTTTTGGCTCAATAATTAATTCATTGATTTACAATTAGAGGGTGAAAAGCATCAGGGTGCATTTTTTTTTTTTTTTTGTGTGAGAAAATGCTACATTATAGCTTTCAGATTATTTCGTGCTAAGTGTACAAAGTTAAGGTATTTTCACTTTGGTCAGTCAGTCAATAACTTCAATGAGCAGAGGTTGTGGAGAGGAGAAAGAGAACTAAAACAAAACTTCCTACTGACTGATCCTCTGCTTAGGAGTTACACTTGAAAAAGCCAAAGGAGAATAATCTGCTTACAGAGAGAGCATCTAACAGGGCTGTTGACAACCAGGATCGTGAGAAAATAGCAACGGGTTGTTTTAATCAATTCAGGAGGAGAGGTAATCGATTTTAGGGATAGCAAGGGGTTACTCAGCCAATAATTAACCACCTTATCAAAGTTTTCTGGTAAAACCATGGATTATGTTGAACTCAGAGTCCTGGCTCTTTGAGGAGAATTCAGATCTGGATTTTCCTCTTCCCCAGTGCTCTTTGCTGCTGTCATGCTGCCACAGTCAGTGCCCTTTGTTCTTTTTCACAGGCAAAGGGATTCGCTTCTGATGCTGCACTGACACAGAGGATCTGGGAAGAGCTGCCACGTCAGTGTGAGGTGGGAGACAGAGCCAAGCTGCCCAGGAAATGCTTCTGTTGTGTCTCTTTTATGCTGAGTTTCTCTACATTAAAAGGGAGCAGGGGAATTGCAAGATCCTCCAGTCTCTAGTCCTTCAGAAATATTTAAAGGGCCCTTGTTGTTAATGGTATCCCTTCTCAAGGCACAAATATTCAGTGGTGCAATTGTGTCTGAAGCAGTTGGTGAGATGAAGCAGGTGGAAATCCTTTTGGCAGAGTTGGAGGGTTCTGGAGTGCTGTCTTTATTCCTGTGATTAACCTTCTCTGCAGACACTTGACCATTCAGCTCAGAGTGCAAAATAATTTGTGGGATGCCCTTTCTTTATAATTTCTGCCACTGCCATTTCTGACTCATTACTGTGTCTAAACAAAGGACTGGGTTTAGAAATAATATTTTGTTTCTTAAGGTAATGAGTTCATTGTATTCCACTGATGCTCTGAATGAGATTAATCTATACTCCACTGGGATCACATTTTGTTTCTGCTACAGTACTGTGCAGAGCCTTAGAAAAGAACAAGAACCTCTCAGACTTTGATAAACCCAGATAATGAGAAAGTTCCTTCCCCATTTATGGCTGGCTGAACAATTTTGATGGGTATTTTTTCAGCAAAAAGTATTTTTGCCAAACCGAGTATGTATGGAGAAAAACCTACTGAAGAGGCAGAGAGATGCTCTGCATTTGCAAGAAAGGAAATGTATTTAATCTTGTTTTACAATAAATGGACTCAATATGACAGGGCTAAATGAAACATTCAGTATCTCTTAGTAAGTCTGTGACATGGCTAGGATCTCAATTTTGCTGCTCTAAGCCCTAATTCCAGAGTTTTAAACACAGAATCATCTTGTTCCTTCTTTATGCCTTTAAACTTAGCTTGATCCTGCTATTTCCATGGACTGTGTTTAATGGGTGAGCAGCCACAAAAATGTTAATTGTATGCCTGGCTTTCCTGTTGCTGATGAATATCACTCAAGCCTTGTGCCTTGGTTTCTTTAATTATAAGATGAAGTCAATGATGCCACCTCAGTTTTGCATAATTCCGGAAGTATAACATGTTATTTTTCTTGCTGAGCACTCAGGACCAAGACCTGTGGTTGTTACTTGACACTGTTAAAATCAAAGGATTGTTTGCAAGTTAATGCATTACCTCTGTGGGGACAAGCCAGTGCCATCTGTGAAGTTCTGCAAGAGCTGTGGTTAGGTCCTGCCCTAGCACAGTTTTTACACCCTTCTTCTCTTGCCTTCAGAGAAGTTCTTCTTTTGTGCAGTGTTTGGCATGCACTGAAATTTCTACATGAATTGGAAGGTAAGAACAGAGGATATGACACCAACCTTTTGTTGTGTGCCTTGCAACACTCTCTTTGAAGGTATTGTGGGCATTAACATTCAGATACAAGGAAGATGTGTTTGGAATTCTAATGCTGTTGTTTATGGTCAGACAAATCAAACTGTTCTCTGGGTATTTCAGTATAAAGCATAAAAGTTTCTAATTAAACTTATAAATCAAGAACACATGCACTGAAAATATTTCCCACTGCTGGATGCAAAGAGTATTTATGTGCTTTGCCAAAGAGAAAAAGGTGCTATATAAGATCCAGGTAGTTGTTGCAGATTGCATATTGAAATACTGAAGGCATACGATGCAGTTGGTAAAATAATCTTGTCCATATTGATAAGCCTGGTTACAGACATGTATTTATTTTTTCTTTAGAGTGCATGGGTGTGTGTGTCTTTGCCTAATGCAAGGAATAGAACTCTTTATATCTGGTATCTCTCCTCAATTATTAGGTGTACCTCTATTGGGAAAAACATTGCCATTGATCTGAAATTCAAAGTCACCATTCTCAGCCAAAAAACAGAGAAGGAGTAGTCAGACTAACTTGTCTCAAAGTGTATGTAATCCCCAGTTGCCTTCTTTGATTCAGATCAAAAAATATGCTGTCAAGCTTTGTTATGCTGTATTAAAACATTTTATTGGAGATTGGACTAGAACCAGTACCATGCGGATGGGACATAAACTTGCAATTTTCTGTTGCTGTCCTGAACTTGAAAAAGAGACTACTGCAAACAGATCTGTCTAAATATCTCTGTGTGTTTCCTTAGAGGACCAATCCATGCACCCAGAAGGACCAGACTGATAACCATTTGGGTTTTGTTTGTTTGTTTGTTTTTGTTATTGGTTTGGTTTGTTTGCTTTTATGTGTGTGCATGGAGGGGCGGGGATTTTTGCTGTTTGTGGGGTTTTTGGTGGTGTTTTTTTTGTGTTTTGGGGTTTTTTTCCTCAATCAGGAGGATGTTACTGGACCTGCTGGTTGGTGGATCCTGTTGCTAGGAGTAAACCTGACTCTCAATAATTAGTGCTAGAGAGCTTTGTTTGGCCTCCAGCCCTGTGAGGAAAGGCTAAAGTGCTGTGATGTGGTTCAAAATCCATTGACCAAACACAGTCTTAAGGAGCCTTTGGACTTCCTGACCTTATGCAATCTCTAACAAACAAATTCTCTAAACTAATCAATGAAACAGAATAACTTTGTGGTCTTTACATCCACCTACTTTTAGTGGCTCTAATCCAAAGCCCTAACAGGAGGGATTTTCTTACATTATTAACACAGAGGCTGATAACCCTCTGAGCTGTGTTTTGACCATCTTGCCAGGAACCCCTGCCCCTAGATATTATTTTTAAGACTCCAGGGATATGAAGTTCTGCTAGCAGCACTGCTAGACCTGGCAAACACATCCAACCTTTTGGAGCCTGAAAGTGCTTGACTGGCCTGGCAGTGGGTGAGGCTTTCACAAGCTCAGCTGCAACAACACAGAAACTCTCTGTGAACAGCAGAGGCCATTTTCCTGTGAATACATGAGCAAAAGGCACATGAATTATGTGTAAATACCGATAGGCCTGAAGCCCAAGAGGAGGGGTGAGTGGGTCATATCTCTGCCATAGATGCAGACATAATGAAAAATCTCGGGTTTCTTGGGGACACACAGAAGATCCCAGTGGTCTTGGCATTACGAGGAGGCCCATCAAACAGCATTAGCAGACTAATTAAATGTGCAGCTTAAACTTAATTTTCCTGGCAGCATTAAGACGGATTAAACATTATTCATTTGGTGATGTCCTTGGTTCTCAGTATTTTTCACTCCCCTTCCCACCTTGTCACTTTGTTTCAATCAGTGATATTACTGGGTTTAGTTTGGGAAATGCGCCTGAGCAGGATTTGAAAATAGGATTTTCTAAGCAAATCTTCATAACTTACAGCACCTGGGTTCCTATTTTGCATAAGAAAAATAGTCCCTCTTTTAACGAAATAGGTTAATTATGCAAAGTGTGGACATAGTGGCTCAGTGGAGAAAATTTGCTAATCTATAAATGAGGAGGAGGATCTGTTCTATAAATTGCACTTTCTGTATTTCTCTGTTTCTTTTCCTGCCATGTGAACTTAGTGAGACTCTGTATTACCACCGTATGAAACTGTAGGGTGCCAAGGGTTTAGATTAGATATAAGGAAGAAAATCATCATTAGGTGAATGGTGAGAAACTGACATAATTTTCCCAGAGAAGCTGTGGATGCCCCATCCCTGGGAACATTCAAGGCAAGACAGGAAAGGGCTTGGAGCAACCTGGTCTATTGGAATGTGTCCCTGTCCATGAGAGAGACAAGATGATCTTTAATGTCCCTTCCAACTAAAACCATTCAACGATTTTAAATATTCTGCTTTGTGTTTCTGCTTTGTTTTCTGACACATCTTGCTCTACAGACAAATCTCCTCTAAATCAATGCCCAGCTGCTGATTGCACGTGTGGTGAGAGCCTAACAGACATGGTTGTTAATTGATTATATGGGATCTGTTCTTTTGGACTTGAATTCTAGCATTCTGTCCCAAGGATTTGGTGGTGTCTTCAGCCTATCAGAAGCTGAAACTCTAGACATCATATTAAAACTTGCATGTTCAGTGACAGAAAGAGTTCAGACTTTGACTTCTGGGCATCTGCATGCTGACATGATCTTTAATCACATAATTATGCACTGCCTTTCCACCTGAGTCTCTAGGTAGATTAGCAACTATAAAATCTCTGAAAGAGAACAAATTATAGAGTAATCTGAAAAAGATGGTTGTGATTATTTCCATTTTGTGAAATGAAGGCTCTGGGTAGGGTACTGAGGAACCTCCAAGCTAAGTAATAGGCTACCTTTTAATCCCTTTTACATGTCCTTGGAATGTGCCATTAGTCTTTACTGCACAAGGAATCCCCAAACATGTAATTCTCTGACCTACTGAATACAGCCAGTAAAATCTTCTGGAATGTGATGAATCCCAGGATACAGGGGGGACCTTTTCAATAGATTTTTTTTTTTTAATGTCTATTGTTGACTTATTTTTCTGAGTGGATGTGGTAAACACATTTCTCTCTCTCTCAGGATTTTTCATAGAGATGCACAGAGAGAAAGAAAGAGAAAACAATTTCTATTTCTGTGCCTTGTTTTTCTCATGTGGAATGTGTTTGGAGAATTGTTTATCTGGGGTGATTGCTTGATTGGATTCTGGTGTGGATTGTTTGAGCCTGATGGCCAATCCAACCCACCTGTGGCTGGACTCGAGAGAGAAGGTCACAAATTGTTGGTTAGATATGGTAGTTAGAAAAAGTAGGTATGTAGTTTTAGTATCTTCCTTTATATAGTATATTAATTTATTATAACATAGTTATAATAAAGAAATAATTTAGCCTTCTGAATTGGAGTCGGACATCGTCATTTCTTCCCACCGGGTTCGCCTGCACTTACAATAAATGGACATTTGTATATTTTATTTTCCATTCCGAGCTCAGCCTGCTGGACCTGAAAGGGTGCTCTCCTGCTTCTACAGCTTCTTCATTGCTGTAATCACACTGTAATAATACAGAGGGAGTTGGTCAAGAGGGGCAATTTCTGTGATTGCTGCTTTTGCCTTATTTGCATTGAATTTTTATTTCTTAGTGGAAGCTCTCAGAAGTGTTTTGTGCTTCACAGTTGTAGAAGGGACAGATCCACCTTCAGTAAACACATAGAATGCAAGGTGAAGTAGGAAAAAAAGAGAAAATAAAGTGTTTTTCTGTTGAAATAAAAAAGTTAATGAAGATCATCAGAACAAGAGGGCATTTTTAACCATGCTTCAGCATGGAATAGGTGCAGGCTCACAGCTGGGGTCACAGAAGGGGGATGGAGTGAACTGGGGGGGTTGTAAGGTCTTCATGGGTTTGGTTAGAGCAGCCTCTCTCCAGTCACCTATCCAGGGCACTCATTCAATACTTCCCTTTGTAACTTGAGGGACTTTGAACATGGAGAAGATGGATGCTTGCAAAGAGGTGGTGATTGATGCAGGTGTGTGGCTGGACTTGTGTGAGTCTTGTGAAGTCTTGGATTGTTTCTGCCTTTGAAACCTGGCTCCTGTAATGACAGTGTGAAAAATGAAAACTTTCCCCATGCCTTTCAGTGCTCACAAATGCTATTCACAAGCCTGAAAGTAGTAAGGTAATATGTCTGATTTCAAAGAGATGGACAACTTAATTGGTATATAAATTTAGCTCTAATAATGCATATTTTTCTTTGTAATATATTCTGTATACTTTGTGTGTTAGCTGGGTAATTTGCTTCTGCCTTCTACCTTAGGAAGCAGTGAGATGGTACTATTTATCTTATTCCTCGTGGGGGACTTTCATAAAATGTTTGTTGGGCTGTTAACTGAGTGCATAAGAAAACAGTCATTGCAATTTTTACAAATCTGAAGCCATTTTCTTTAAGAAGCACAGAATGCAGAACATCCCTTGAACAGACAAAGTACATTTAGTTTGGGACTGGTGTATGAATTTTCCAAAGAGAAGAGCTAATCAAAGGGTGATGTTTATGGAATAATAATGTGATTAGAACTGTCTGATTTATTTACTATTAAAATAATGTCAAAAATGGGATTTTGAGAAGAAAATTGTCTGTGTGTGAAATTCTGTTTCCACACATCCAAAGTATAACTTGTATACCAGACATTGTAAGGACTCTGAAGGGGCTTGACAGGTGAGAAACAATTGTAGGGCCCATTAGATGGAGAAAATTGTGATCATAGGAGGAAGGAACAGAGAAGATGTGGGGGCTGATACGAAGTTGTGGTTTGAATCCCTCTCCTCACCAAAACAAAGGCACTACTATGAAACTCATATTTTCTTACCCAAGTGTCAAACATGTTTCTTTGGTTTTGCCTCCTCATGCATGCACATGTACTTGCATATGTTTATATGTAAATAAAACCAAATTGCTTATCACTGGGAGACTCTCTGCTGTGCCTGCTGAGAGCACAGTTTATCTGAGAGACAAGTACAAGTCATGTCATTTGAAGTGCTGCTGGAACATGCTAATTTTCTTTCAACAGGGAGCAAGGTACCAAAGATGTTAAACTTGGAATGAAGTGTCAGCTTCATGCTTTGCCACGGGGACAACTTTTAAATTTTTTTTTTTAAGTCAGGAAGTAATAAAAAAACCTTGCCTCCCCAGCATCCTTTGTTCAGCATGTGCCCGTGAACCACAGATGGAGGAGAGGTCTGTGTCTGACACATCTCTGCTTTCCTGCAGTGTTTTCTATCTTGTTGAACAAACAAAAGGTTTTGTTATATTACCATCACCAGTACCATTGCCATTGCTTTTTATTTAATTTAATGGATTCTCAGTGTCGTCCTCTCTGCAACACAGCCTGTGTCAGCACTGTTAACTATTAAGTTGTTTATTATTTATTATGTGTTAAATGCTGACAATGTGATGTGCAAAGGATGTAGGCTGAAAGAGAGGCATTTATGCAGATGTGATTTACGCTTTCTGCAAGTTGTCTTTGTAAGAATTCTGAGTTTTCATATTTGCAAATCTCAGGTTGGTGGCTTTTACAGGCTATTCAGTTATTCAGTCCCGTCTTTCAAACATCTGTCGCCTCTGAAAAGTTCTCAGTGTAAAGAGGAAACTGTTATTTATAAGAAGAAGCTGTCAAAGATCAGCTATGTTCAACAATCTAAAGCATCACTTACGTACATCAGCACTAAACTATGCTCATTTGGATAGCATGAATGACTAATTTTAGCTTAAAATTGGAAGCAATTATGGGTTCAGGAAGAAAAGTAGGGCTGTATGTCATTAGTAATTGATTTCTTTTGTGGAAGAGCTTGAAACGAATATTTAAAAAGGAAAACATTTTAAAGTGATGTAACCTGTGGCATACAATACACAGCTGTTTCACAGATTTGTGGGTATGTGTCTCAGGTGGATGGATATTTCTGTTGTCATTCTCCCTCGTCCCTACAGCTCCCTAAAAATTCTGTTTTCCCACCCTGCATCTTTCAGCTTTTGTGGAACTCTCAGGCTGATGATAGCTCACACTGGGAACAGTGTGCAACTGGTGTACAAAGAGGAGAGTGGTGCGGGAAGATGTGATGTGCTTGGTAAGATGTTGGGGGGTTAGTTTTCAATATCTGAAGGTCTTATAAGTAAATAATTGTTCCACCTGTGCATCTTGTGGTGAACTACAGCAGGTGAGTCCAACAGAACAGTGGTGTTCTGAACACTGATGAAGGACAGTGAGGAGCTTGAGTACAATGATTGTAGGACAAGAACTGACCGTGGCAGTGCATTCCTTCTGCTTCTTCCCTTCCCTGCTTCTTGGAACAGCATGTGGTTTTTCAAGGGAGTGGTCCTTGGCAATCTAGAGAACAGCTACTGGGTCAGGAATCCTGACCTCTCTCAAATGAGTCAGGTCAAAGAAATTGCCCTGCACTTATTTCTCACTGAAGCTTGCCTTCTATGGCAAGGAGTCATCAGAATGGTCAGGCCAGATGCTGGGACCAAGCTGTCATTCTTCCTGCTGCCACTGCTGTAGTCCCTCTTAGGGAATTTGAGGGCCAGGAAAAGCAAGTAAGAGCATTGCCCACAGGAATGATGTTATGAAGGATGCCTTCACTGGGGACCAGCTCTAGGAATGCTTTGGGCTAGTAAAATAAAGCATATTTGCCTGAGTGGAGCCAGCAAGTGGGGAGAGGAATGAGGAAGTGATTTTTGTGTCTGGAAACCAGAATTTCAAGGAGTTTGTTGGATCTCTTCTCTGGAATAAGTTACATTTACATGGTCTTTTGCAAACAGATGTGATCTGTGAGTCTGGGTTAATGACTTTAAACTCAGTGTTGTGCTAGCAGGATGATGTGGCTTTTGGATTAGTCTAGACCATGTCCAGTTATTTTGGTGTGTGGATGAGGTGAGTATCTGCCTGCACAAAATCACCTCAGCCTGCTGGGTGGGATCCAGTTCCTCAAGCATTACACAGTTTGAGGCCTTTTGAGATGTGTGAGGGTATCCAAGACAGCCAGGAAGGGTCTGGCAGCATTAACACAGGACCATTAACACAGGACCTACATCTGACCCATGCTGCAGCAGCCAAGCAGGGTTCCTGGGGGCAGCTCAGAAGGGCTGAACCCCCATGTGAACCTCATGCCTGCTTGGCTGTCCAGAGGATCGAGGAGCAGACCTGCAATAAATGGCCAACTTTTCTTATGTCTGCCTGGGACAGATGGCCTGCCCTCTGAGGGGCCAGGATGAAGTAGAATTTGCTCTTTCTCTAAGAGAAATCCATACAGAAAACAACAGTTTCCTGCATGTGGCCAGGAAACTTAAAGTCAGAGGTGTTCTGTGGAGTTCTAGTTTAAAAGACAAATACATGCAGAGAAGTTGGCTAAAGAAATAAGAATTTCTAGTTTTCTGAATACTTTTTATTTGGTTTGGCTTCAAAGCTGGCAAGATTGCTAATTCCATGAGCAGCCGAGGGATGAAAAGACCCTTACTTCAAATCTTGGAGGATATCTGCCAAGTACATCTGCCCTGGGACTAGCACACCTTGCTAGCCAAGACAGCAGAACTGTGAGGAGTCCAGGGCTCACTCAAGACTCTTTTGTGGATTAAATCAACATTTGTCAAGACATTTAAAAAATAACTTTTTTTTTTTTTTCACTCAGCAAGCCATTTTTGATGATCTTGTTTCAGCCAAAAATTTCTAAGAATCTCTGCTTGCAGAGTCTGAACCACACACAGGAGACATTTGCCATGACTGTTTCTTTCCTTAGGACTCTTTATAGCAAGAAAACTTACACAAATATGCCATTTATCTCATTTTTTTAATTCATAGGTAAGATTTATGAATGCCTCTGACAGGTTGTAGGCTGGTCTCCAATCACTATACCTCACTTTCCCAAAGACAGAAAAGATCTGTGCAAAATTCTTATGGAAGACAAAATACATGTTTGTATTCTGGTATTCATATTACTTTCTCTGACTGTGTTAAAACTTAGGCTAAAAACTCAGTTGTATGAAAATTAGCTGGTTTGGTGTCTCAGTCTCTTATGACTTTCTGGCTACCTCATGGTGTTTCATTTCTATTTCTACAACTATTTATGTGGTGTACAGCTTCTGACCATTCTTAACAGGCCAAAATTTAGATCTAGTTTAAAAAAATAATGCCTCTGCATATTAAACAATATTGTAAAATATTTAATGTAAAAAATCAAAAATATAACCTTGCTTACTACTGGTTTCCTGCTCAGAACCCCACACCTGAATTGCAGTCACTTCTTGTTTTCAACCTTGCTGGATTAAAGGGAAAAAAACTCCAATTCCTTCTATTTTTTGTTTCCCAAGGGAATGAGACGCGATCCTATTCTACCTGCCTGTCAGTCATTCTCTTAATAACTTTTGAGTCCATTGGCTGGTCTCGGCCACCTTTGACACAGGGCAGCCACCTCTCAGATATTACATTCCCACACATTTGGTGCAAATCAAGACCTGTGTCAAGGAGAAAGATTTTATTAGAAATTTATCCCTCCCACTGGTCAGCAGCCACCCAACCAGTCAGCAAGTTGGTGTGGGCCTAGGTCCAGGCTGGCTGTCCCACCTGGCTGTGACATGGGGGGCTTGGAAACGTGAATCCAGCATGGATGTGGCAGAGTCTGGAATTGTGGGAAGGGGAGAGGGTTAGAAAACATAGAGCCATGGAATGGTTTGTGTTGGAAGGGACCTAAAAGCTCTTCTTGTTCCATCACCCTGCTATGGGCAGGGACACCTCCCACTAGTCCAGGTTGTCCAACATCCCTGGGGAGCCTGGATGAAGGGACACCCAAGGAAGGTGACTTTGTTGCAGGGGTGTGCCTGAAATGAGGATGTTAAAACCAAATCAATAAGGATATATTGCTCAATATTAATAAGGATCCAGGCTTCTACCAGTGCACAGAGGGGAAGGTGAGATACATTTACAATTCTGTTTGTGTGTTTTGTATCCCAGCTACCTTGGTGGGTTACAATGAATAGTCAGACAACTGATTATTGAGTGTTTGATGATGATCTGTTTAATCTTAGTCCAGAGTGAATATATTTAACGTCTTGATTTTTCTATTGACTATGTTGTGGCATTGGTTGCATACAATGCTTTCTAACATCTTATTAACTAAACAAAATCACAGAGTACTTTTAACAATGAGTGGTTTGTTTGGCTGCATTAATATAAATTCAAATTCTTTTTACTGTCACTGCATGCATATGAACCATCTCTTTCAGAAAAACAGATTGATTCTCTTCATGAAAAAAAATTTAACAGACACTCCCATTACCCAACATACTCCTCTACCTGAGAAAATTTCTAAATTTCAACAGCTTTTGCAGTAAATAAGTGCAGCTCTTGGAATATTTCATAGTGTGTTACGGACCTGATTTACCAGGTTTTTAAACCCTCTGCAATAATTCAAAGAAATGGTTCTACATTTTGCTTATGTTCTGAGTGTTTTGGTAGAGGAATATTTGCAAGGATTCACTGAGAGAGAACACCAAGCTGTGTGCCATTTTGGTTTGGAAAATGCTATAATTATGCTCTATTTGTTAATCTGGTTTATGGTGTGGAGTGTTTTCATCAGGACTCTGCAGACAGAATAAAATTGAGAGTATGAGACAGATTAACCAGCAACTGCTATTTGACATGGTCTGTCCACTGGCCTAGTTTATTATACCTGGAGTGAAACAACTAAAGCACTAGGGATGAATATGTCTCAGTTTTCTGCAAAATGAACTCCTGGGTTTTGCTGGTAGTGGCTGTTGGTTTTCATATGAAATTAGTAGTGTCTCATTAAATGAAAGGCAATTATATGTATTAGCAATAATGATAGAATCATACAAAAAAAAAAAAAGTCAACCAAAAAATATCCCCTATGGATGTAATTTTAGAAATGCATTATGCAAGGGTTAATTTGTGAGCTGGGTTTTTTTTCTTCCCCCACGTTTTGAAAGCTTTGCTGTAATTTTGTATGAAATTTGAGATCAGTGAGTCTATAATATCTAATGAATAATTTACTACACCAACAGTCTTTCTGTGGAAGAATACTAAATTAATTAAGGCCTGGAGGAATTTCCATGTGTTTAAGCCACATTATATCTTCAAGGTTTTACTGCTTCAAAGTCACTGAGATGAACTCCTGACTTTTCAGGTGTTAACAGTGCTAGGAAAACAAGACTGATGCCCTTGCTTTAGCCTAGAAAAACTAAAGGTCTTGAGCGTGTGTTTTGTGTGGATCTGTTAAAAGGATAGTTCCTTGCACTCACTTTGTTCCCTTTTTTCATTTTTTTTATGTTGTATTTATAAGAACTGCCCTACCATCTCCCACACCAGAGGTATTTTGCTGGGTTGGATGGCACACTCTGAGCCAGCTTGTTAGGGTGGGTCATTTCTCTGGGTTAAAGGAGGATGGGACCCTCTCCCAACAAGACAAAGTGTAGCTGAGCTTATCCCTTCCCTGAAAAACACAAAACTTACTTCTAATCACACCAGCCTGTGCAGAAAGGGATTGTTTTTGGACCTGTTGGTCAACCTTGAGAGAATCAGTCAGAAGCATTTTAATTTTTGAATGTCAAGCCCTAAGCATCTCTCACAGCTGATGGTACAGCGAAGGCTGGATACGGTGAGAATGCCAACCTGCCACACACACACTGTTTATTTAAAGAGGACAAAATAGCTGCTTTCCAGCTGCTCTTGATGCCCTTGAGTTGAAATGCAAATACAGAAAAAACATGTGCCACTATAACCAGATGACAGCCATTCCCCTTCCCTGGAAACCAGTCAAGCACAGAAAAGAGGAAATCAGTCCCTCTCTCCCATGGCTAACCACACTCATAATTCTCTCCTTGCTTCCAGCTGCTGACCAACTACCCCAGGCAGGATAATTTGACTCTCTGTGAGAAACCCTTCAGAGGTCACTCATTTAGGCTTTCATCTGGTACACAATTTATTGAACCAGTCTAGTGCTTACATATGTCCTGGTCTGGGCTCACAGGTACTGTGTTTTTCTTACACCAGTTCTGTGCTATCCCCACTTTGAGGTTAATGAACTGGAGTGCAGAGGGTACTTGGACAAAGGTTCATTAGGACATCTGTGACACATTGTCATGGGTTATTCTTGCTGAGGTGCTGTGACACACCATGTGTCTGTCCCAAGAGTGGCAGCACGATGGCACTTGAAGTGAAGGGGAAACAGCCCTAGCAAGGACAGCAGATGCTCAGCTGCATTCTCTCAGGTAAGCTTAGATTTGAGCTCCTTTTAAGACCAGATCTCAAACTTAGCTCCTTCCAAAAACTGGGTGGACTGTTTGGACCTGGAGTGCTGCTGCTATTGTAGAGCCCATGGGCCATGAAAAGTGTTGGGCCTAAACCCTCTCCTGGCTTTGCAGTGGGGTTTGGGAAGTCTGGTCCCTCCTCAGCAAAGAGCTCTGTCCCTTTCTTAAAGCCACGTGCCAAAACACTCTGCTGCATCAGGACCTCTTTGGCACCACGACCAATTTGTACATACAGTAAATCAGAAAGGAGTCAGGGCAAAGACTCGGGGTACAGAAAGCTGCAGTGTCTGATTAAACGTGGTCAAATTACTGACTGTGTATGTTCAGGCTACTTCAACAAATTAAAAGTGGGGGCTGGAGGAAGGATAGTCAATGAGGCCTGTATGATTGTAGAAGGTGGGGGGAAGTCAGGCTAGGGGTGCTCAGCAATACCCAAATTGTCCTGTTTGCCAATATCCAGGGATAATTTACACATCAAAAGGAGAGGGCGGAAATGGACATGAAAAGTGACAGCGATTGCCAAGTTAAATAAAAGCCCCTCAGTGAACAAGAAGAGCAATAAGAGCCGTTTGGAAAGTTGGCTGGAGAAGAAGAGGTTATGTGAGAGCTTATACCCGACCGCCTTCTTGGCCCCTTGGGAACTAATACAGACATGGAATTCACTTGACCTGCAGGGCTGAGCAAAATATGGCCACACATCAGTAAAGCCTGATGCTTAAGTCATAGGAAACAAAAGCAGGACTGTGCCAGATGCCAGACGAGTGGGATCAGGTAGCAGGAACCACAGCCTGACTTCAAAACGCCTGAGTAAATCTGGGCTGCTAAATTTCCACTGGACTGAATCTGAAGAAAATAAAGGAGGAGAATGCTAGTTTTTTTCTTCTCTAGCCGGATACTAGAGGAAGAATATGGGCTGAATTTGAATAAGCAAGAAGCAATATTTCTAAGACAGGGTGTTTTTTGAAATATGAGGCTTTATAGGTTTAGCATTAAAGCAATTTCTCTTCTTGTCATGAATCACTGAAGGACAGACACCGTATTTAGGTAGGATATGAACACCCAAATTCTTCCTTGCTTCTCTGTCCTTGATTATATATTTTTTTAATCTCCTTTGCTTTGAGCAAATTCAGAAACAGTTTTGATTTTGCCAATCACATCCCAGTCTCACTTTCCACTGCTGAATAGCTGCTTAAGATGCCTTGTCAAACAGTGTCCTCCTGGCTCACTTTGCTATGAGATGGTGTGAATGATCTGGGCTTTCCAGAGCAAGCACAAGAAGAGCAAAACTAATTGCTGCCCCAAGCAAGAATCTTCCGATGAAAAGCTGATCTATTTTACACAAGTTCAAACCTGAAATAACTCCACAGACGTCAGTGCAATCACTCTAGATGTGCAAGAGAGGCGAATCTGCCCTCAAGCCCTCTGTCTTCTTTCCCGGGGGAGGGCAGCCTGGCTCAGGAGTCAGGGAAGGGGGAGAGTGTCTGCAAGGATTGCTGCCTTTTTATACAATCTGCATCAGTTTTGTGATCAAAGGCTAGAAGTGACCAGAATAGGCAGATCTTTCCCATTCACATGGCTCAGGCAGGCTTAACCCTGCCCGCTTAAGGCCGGGCTTTGATGCAGGAGTCATGTGCGACAGCACCGCTGGGACTCTTTGTTCCACGCAGTGCTGTGCCTCTGGGTGGGGGAGAAGCAGAGTGGGTTTAAAACCTTGGCTGATTTGGACACATTAAGACTCTAATCAGCCCAGGGTGCAGGGGTCTATGCCTGTACACCCCTGAGTTGGGGAGGGATGAAGCCTCCAGCTGCCGAGGTCCTCTGCTCTCCAGGGAAGCGCCAAATACCTCTCAGGGGTGGCTCTATCTTTGGCTGCCGTACGGCGGGGATTGGATTACAAGCAGCTTCATGCTGACAAGGCTTTGGAGGAATAATAATATCTTGAATATTATGGAATTTGAGGAATAATAATATTGGGGAGATAATAACATCCTCTAGGGAATGAGGTTGTCTTTCTCCCTTACAGTTCTGGCACAGAGAGGCTATAGATTCTTACACGTACTGGGAATTAGCCATTTCTTTAAGACATATGTGCCAGTTCCAGTTAAAATGTTCCCAGCATGTGTGCTGGCACAGCTGGGATGGGAATCTCCCTGCAAAATAAAACAACTGGGGCTTCCAGAGCTGCTTGAAGTCAGTCTGCTTCCTCTGTCCGCAAGGCAATAGCATTTCCTTTGGCACCTGCTCTTTTCTTCTTCCAGTGAATTAAGGGCCAGGTAGAGTTTTGCTCCATTGTATTATTTTTAAGACCCAGACTACCATTTGCTGTGCTTGTGCATTGCTCCATCAGTTCAAAGGAGCTATGCCAGTGTAATCCAGCTGAGCAAGCAGTGCACCATACAGATGGTTTGGGATACTGAACTCTGAATTCAGGACAATGATGCTGAAAATAAAGAACCTGTTTTTTCTTGCTAGAAAACAGCGCATTTCTGATGTAACTGATTTGCACTCTCTTCACAAACCCTCTTTACTAGCACCAGATTTAATACCTGAGGCAAAAGGGGAAAGGTTATTTTTAACAGCAATAGGACACTGCAGCGACACGTCTGTAGGATGCAGGCTTTCTCCCAGGGCAAGGAAAGTCCCTGGGATGAAAACCCTACTGCGTACCAGAGGGGTGAGTGTGTGTTTCAGCATTTGTCCTGGCTGGGTAGCCCTCCTTGACTGGGAGGGGTGACCAGGCTGCCAAGCGCTGGGGCAGCAGGAGAACAGCGTGCACTGTGGGGCCAAAGACCTGCCACCCCTGGGAGGGCTGGCACAGTGTGGCTGCTGTCACATGCTGTCACTGCTGCTCACCTCCCCTGCCAGCCCCAGACAGGGAGATGCCACCAACTCAAGAGGCAGAAAAACTCAGCGAAGCGTCATACAGCTCTTTCCTGGCTGTCCCTGCAGAACAGCAGGGGGATTTGCTGCATTATCCAGATGGATCAGTGGGCTCAGAGCGCTCCTGAGCCTAGGACTAGCTGGAGGGAAGAGCAGGACAGGCTGGCAGAGGCAGGTCCGAGCTCTTAGTGGCAGCACACAGCACCCATTGTGGCTCTGTGCTGCCTGCTGGCATCACCCTCCATGGGCAGCACCAGCAACACCTCCGGAGCTGCTGCTCACCCGCCTGCCCCAGCCCAGCGAGGAGAAGCAGCGGCTCCACCCCTGTCGGAGTCCAGGACATCCCTCTGGCTGCCCTGGCTGTCTCAAGACCCTAGCAGGGGTCTCAGAGACCCTGGCATGAAGTCAAAAACACCTGTGGCTTTGATTTTAGCCTGTGGAAAAAGCTGTCAATTTTGTACGAGGAATTACAAGTCACAAGGGTTTTAGTAGTGTGTATTTTGAACTAACATAGGGTGGAAAAGTAGAATTTTGGGATTTTTAGAATGGGGTTCAAGGGGGTACAAGATGAAGGAATTTGGGTGTGTCCTAGCTTTCTTTCCTTTCTTCTTGTCCTCCCTGTCTTGGTGTGATGGTGGCACTTTTCTATTGGTTTAAGGTAGATTCACAGTTGATGGGAATTGGCGAAGAAATTGTAAACATACACATGTAGTTTTGAGTATACAATGTGGGAGCTGCTCAGGGCTCGACAGCAGATGGCCATGGTGGGACTTGCTAACTAGAGCTCAGCAGGTCAGAGAAAGAATGTTTAGATAAGAAGAAATAAACAACCTTGAAAAAGCATTTGGAAGCATTCCAGGATCCTTCTTTGGCTGCGTTCGGGCTAGGGAACAAGGACTCTCATAATCTCAAAGACTCTTTTCTATCTCTTGGGGTCACCCTGACCTAGGAACCCTGAGAAAAATCGACACACCCCCAAGGGACTCCGCTCTGGCTGGGACTGGCTCCGGGCTGGGCTGGCCCCGCTGTGCCACACAGCAAAGCACCACCTGTGAAAGGGGAGCACTGAGGGGGAGCAGCAAGGACAAGGGTGGCTTCTCAGAGATGCAGACAGACTGGCAGTTATTTATTTTTCCTAGTCCAGTTGGACTGTCATTTTTTTTTTTTCAAGCCATAAATAAGGCTGTAGTACAAAATCACATTGTTAGCTACAGATGTGCATGTCTAATGTATAAAGCTAATGGGGAACAGCGACCAAACTAATTTGAAAATCTTCTGAGCTGTTCTTCCTGAAAAATAAACAACCCCATAAGAGAGCAAACAAGCTATGCTGCCCAGATCTCTTTGTCACAGGTCTCAGGAGAGGGTAGAGAAATTAAATCAAGCTCAGTGGGCTTTTAGCTGCCTTTGGAAGAAGTTTGTGCCTGGCATGAAAGCCACAGCCATGGCAGGAGCTCGGAGGTGCCTTTCAGATGATTGCATTAGCTGTTGCTCCAGGTGTCCAAGGCAGACAGCTGACAATTACACCTTTTGTTTTCTTTTTCATGTTTGACAGCCAGCTGCCTTTTTGATCTGCAGTGTACATCTGTGTACGTGTATACTTATATATAACCTTGGATTTATCACTCTGACAGAGTCACAAATTTCTTATCTGAGCGTTTTAACAAATATAGAGGTGATTTACACACTAGACCATCAAATGAAAGGGTCCCTTTTGGCACTTATCTTCCCCTGCAGTTTTACAAAACATGTTCTTTCCTGTGACACTAAAATTATAAGGCTGTTGTGTGGATTTCACTGAACAAAAGGCTGATCCTGTAGCTGGTTTCCCAAATAATTGAAGAGTTACAGGGCAAAATTTTATAGCTGGACTCTGGGTTTTAGAATCCCACAAGTGGGGCTGCTGTGACTGCATGCATGTTGTGCAGGATGCCTACCTAGAAGGGAGAGATGGCTCGGGAGCTGAGGCATCTCAGTGATGGAAAAACAAAAGGCTGATCAAAGTCATAGAGCAGGAGCTCTTTCTGCAGCTTTGGAAGTCAGAAAAACCAAGTAATTCCTACTGACTGCATGTTGTGCAGCCCTTGCCAGAAACATGAAGAAAATATTTGTATTAGTTCAGGTATTGCAAGTTACTTTTCCTGCCAGAGAAGAGTTAAAAATGAAAACCCCCAAGCCCCTCTCGTCCCTGAGTGTTTACTACTGGTCACTGCGGGAGACAGAGTATTGGCTTGGAAGGCCTCTTATTGACCTTATTACAATCTTATAAAAAGCAAGTTGTTTTCTGGTTTAGAGTAGAGATTTTCTGCTCAGAGAAAAAAAAAATCTTTGCTGGTTATTTCTGGCTCTGGAGCCAACGCCACTGCAGGAGCTCTGTCCTCACAGGTAATGGTGCAGCCTGTGGGAGACCATTAAGTGGTGCTCTCAGAGGCAAAGCGGGCACTTCCAGGCTGGAGTTACAACAGAGGAATTTAAAACCACGGTGCTCACCACAGCACTTGCAGCCTGCCATCAGAATTGCTTCAGAATAAGACAGCAAAAACATTTGAGCAAACAGTTGTTGTGAACAAGAAAAAGTCTGGCTGAAGAAGGGGATTGGGCTAATTAATGAGCGACCTTATGGTTCAAGCCAAAACCAAGACTTGCTCAGACTGCAAAATTATGGACTGTCGTTATGTAAAAGAAGACTTGTTCCAGCAATTCCTTCTCTTTCCAGGGACTATTGGCTGGGGAATGAGAAGCCTGGGGTGAAAAATTTATTTGCCTCTTGGGCTGATATGGGCAATGAGGGAGGGTGTTGCAAAATAAATTTTTTTTTTTTTTTTTTTTTTTTGCTACAGGAGTATTGATGAATTGGAGGGAAGAATAGTACAATTAACAATAAAATGCTGTCCCTGCAATGGAAGATAGATGCTAGATGCTTTAGAGGTAACAGGTGGTACAGAGCTCTTCTGGTAATAAAACCTCTGAGAATACCTGGTCCTACAGAAGAGCTAAAGTGAAAGCCATGGGTTTATATTTTATAATACTCGGAGAGCTGAGCTAACCTTGTAAGGAAGTGAACCCTGGCAGTGCTCAGGGTGCCATATATCCCTGCTTACCTTCCTGAGACTGCCTCTGCAGTCTCTGCCCGTGCAGGAATATGTGAGCAGAGTGATGTGGAGAGCGTGTAGGGCATGTGAAGTCTCTGAGGAGGACCAAAGTCATGCTCCTGCCTAACTCTACTGTGATTGCAGTAAGTTCCTCATTTAATATTTATCACATTCAGAATTCACAGGAAAACACTGTAAGCTGTAGTTTTAATAGAAGTTGACCCTGTAAACCAACTGATCAAATCTTGGGTCAAGATGACATGACATATGCAAATCATATGCAAAGCTCATGTACAGCTGTACCTACAAAGATCACACTCCACCACAAGCAAACCTCCACTGGCTTCAATTAAAGTTTTGACCAAGCCAGCTTGAGCTTTGTACATAGAGCTGTATGTGGGCTTTGCATATGATTTGCATATGTCATGTAATGTACAATGTGGCATTGTGTACTGGCTGTCTCCTCCTAATTAATACATGATAGAAAAACTCTTAGAGAATAATGATTAAGAAAAAAAAATTGTGCATAAGGAAATTGCTTGCAAATGACCACACTGGTGAAATTATAACCCAGTAATATTGCAGTCCCATTTATTTTCTGTTAGGTTTAATCACCACTAATAATTCAGTCGAGGGTAATTAATCTTTGCTGATCAAAGTACAGGAAAAGGCTGAAGTACTGTAGCTGCATCATAATGACATGTAATGCTGATGGCGCACAATTGCCTGTTTGCAGAGAGATGTGAAGATGTCCTCATGGCACACAGTCAATGAATGGGAGTTCATTATCACTCAGCACAGGAGAGAGGCTCAAATAATAAAGGAAAAAGTTCAAAAGTACATACACAGGCAGATGCTTGCAACTAGAGCTCAGCCTGTTCCCTGTGTTGGAGGGGTGTGTGCAGGGAAACTGTGGTAGAAACCAGTGAGGGAAAAGACATTCAGTATTGATTTTTAAAAATCACTTTGTCAGGATAAGGTTCAGCTAATGCTGCACTGAAGGAAAAAGGGAGTTTCAATTTCCAAACACTCCAGTTCCCCAGCAGAGTGACTTTCTCTAAGCTCTTTGTATCAACATGGAACTTCTCACCTTCATGGGACTAGCTGGGTACTTTCTTGGGAAAGACACCTTTTCTGGGTGACTTGAGGAGGCCTAAATCACTTGTCCTACTTCCCTTGAGGGAGGTGGTTGATGAACAAAGGGAGATGGATGGTGGGCAAAAGATCCTGCAATGGAAATAGCATGTAGCTGAGAGCTCAAGAGAGTGGATAACTAAGGTTAATCTTTGTTTTTCCTCTACCAGTTTTTGAAGAATATTTTCAGATCATGACTGTGCTGCTGGCCTGGGCTAGATAAAAATCCAGCAGGATGATTTCCATCTATATGGTCAGAGAAAAGGGACAGGGGCAGATTGCCTTCATGAATATATAACATGCTTGAACTTAGCAGGCTTGAAGTCAATGCTGTGCTACGTTGAGTTTTGCAGATGACATTTAAAAATTCCAACACCTAATTTATTTAGTCAGAGTTCATTTATTTTGATCTTCTGGCTAAACCCTTGTTTGGGAACTTTGATCTGAAAGTGGTGTTTCTTTTCAAAGTCACAAAAAAAACCCTTCCATGCTTGAATATTCTATTTAAAATTCTTTTGATTTTCCCTTCTATTGAAACTGCCACCAAACATCAGTGGTGTTTAAAAAACCAACACCTGTTACCAAAAAGACAGTGTTTAGAGCTACAATAGTCCTGAAGTACAGTGAAACAAAACTGGAAATCCATCAGTTCTTTGGCTGCTAAATGATTTCCATGCTGGGCTGGCATTTATCTTCTAGAATAGAGAAGCTTTTCAGAGAACAGCAAATATCTGGCAGGGGGCCAGAGGCTTGGATATAAGACAATTAGCACAACAGGGGAAAAGAAGGGCTTCCGGAATTAGAGATGAATAAGAAATATTTGTAAAGTGCACTTTAAGTTATTGGTTTGATCACAGCAAATGTTTGTCACTTATTTCTCATGGCTGCAAATGTGCTGTATTGGTTGCCTGGTTCTGCTTTCTTCTGTAATTAGTTTCACCACTGAGTGGTAGGACTGGTACAAACCACACTTGTTTTCCTCTACTTCATCTTTAAAAGACTACTTTGTTTGTTTCAAAAATAGGGAAAACAGCAAGTTGTTAGTTGTTGCAAAGATGGACTGCTCCCTCCTAGTCTGCTGGCTTTCTCTCCATGCACAGCTTTAATTAGACGTGGGGATTTAAGCCCTTACATTCAGAAGCATGTAACAGACAGACTAATAATTAAGAGGATATATTTAGCTGGTTTTAAAAACCCACTCTACTTCTAAGAGTAAATCTTGACGATTAAAAGTGCTGAAGGGTTTCCAGGCTCCTCACAATATCGTGAGCTTTAAATTTGCTCATCTTATTGACAAAGAAAAATATTCCAATCACAGAACATAAACAGACTGTCAAGTCTTGAATATTAAGAGGTTTTAGCCATCTTGTGTTACTCTGTTAGAAAGACAAAGTGCATTTTCATTGATTAAGGTCACACCATCTGAGCTTCTGGAAGTTCTTTAGGATTTATCTTATAAAGATGAAGAATTAATGATAATATCATAATCTTGGCTAGTGTTAGGGAATGAAATAAGAGCATACTTGAAAACTAACAGAGGTGAGACATTCTTCTTCATAACAAAGCCCCGTTTAAGCCTCAGGTGGGATATCATATCTAGGTTTGGACACTACACTCCATGAAAAATGTAGATCAACAGAAACAAGGTAGGTTAAAAAACTGAAAACATGACTCTGAAAAAAATTTGGGCTTGCTTGGTCCAGAGAAGAGCAGATTGGTGTGTGATTCAGCGATCTTCAGATGTGCAACAAGCAGCTGCAGAGCAGAACAGGCAGTCTGTTCTCCATAGCAGACAGAAAAGGAAGTGATGGGCTTAAAGTTTAGCGAGGGAAATGTCATTAAGGCATTAGGAAAAACTTCCTGACGTAAAGGTAGTTAAGGACTGGGTTAGATTGCCTGGGTTAACTGTGGAGGGTCCTTGAAGGATTTCCATTGCAAGCTAAAGCAATATCTGTTCAAAATTGTTGAAACTGCTGTCCTTGCTGACATGAAAAGCTCTTGATGTGGTTTTAAGTATTAAAAGACTGAATTAAGGTCTCCCTGAGCCTTTTCTTGTCCAGACTGAAAAACCCCACCCCTCTCAGACTTTTCTTACAGAAGGGGTGATCCATCCCTTGATCATTTTTTGGGCCTTCTCTGGACCAGCTCCAACAGGTCCAAATCTTTGCTGTGCTGAGGATGCAGTGCCCCATGTAGGATCTCACAAGTGCAGAGCAGAAGGGCAGAATCACCTCCCTACACCTGCCCATGCTGCTCTGGATGATGCCCAGGATATGGTTGGCTTCCTGGGCTGTGAGTACACACTCTTGTCTATGTCCAGCTTTTCATCCAGCAGTACCTCACAGTCACTCTCTGCAGGGCTCTTTTCAATCCCTCCATCCCCAACTCCTGTACTGATACAGGAGATGCCCTGTCCCAGTGCAGCACCTTGCCCTTGGTCTGGTTCAACCTGATGAGATTCCCATGGAATTCTCAAGCTTGTCCAGCTCCCTCTGGATGGCATCCTGTCCTTCAGGAGTGCCAACAGCACCACTCAGCTTTGTGTCATCTGCAAACTTGCTGAGAGTGTCCTTAATCCCATGTCTATGTCTGTTGAAGGTGTTAGGTGGTACTGGCCCCAGTATGGACCCCATACTGAGGTCACTGGTCTGCATGTGTACATTGAGCTGCTGACCATGACTCTCTGAATGTGAGCATCTGACCAATTCCTTGTCCACCAGTCCATCCATCAAGTCCACAGCTCAAGATGTTGGTATTGTGTGGGACAATGTCAAAGGCTTTACAGGTAAATAACATCTGTAACTCTTCCCTTGTCCACTGATCCATCACAGAAGGCCACTGGGTTGGTGGGGCTTGCCCTTGGTGAAGCTGTGTTGCCAGTCTTGGATCACCCACAGTTATTTGTGTGCCTTAGCACAGCTTTGGGAAGGATCTGTTCCATGATCTTCCCAGGCCCAGGGGTGAGGTGTCAGGTCAGAGTTCCCTGAGTCTTCCTTTCTACCTTTTTTTAAGGTGAGCACAATATTTCCCCCTTCCCAGTCACCAAGGACTTCACCTGACTGCTGTGACTTTTCAAATATCATGGAGAGTGTCTTGGTAACTACATCAGCCAGTTCCTTCAGGACTTTGGGATTCATCCCATCAGATCCCATGGGCTTTTGTGTGTTCATATTCCTCAGGTGGCCTTGAACCTGATCTTCTCTTGCAGTGGGAGGGACTTTTCTCCCTGAGGCCCTGCCTTGAGGCCCATTCCCTTGAAAGGTGTGGGAAGACAGGTTGCCAGTGTATCTGTTTATCTATCATAATGAAAATATAAATGAGAATGAAAATATTTTTATCTTTAAAGGTTGCCATGGGATACTATTGACTATTGAAAACCTTAAAAGTATTTTTTTTCCTGAAAATCAAAGTACCCCAAGAACCAAAACGTTTCATTTGGAGTTATGCCAAAGCAAGCCAAAAGTTGTGCTTTGGCAACTCATTGAAGAGTGCCTGCTCACATGGGGGCTTATAAAAGTTACAGCTTTGTCTCAGGCCATGCCATGGTCTCTGTTCTTTGGCCTTTTCCCAGTGCCTTTCCTCAATGGGAAGCTACAAAGCCTCCAGGAGGGTACAGTGCAGCCTGGTTTATGGACACCTTTGTGGATCTGAGGAGCTCACACCGCAATTCCCATGGGCACAGCAGTGGCTTGAGGTGGGCTATTTTTGTTTCCAACTTCTGAGATATTTCACCTTGAAATGTCAGAATATGTTGAATGTTGCTCTTTCCAGCCAAAAAAAACCCCCACCTCTTTTTATTGTTTTTTAGGGGATTTTTTGAGAGTTTCTATTTCTGACAAAAAGCAACATTTTGCATTGAGAAGAGTAATTTTTCATATTAGAAAACACAGGAAAACAGAACATCCCACAGGAAATTAGGCTTTCAATGAAAATAAGCAAACAACCACCCCTCTCTTGCCCCTTTGCTGACTCTCAGTCCGACCAGACACAGGGAATTCCTAAAATAAAAACTCTTTTTATGGTGCCCACCACAGAATGAAGTTCTAGGATGTAGCTGTGAGCTGCAACAGCATTCACTCCTCCACAGAACCACCCTGGGGAGACAAGTTCCTAAATGGAGTGTGAGCAGTGGTAATGGGAATGACCTGTGGTTCATGATCCCAGTTACTGTGGGGGAGGACAGGGCAAAGCTCTTTCCTGAGTGACTGCTCCCATGCAAGCCTCTGTAAGAGGGAGGTCTCTGTGAAGGTCCCTTGGTCAGGGTGTTATCAGATCCTCCTACACCGTTCTGTCAGGTGAGTTGGGTCCATCTCCTTCAGGGGACACCTTCCTTGTGGTAATTCTGCTCCTCTGGTCTGTTAGGAGCCCAAGGCCAGGCTTCCTAAAGGAGTTTTGCTCCTTGGGCTTCATTCATGACTACATTTTTTTTTTTCACCAGTTAATTTTAGCATCTTAATTTTTACACCAGTTAATTTTAGTCTCTTTGCCTTCCCTGAGACTTTGACCTATCCTTTCCCCCTTGTTCAAATGACCCCAAAGTGCTTTGAAGCTCTGGCTTAAAGGGCTTCCTTCCCTGCACTGCTAGTAGTCCAGAATAACTACACCACAGGACACCCTGGCACCCCCTCACCCTGCATTTTCTTCCATATCAAGAAAAAACAAAATAGCTCAGAGCTGTGCAAGAAAAGTCTTCCCCTGTTGATGTTTTAAGCCCAGCTGGAGATGAAATACCACACAGCTTTTGCTCAACCTCCTGCCTCTCCTTTCCCCCACCCTGCTGAAATGGAGGGGAGAATTGAAGTAAAACATGTATGTTGAGCAGTTTAACAACTGAAAATAAAGTAAAATAAAATAACAATGGTGAATGATAATAATAAGGGAAAAAACAAGTGACATACAGTACAGTTGCTCATCACTCACTGGCCAGTGTCAGATCCCCCTTCCTGAACCCAGATTGGCTCTGTCAGGGTAAATCCTCCCAGTTTATAAACTGGGCACTATGTTCTGGGGTCTGGAATATCCTTCTGGTCAGTTCAGCTCACCTGTCTCACCCAGGTTCCCTCTCAGTTTCTTTTGGGAACCTCCTCACTGGCAGAGCGTGGGACAGGAAAAAAGAAAAGAGTCCTTGCCTTGAGATAAACTCGACTTAGCAAAAAACCAAAACATCAGTGTGTTATCAGCACCATTCTCATTCTGACTCCAAAACACAGCACTGTAACCACTACTGTCAAGAAATTATCTCTGCTCTAGCTGAAATCAGCATCCTAGCATTTCTTCTGGCTGTTTCCCAGCCCTTTACAGGTGTCACGTTGGACCTCTGTGCAGGGCTGGAGTAGCAGCTCCTGAATTTTCATTGCAATAAAGCCTTGTGATATTAATGCAGCTACTGGAGCAGAACTGAGGCCTTTAAACTGCACTTTCCTTTGAATAGGGACAGGTAATTAACAGGGTCTGCTATTTGATTACTCGTAAATTTAAAGCTGTATGGAAACCAGCTGTCTGTGCCCACAGTAGTTCCACTAGGAAGAAAAATGGTGTTAGAATAAAATCCCTGCTGAACTGGCACCCTGTTCCAGAGCTCTGGAGTGACCTGTGTCCCAGCCCTGTTCCTTCCAGAGACCTGGTGTGGGGCATTCTGGGGATCTGGCAAAACTTTCTTCTCTCCTGGCTGTAACATTAGTGATTTTGTGTCACCCCTCTGACAGTTCTTGAGGCAACAGGCATATCCATGGTTAACTGTGATGAGCCAAACCTTCACCCATCCAAACAAGTTGCAGCTTAGTGACAAATGCCAGCTCCAGGCTGAGCCTCATGCCCTGTGTTTGGGTTTAACCAGCCCTGTGTTTTTTGGCACACGTAGGCTATGCCTGGCCCTGTGAGGGCAGCTTGAAAAATCAGCACACACCAGGCTGCTCTTTAGCAATGTCCTGGGCTTGGGAGGCGAGGCCAGGCAGCCCAGCCTGCTGGGAATTTCAGTGGGGAGCCACTTGGGTGTGACTCGGTCTGTTGTTCTGGGTTGTCGTTCTGGGGAAAATCTGTCATGTCAGAACATGCAGGGTGGCGACATCCTTGTCATTCCTTGGGAAAAATAAAGAGAAATTCAAGTCAAAAGCTTTAACTGAGCTTCATACTACTGTGCTGTATACTGGTACATCTTAAGCACTCCAGTAAAGAATGAATTAAACCAAATAAATGACAAAATAAAGACAGTTGCATGTTAAATACAAGGAGGAACATTTTCCCAGCTGTGTGCCTCGATCAGACACGGAGCCTGTAGATATCCCCATGCTGAATCCAGTTGTGCATGAGTGTCCTTCTCCTGTCTCTCCAGTCCCTTGTCCTCTCTCTACTCCTAGCCCTGATATTAGCATTGTGCTCTGACACCAGAATGCTGAAAGAAAAGGGGAAAAGAATACAGGAAATTTGTCTCCTTGTACATTGAAAAGCACTGTATTCAAGTTCTGGCTGTCAGCATTTCTAGGAATGGCTCCTTTTCAGAAAAGGGAATCAGGATCCTGCAGTGCCCCTGGATGTGACCCTGTGCCTGCTGCTCCTGTACAACATAGGCAGATTTCCAGACCAGAAGCTGGGAGCTGCTTGGGCAAAGAGTTTTTGACTGGTCCAAGTGACACACATTCCTTCCGTTCCTGTGATTCTTGTCACTCAAACCAGGAACCCTTTTCACCAGAAGTGGAATCCTTTGCCTGCTACAGCTGATCTTAACTGCTGCTGAGCTCAAACTTCCATGACTGGAAATCAGCTGCTCTCCATCCTTCTCACAGCATTTTAACTGCATGTGGGATATTAATTACAGGTTGTCTTTTTCAGACCTATCCTTCTGCATTACTTGTTGCTTGCTTTAGGAGCTGAAAAAATGCCACAAGAGACAATGGCTGTACAGTGGCTTTTAGCCTCTCAGGAAAATCCCAGAGCTGACATCATCTGCAATTATGGTGCACAGCACTCTGACATAAGGTGGTGAATTATTCATGATTTGGCAGCCACCATGACTAGAGAGTGTGCTTTAAGTAACCTCAGAATTGCAAGTCTGGTTTGTCACCACAGTCATATTAGGCCAGTGGCCTATCACTAAAAACAGTATTTGGGTGACAGTAGTAGAACCTTGGTGTTGGTGTATGTGGGATAAATAATTTCATCTTTATTCCATCTGAGTTTCTTGGCTAATATAGGCAGGAGGATTAAAATACTTCCTGGATAAGGCCATGTGGCTTCTGCCCCAAAGACTTTGCATTTTAAACCAAAAGAATGCTGAGTGCATTGTTGAACACACAATTGCAGCAGATTTGGTTGGCTAGTGCAGGGCAAAAAGGGAGTGAATTAACAACCTTGGACAGACAAATTTCCCATCTTGTTTGAACAACCTTGTGATCACTTCTCTCCTGGCCAAAGATGAGGGACAGAAACTCGGGCCCCTTGGACTGAGAGGAGAAACAACAACAGAAACAGGTGGGGACTGCAATTAAGACTTGCAAGCTTTTAAGATTTAAAGAACTTAGGTCAGCAATGAAAATATACATAATTCCAGCTATGGTTATATTAAGGACAACCCTCTCCCTCCATATTGATATCAGAGTCCTAGCATGGAAAGTTAAAGCTGCTATAAGCAACCAGGGTGACTCTTGTAGGTGCTTCTGCATCATTACACAGAGAATTCAGGTAAGACTGAGGCCACCATGGGGGACAGAAGAGCAGGAAATACTCTTTATCACCAGTGTTTTGCCCCTGTGGAGACTGGGGACAAGCAGAAGGTGACATCCTGGCTGGTTGTCAGGACAGCAGAATGGCTGGAGAAGGAACCCAGCACTGCAGCCTGCTGTATCTCCTGTAGGTTTTCTTTTCTTCCAGGAGAGAGACACCACCAGTTTGTCTCACTTCAGCACATCACTGCTGAGGGCCAGAAACCACTCTTCAATCCTAAAAGGCAATTCCTGATGTCTGATAAAATGCATTTTCTTATTGCTCTTTGTCCTGATACTTACACAACTTTGCCATATACCACTGTTATCATCACTCTAATAAGAACACATTAATTAATGCAGGAACCCTGGGGAAAAGCAGCCATGCTCTTGTTTCCTTTGTGAGAAATATATCTTGTTACTCCCAGAAAGCCCTTTGCATCAACTACTCTATTGATTACTCTGTTCATTGAAGACTTTTTTTCACTCATAATCAGTCATGTTACCTAGATGTAAAGTAGAGGCTGGAATAAATTTTTCAGTGAATGTTGAAAACTGCAAATGACCATATACTCACAGATTTTCCCAGCCACTGGGGGCTATTATGTTCTTTACCTTGACCTCTTGTAAAGCTGAGGGCAGAGAATATGATCAAATAACTTATTTATATGGCTTTAGAGGAAACATATTCTTTTAAAATTGCATTTTAACTAGTTATTTCTCAAGGAATGTGTGTATGTTAGATTGCTTTTATGTTGTATTGAAAATATAGTTTCTTCCCATTCTCATTTAAAATTTCAGTGTCTGCATTTCCTGGAGATCCATGGAGCTGGCTGTGCTGGTACCTGTTAATGCCAGAGACCCCAGCAGCTTTCTGCAGAGCTGATGCAATGGCCTGTGCTCAGGCATCTGTTTGGAGTATACCCAACTTCTCCTCATGAAGGGGACAGGAAGAGAAATTGCATGGACAAGAATTAAATGTCCTTTTCTGTGCTGAATACTGAAAAAAGGGTGTGTTGCCCACTTGGAAATTATTTCTTCCTGATGGTGGATGAAGTGTGGTAGTTGCCCAAGAAAAAAAAAATTATTTGATTTTTTGGAGGTAATGTAGAGTCCTATTTCTAATCCAAGAGGAGATAATGGAGGAGGATCTGTTAGAGTTTATGCAGGATATCACCCTGCATTGCTGAACTGCAACAACAGCTGGAGTCTGCTTGGACACTGCTGTGTTCATGACCAAAAACTTCTCTTTGAACTGGAAAGTCCTCTTCAAACCTATGATGTGCTAGTTAATTGCAATAATAGTGCATGACTGAGGGCAATGGGGGGACCCTTGGAGAAAAAGGTGAGTACTTGGGAAAGGGGACTTGGCAGATTTTCCTTAATGAGTCCTGTCTCTTTTGGGCAAAATATCTCCCACAGAAAATAAATTGAAAGAAGGTAAAAGTGACTGATTTTAGAAGCTGGAGGTGTAAAATCTGACAAGGTGTGGTTTAAAGTGCTGTTTGGCACATTAAAATGATTGTTGCAGCTATACTTGGAATGTGGTGCACAGGCTGGCTTCAAAGGAAAATGGTGCTATAGTTAATATCTTCTGAGATGCTAAGGAGTGTCCATCAAAGGATAGATAGTGGCCTCAGAGAATGAAAGTTACATATATTAAATTACATCTGGGTAACAACTTGAATGCAAAATGTCTTAATGAAGGATAAATAAAGGCCAAACACTAATGCCCCTTACTATTAAACAAGATGCACCAGCTGAAAATAGAGCCCTTTGCAGGCAGGCCCTTTGAATTTCTGCACCTTTGAAGAAAAGGCTCTACAGAGACTGGTAAGTGCACTGGCACTTAGCAGCTGTCCAGGAGAACCAAAACACTGCAGCACTACTAGCTGCAGTCTGCCAAATCCAAATCCTTCTGCAAAACAAAATCCCAATAAAACACTAAATTGCAGGAAGTCAATAATTGTATCCAATTAGGCAGGATAAGTGAGCTGGTGCCAATCTGATCTCTCACATTTGAGTACGGTAGACACAAGTGCAGTGGGATGCTGGTGACAATTTTTCCTCCAGCAATATGTGATGAACGTAATTCTTGTAAGTGTGACATTTCCATGGAAGTGGTAGTCCCTTGCCCTGCAATTCAAAAGAAGTGCTTTTGAATATTTCTCTTTTTTTGGCATCTACACACACCTGAGTCGGTATGATTGCTCAAAGGTGGGAGACTTGGATATGAAGCAAGCAGATTCCTCTCCTCCTGCTGGAGCCATAAATCAGCAATAGCATGTTCCTGGCCTGAAGCCTGTGTCCTGCCCCCACCTTCTGCACCAGAGGAGCTGGGAATGTCACATCCACAGATCCTGTGCCAGAGCAATTCTCCAGAATCTTGTCACCCCTTTGACTTTCTCATCCAAGCATGCTGCCAGAAGATGGCCACGGAAAGAGACCTGTTCTCTGCAGTTCACAGCCTGTCCTGGAGAGCAGAAACATGTTCAGTGCTGAGCACTGCAGAAGGGCAGCACATACTCTGAGCTTGCTGGTGAGCTCATGCAAGCAGAGCCAGTAGTGATTGCACATATATGGGTTATTTTGCCTTAAAAAAGTCCTTCAACCAAAAGGCCACCCAGAATTCTAAAAAAAGCAGAAGACCAAATTTGATGTTTAAGCCTGTAAAAGTTCCTGCCAGATTTAGAGCTAATCAGTGCCAGGGAGTGGCACTCTTGGAGGAAGAGCCAGAGCCTGCAGCAAAAATCTGTTTGAGGAAGCTGTAGTGATGCCTATCACACTTAAAAAATCTGATTTATGGAAGAGAGTCGCAAGCTTTGTGGAAGGGAATTGTGAGACAGGGCAGCATGGAGAAGATGTGGGGATCTAACAATACTCAGCAGTGCTTCTTAAGAGACAGAAATAACAACATGTATCAGCAGCAGGTAATCAGCAAATTGCCCAATTTGTAAGGCCCCCATCACCTTTTTCCATTTGCCCCTTTATACTTTGGAGGCCTGGTGTGTCTGAAAGCCAGCACACAGCCAGCCCAGCTTCCCTTCTGACCAACACTGGAGTGAGTTTCAATGAGAACTGGAGTGGTGCTGGTGGCAGAAATGTGTGCTGCCAGAGTGACATTGACTCCTGAGCCTTGCTCATGGTAAGAGGGGTGCCTGCTTCAGCTTACATTTCTGAATATTTTAAACCTGACATTCATACCCTGTGTTTTACTACCTGCAGGTTTGGCATACTTAATGTACTTTTTA
The DNA here is from genome assembly GCF_048771995.1 of Taeniopygia guttata. Taxonomy (NCBI): domain Eukaryota; kingdom Metazoa; phylum Chordata; class Aves; order Passeriformes; family Estrildidae; genus Taeniopygia; species Taeniopygia guttata. Next base: position 57,397,255 of record NC_133030.1, on the reverse strand, counting down.
AAAAGCACACCACTGCACAGAAACCTCTGCCACAAGTGTTGTGTATTAACCATTATATATGACAGAAAAATGTGTATCCAACTAAAGCCTCTGTTACATATACACACATGTGCCAGCAACACCTTTAAAGTTCTCAGCATTTGGTTTCGGTGCTTAAAATTCAATGATGCTCATGCTTCAAAAACTGGAAGGATAACAAGAAGACATGAGGTGCCTCAGGGCAATGAAAGTTACTTCTTAAAGGTATTTGTGACACATGATTTAAAATAGGATGCTTAGCTTTTATGACTCCAAATCATTTCTGTTTGCCACAGATATACAGGAACATAGTGAATCTATTCCTAGTCTGGTTACTTCTCCTTCACTTCCAAGAAATCAAATTTTTGTTTTAAAAAATGTACATGTAATTAAAGGACATGTAATTCAGCAGAAAGTCTTTAAAATGCATAACTGATTATCTACTTCCTGTAATTGCTGGTTTGTATATTGAAACTTAGATTAAGTTGGCAGACAATAAAAGATTATTTTTTAATTAGATATACTCATCCCTATCATTTGGGAATAGGGGATATTTTCCACCACTGCTATTCTTCCTATCCGAGAACACGCACTAATCTCTTGCTTGCTATCAATGTCATTTTTTTCCTAAATGAGAAATAAACAGAAGCTGTCTCTCTTGCAGAAACAGCACAGCTAGGCTGTGTTTTCAGTTTGATAGGATGGTGGTAGCAGGACAATTTATATGTATAATATGACAAACAGCAAGAAAATGTACCCTGCCCAGTTCAAAGATCTGAGATTCACTTACAATCCCCAAGAAATATTTATATTCATTCTTGATTAGAAATCCTGCTTTTGCATCAGAGGATTGTCAGCACAAAATTATCACCCCCAAACTATTCTATTATAGGGTCCCAAACAAAATTTTTTTTCTTTTCCTTGTGACAAATGAAGCAATTGTTAGTTGTGTTAAAAGATAGCTCATGTAACCTCTTGCCCTGCAAGCTACATCTAACATGACAACAACATCTCTAGAGACCTTTCTTTGCTTGATAATGGGCTCTCAATTTATGAATCTTTTCTCATGTGGACACAACATTCCAAAGCCATCAGTAGGGTCCCCACAGCTCTCCCACTCAACCTGCCCTGCTCCAGCTGCATTGCTCTCATGTGGTGACCAGAGCAGTTGATTTCATGGCACTGATGGGTGGGTTTGGGTTTATTTTTGGTCGTCCTTTTCATGTAATTCAGCCGCCAGAGAAGGAGGTGGCGGAAGCAGTGGCCACCCTTCCAAAACCTTCTGAAGAAGCTGCCATGAGCCCATGTGTGCAGGCACAGCCAGTCCTGGGCTCACATTTCTATGTAGAAAAAGATGTTTTGTGATTTGGGTCATGTGGCAAAGCTGTCTGTCTGACTGAACTACATCAGATTTGGCTTTTTTGAGTAACCTTCTTTGCACATCTGCTTCCTCTTCCAGACTGTGCCTTGTCACAGCACTGCCTGTGCAACTCCTGTTCATGCCATCCCTGATAGCTTTCCCTCTTGACTACTGTAAATCTCCTTCTTTTGTATTTTTTTTCCCTGCAGGCCTCTCTCTCTAAACAAAAAGGATGTGATTCTTCTCTCACTCCCACTGGCTTTAACCTGCTGTAGTTTTCCATGCCATTATTCATGGTTTAAACGAGGCTAAGTGAGAGAAGAATGGTGCACAGGGATTTTCATTATGCCAAAGCCATGCTATTCTCTGCACGCAGGCTATGGTATTATATATCCCTGTCCCCTTACCACTTTCAAAGGCTTCCTTTTCTCCTGATCAAGTTCAATAGAGTGCTGAAGACTTCCAGAGGTTGTTTTTTGAGCTTGCCTGACCCTGCTCTTCTGATCTCATATCCACTCCCACACACATTTACTTAGATTTTTCTAATCTGGCTATCTCCTGTGGCTGCCCAGCTCTGAGCATCTGGGTGTTTGTGGTTATTTATGCTTGCCATTTGTCTGATGAGTCAAACCTGTGAGTCATTTTCCCTCTCAGACTCACCTTTGCAGCTTCTCTCACCCTCCCAGCTGCCGAGCAGGCGCCGCTGCCACCCTCCCTTTCCACCTCCTCAGGGCTGCACTGTGATGCCTCACTGCACAGCTCTGCTTGGGCTGACCTGACTCTTCTTTCTCTTTATGATTTCACAAGGCCTGGTGGCTCTTCTTTCTTGCATCAAATGTCCAGAGACCCCTCATGTGGCTGGTGTGTGTACACACAGCCACTGGGACAGGATGCTCTTCCCTCCATGTCTTGCTCCGACTGAGCTGCCACACTGCCCTGTCAGACATTGCACAACAGACTCCTTGCTCTAGCACCCTCCATCCTGCTGATTTCCACCTCTTCTCTGCCCCAAAGGTGTCTGAGGAGAGTTCTGAAGGCTCATGTCCCCTGGGCACAGCAGGATCCTGGGGTGTCTCTAACTGCAGGTCCAGGGTGTGATTTAGCTGCTTGGTGGCACCACACAGGTTTTCCCAGTCAGGTGTGCACCCAGGCACCTTTCTGTGATTAAATAGTGCTAATAAAGCAAGCTTTGTCAAAGTTGGTGTTTTTCAGGCTGCATTTTAATGACATTGACTCAGGATTTATGTTCCTGTAATAGGATCCTCACATGTGCAGGCATAGGCTGCTCCTTCCTTTCCTTCAGTAATTGCTCTGCTGCCCTTTATGTGGAGAAGAGAAAGTGAGAGGTGGAGAGCAGCTGAGTAACCTCTAGCTGCTGCTGTGTCTTCAGGAGGCCTTTCAGGCTGGCAGGTGTAACCTTTGGAGAAGACATATGCTATCATCACTCTTCCTCTCCACCCAGGGAGCTACAGCTGAGGTGATATGTGATCAGATGATTCAGAGAAGAGCCCCAGGGCAGGACTGCCTGACATATCCAGGTGTTAAGTACACTCTCATCTCTATATAGCTTCCTTTCTAGCAGGGAGCAAACAGTATCATGTGGGTGCCCCGCTGCCCAGAGCAGCTATTTTCATGTGCAAACATAACCCTTGAGAGGTTTGTGCATCTTCCCAAAGCTGGAGCAGATTCGGTGCAACTTTTTTCCTTTGCAATAGGTCCAGCAATGTCTTTTATCTCAATACGACAAAAGCATTTGAGATTACCTAGGCAAAAAGGAAGAAAATACTTATATTTCTGTATGTCACAGCATCACTGCCAGAAATTATCTTAGAGGTCTTTCAGTATCCCACAAGATTTGATCACAGTGACTTGGAGTGACAGCAGAGAAGCTGAACCTTCTTCTGAGCTTCACCAGTTTTTTAAAGGCTGACTGGTCAGCAGGTACCATCCTTTGATCATACATCCCTCACCCAGCACCTGTTTTGCAAAAACTTTGTGAGACAGCTGTGGAAAGTGGAGTTTTTATGGAGTTTGACCATAGGGAAACTGTGTCATATCTTCTATATCTCCTTATGCAGAGATCAGTCCAGGGAAATGTGAGGCAGTCACCCCAATTGTCTTTGATGGGAGTGAGTATGGCTGGGAAGAACAAGGTTGTATTCCTGAAATCTCAAGGCACTGCTCTGGAGCTGCCAAGTTTTCTCACAAAGTCAGCTTATGCCAAGTCCCATCCAGCATTTCTGGCTCTTAAGGCTGAGGTTCATTGTGCTAACTGTTTGATTAGAGGGTTCAGACCCATTCTGGGGGGTGGAGAGGTCATGGTTTCCTTCCAGTGGGATACTTTAGCTGGTGTTCTGCACACTACAGAGCAGGCAGCACTGTAAGATCCTTCATACCCAGTGAAAATGAGTTTTTTGAGCTGTTGTACACTGAGAACATACACTTTCTTCCCCGACAGTATTTTAAGGTACTCATTACTGATGTCCAGGATTTCAGAGACTGTTCAAGCAGAGTTAAAATTTCAGATGCATTTTCTGCACGTGCCCAGATTTGCTCTGGAGCACGTGTGATGTGTCCAGCATTTCCAGGGGCCTTTGGTCTGTATACTGGACAGATGGTGTGTATATGCACAATAAATGCCATGTGTTTCTGAGCACAGACCATCTGCAAAACGTGGGCAGAGCATGACTGATGCTTCCTGAAAACCTGGGACAGAAATATGGCAACTCTGTGGCTGAGGCTCTGCAGTGTGACCGAGACCAGGATTTTTCAAAGGGCTTTGGCCTTTCTGCTGCTGCTGATTTCAGCAAATCTTTCAGAGCATATGCTGAGCAGGGCTTGGACTCCACGAGTGGGTCATTTGGTGGGACAGATGTTGCACATGCTGGATCGTGCAGCAAGGAAGGGCAAAGAAATGCTTCACTGGGAGGCTGTTTGAAAGCTGTGGTGCAGCGTGGAAGGCTGCAGAGTGCAGCTGAGGTCAGGAAGATATTTTAACATTAATTCAGTATGATGAAAGGGCTGTGTGGCTCTTTTAATGGAGTTCTACAGATAAAAAAAAGCACCTACTCGTATTGAAAGCTGTTTTATTTATTCACTTATTAATCACCCTTGAAATTACACTTTATTGTAAAAGTATCACTATTTTCTTCTCCAATGGATACTTGATTAATGTCTTATAAGCATATATGCCCTGGCAAATGACGGTGATGTGTTTCCCAGCTGATAGCTAAATAATTCTCTAAATGAGTTATTGTCTCAGTACCTCTGGTAGACTATACTGCCCACTTGATGAGCCCTCCCCAAGCAGAACCAAATTTACTTTATTTTGCACTAATTTAGAATGGTGTAAACATAAACATTCAGCAGTGAGAAATTTCCCAAAAGCTTTTCTGTTGAGTTTTCCCAGATGGTACGACTCGCATTTTAAACTCTCCCAAATGAAAAGGTCATCCCATTTATTCCAAGCCTTACTTGAGACTTTCCTACAGCCAATATTTATATAGGAGAACACTCTCATTAGCCCAGTACTGCTGCCTCTCAAGAGTATTTTGTAGATTTTTCAAATTTGCAGCTCTCCCATATTAAGGAAGGAAGAGAAGATAGCTTTTGGGGCAGACAGCCTTTTCTCAGAGGAGCAAAGCACAAATTTTGGGAATGAAAATTGCCATCACCCCACTGTGGCCTTCACTGTCTCTGGAGTTTCTGGCTCCTGGGGATAATTCAACAGCACATCACAAGAAGTTAATTTTAACCTCTTGTATTGGCTCACCTCATTACTCTCGTTTTCCATTCCCTTTCCTTTTCTCTCCCCTTTCTCCAAACCCTCCCCTGTACCAGCTCTCTGTTTGGATGTGCTGGGCCGCTGTGGTCTGCAACACAAAGAAGATGGAGATTCTTCTGAAGGCACTACACTTTTTGAGCTTAGCTTTTCTCTCAGATGTGGTCCTTGCCATACTTTGAGATTGTTAGCCATCCTACTGTTGTTTAGCACTATTATCTTTGCTGAAAAATCAGTGTGTATAAAGTAACCATCTAAGTTTGCAGCTGGAACCATCAAGTCTTTCAGCTGCTGCCTGTCTGCTCCACTCCTTTTCACAGTGTTTATTTTATTCATAGGGCTGGACAGCCCATTTCTATTTACTTCTGTATCCTTTGCAACGTCTCGCTCAGTTTGAGTTTTGGCATTTCAGCTTCAAGCTTCTTGGCCTCTAAAGTACTGTTCTCTTTGCCGATTGTCTTTTTTCCATTCTTTGCTGGCCCTTCAATGATTGGTATTACACTTTGTTGAGGTAGTTCACCCATTCACTTACATTAACACTAATTTTTACAGGCTTTATTTTTCCCTGGCTTGGGACATGTACTGGAGGTAGTTTCCATACTTTTCACTGAAAGGAATCACAGGCCTTTCCCACATTCATGCTTTTCGGCTTTTTAGTCCAGCTGAGTTCACTAATTAGTCCCTTAATTTCTCAAATTTCGCCCATTCAAAATGTAGAACCTTAATTACAGACCTACTTTTGTTTACCCTTCATTTAATTTAAGCTGAATCAACTTGTGATCTCTCAGTCAAAGGTTATTTTCTTTGATCATTTCTTCTGTAATGCTCTTTCTATTTACCAAAATGAAGCCTAAAATAGCATCAGCGGTTCAGCGCTCTTTGGTGAATTAATTTGTTGGCAATTACATCTAAGACTGTCTGGGCCATGCTGCCAGTAGTAGCTTCTGTGTCTGTGAAAATGTATTTATTTTCCTCAAATCTCATTCCTGAATGACATGGTGCATCACCTGTGATATTGATAAAGAAGTAAATAAAATGCTAAACAATCTAGAGAGGAACAGAGGACACAACAGGGAGCATTTTTATGTCACTCTGTCATTCTTTAATGCTGTATGCATTTCTGGTACATCCCATCTCATAAAAGATATAGAATACATGGAAAAGGTTCAGAGATGGGCAGCAAGAATGTAATATGGAAGAGCTTCTGTCTGAGGAACAACTGACTGAGATAAGAGGCTTCAAGCTGGAGATAATTGGAGATATCAATCCTGACAGCTGGGATGCCATAAAATAGTAAATAATCAGGGATTGGTCACTGTACTCCCCTAGATAAAGGAATATAAGAGGTATGAGGAACACCTAGCAGATGGTTAGTTCAAAGGAGGAAGGAAAAAATGGTTCTTATTATCGTGTGCCGTTCTGTGAAACTTCTTGCCACAGGTTGCTGTGCCTGTTTTATAGGGCTCAAAACAAACAAAAAAGCAAACCAGCCCTAGGCAGATTAATGGTGAAAAAAAAAATCTAATTGAGAATTTTGCCAGTACCTCTGACTCAGAAAGCCTGTGTAGGCAAGGTGTTTATCCTGAGGAGGTATCACGACAGACTTTCTGTCTAATATTCCACCCTGGACATCTGTCTCTGACCATTTTTTGGATGGACTTCTAATGTGTAGGAATGCTTCTGTAACCCCACATACAGCGATAAGCAAAGGACTTTAGCACACTGAGATTTTAACAACTCCAAAATGATTCCCACTTCATGAGTAGGGATAGCATAGGAAGACTATAGGGTGGAGAGGAGGCACTTGAACAGGTTGCCCAGAGCCATGGATCCCAAATCCTTGGAAGTGTTCAAGAACAGTTTGGTTTGGGCTCTGAGCAATCTGGTCTAGCAGGGAGGTGGGACTAGATGGTCTTTGAGGTCCCTTTACACCAAAATCATTCTATTATTATTAGCAATTTATTTATGATCTTCCTCTCTCTGGAACAGGCCTGGGGTATGCTCAGTTCTGTGTGGCATGTTCTTGCCATTTTTGCTTAATTTCCAGTCACCTTTTGAGTTGGAAATTATTTCAGTGCTTTCTCCATGCCCTAGTAGGCAGCGTGTCACCGAGCGAAATGCCAGGGAAGCACGGAATTCTGCTCCAGGTCTTCTAAGGAATAAAGGCAGGTGAGGCCAAAAAATTAAGAAAATATGATTGACTAATAATTATGACCAAATTAATGGCCTCATGCATTACATACCTGTGCCACAGTGTTCTCAGGTGTCAGAAATTCTGTGAGTCCACTGAGACCACTCTGCTACCAGCACTTATCCTGCTCTGTCTTACCTCTCTGTTTGCAGAAAATGCTGCCAAAGCTGAGTTCATATCATGCAAACCTTTAACAGCTGCCTGATATTCCTTTAATCTTTTACATATGCTACATTCAGCCTCCTTCCAGTAAAAAGCACATGTTTTTTAAATGCTGCAGCCTCCTATAGGAGGTCTAAGTATTGACTTATGACCTGCAAACCAAAGGTAACCAGGAGTGTGCAGTTCTTGTACGAACTTTGGAGTTGCTGAGACAATGGGATTGTGTTCAAAGAACTGGGATCCTCCACCCTGCTTTTGGTAACTGGCTCTTGCTTACACAAAGACATAGATCTGTCTTGGCACATGTGGGGAGAATAGTCTGTCTTTTCTGGATTGTTTCCTTCTCCAACTTTTGTCTTGTCTGTTAAGGTCATTAGTTCCTCAGGCAAACTCTCTGCACTGTTTGTTCAGAGCTTAGAACAAAGAGATCATAGCCAGGCCCCCAGACACCACCGTAACGCTGCTATGAATGATCCTTTTTCAAACTGCACAGATCATACCAGGGAACTCCCACTTGGATGTTTCCAGACTGGTCATATGCACATCATTCTGAAGATTGATTTTTTGTGGTTGCTTTGAAAATCAACAGTTTACTAGGGGTTCAATATGAACAGAAAAATAAAGAAGCAGTGTTCTTACCATGTCTCTCATGAGATAATCCTCCTCGGATATTTTCCAAGCTTTCTTCTTCCTGAGGATATTTTTAGAGTTTTTGTCCCTAAAAATCTTTGATCATCGTGCCTACATTAGTCTACTTTTGGAGCATCTTAAATTGAAGCTCATCAAAAGTTGCTAATTTTTTAAAATTCACAGATGCATTTAAAAATTCTTTTGAATATCTTCCTACTCCTTCACCTCCCAGAGTTCTTATTTTTCATTAACACATTCTTTTTAAAAACCTTTTAATCTTCTTCACCTTCACTGTATGTCAGTCTGTGGATGATTGACTTAGCGTGTCCTCAAAGCTAGGGCTGGAATCCTTCCTGTTTTCTTCAGCACTTCCAACTATCTTCCTGGCACTGTCCTACCCTTGTTCTGACATGGTATAGGTATTGGCATAGGTATTTTATCCTTTCATTTGTACTTGCAACTTCAGGAAGCATTCCCTCAATTTTTTTTCTGTTAGAAGGACACCAGAAACTTGCTGTCTTCATGTAGCCTCCCAGTTCTTCTCTCATTTAGTGGCTTCTGAGCCTGGTTAGTAGAGTGACTCACCAAAATATTTTGCATCTCGCTATATTGGTTGAAGGAGCCCTTTTGCATCAGCATGAATTTATATATAAATATGTATGTGCCATCCTGCTAACTTAGGGTTCTATTTACCTGCTCATGTGTCTGTCTATCAAGCACTGTTCTCCATGGAAATTACATCAATGTCTCTTCGTTACTTTGAAGTGATTTCTAGACAGCCACTTATCAAAGAATATTAACATTGATGGCATATCTATTTCCCTATTCCTGCAATTAAAAATTCTATCCACTGAAACAGTTTTTATGGGCCCATGACTGAAGAAAGAAAATGAGGAAATTCTGCCTGGGAATGCAGTAATACTTTGTGTAGCAGAGGGCAGTAGGACCAAATACAACAAACGTGGTATTCCAAGAAGCACACAGGGAGAGAGGAATTGAGCTCCACTGAATTCAGCTAGCTATTAACCTCAGTGAGGCAAAGAGTCCTCCCCCTACTTCTCCCTTGCACAACTCTCACATAAGCAGAGATTCTGAGAGCTGGTCCTGACAAAAGGTACTCTGTAAGGTGTGGTAGTCTTAAATACAAGGGTTTTTTTCCTTCTCTTCCCCTTTTCTTTGATGTATTACTGCTTTATACACTCTGAAGTTTAGGAACTATCAGGATTTCTGGACCTGATGCTTTTACTTTGTCAATCAGGATATTATGGGGCACTGTAAGACAGGCTGATTTCAGCAGACCTGTTATTTGACAAGGGCTATTTACTCTCTCTGGTTTGGGGCACCTAATATAAACAGCTGAATAAGGCATCAAGCCCACTGTTCAGTCACAGGACTTAATCTGGCCTGTTTCACATGAAAGCTCATCCAAATATCATTCTTGAACTATTTTGGAAAATTATGGGATGCACCTCCTGGAAAATTACATGGGGACCTAGTTTGCATGGGGCAAATAGTACAGTATTTTTCCTTTCTCATGATTCCCAGAATAGGCAGGCACTAAATCAAGCTCTGCACAGCAGGGCTCACTGCTGCAGCTGGTAGCAGTGTGACTGTCACTGTGCTCTCACCACAGCAATCCTTTCATATGATACATGAGATGTTCCTGGCCAGCATTCAAAGGGCGAAGGGGAGAAGGATGACAGTACAGTCCCTGGCTTTTGTGCATTTTGTTTATTGGAATATCCTTTTAACCATTCAGCAGTGTACACTGCTGGGTTAGGCAAAAGTCATTAACATTGTCCTTGGTAAGAGGATCAAGTAATAGTGCCATATGCTCCTATGCAGTGACATGCAATCACTGTCTAGAGGAATTTCAAAACTGAAAACCAGATTAGACTCATTTGTGCTTATTTTGCTTTACTCTAAGAGTATACACAATAACTTCACCAGTGAAGTATCACTGAAGTATCTTCTGTGCAAAGCAAAGATGTAGAAGAACCAGCAAAGCAGTTTTCCCCTGAAATAACTATTTTACTGTAGCCTGAATTTGTTTTAAAGTAAAGTCTACTTGTCACCTTTTTCATGGAGTCATGGTTCTGTGCCACCACTCCTTGCTCTGGAGAGCTGCTTATCATGGCTTCATCTCTGAGAGCTGAGATGTTCCCTAAAGACCACTGCCAGGCTGGGTCCTCACAGCCATTTGAAGAGGTGCAGAGCTCCCTGGATAGCTATAAAGCCTTTTCAGCTCTGTGAAGTCATAAAAAAAAATTAAACAATGGGCAAATTGGTAACATCGAACCTGGTCTTTGCAAGGCACTCTTTGCAAGAGTTCTTTGCAAGACACTCAGATCTGTGTTGGCTCCCACCTTAATCCACCCCTGCTGACATGCATCAAGAATAAATCAGCACAGAGCCTGGCCCCTGTACTGTGTAAACATTAACTAATTAATCCTCCTTACAGCCTTCAGAGGCTGCAAAGGAGTTATTATTATACTTCTCTTCATAGACTGTGTAACTGCAGCAGTGTGGATAAAAGATTAAAGGACACAGGCATAATGATTGCTCAACTTGGGTGCAGAAGAACTCTTGGACCTCTCCTGAGCACTTCTCACTTTTCATAATTTTTAGCAGTCCCAACTGAATAATAAACAGGTGGGGCTGTATAATCTATTTCAAAACAAGCTTCAGGGCCTTATCCTTATCTGTGTTACGCCTACAAATCCACAGAAATTCTGTTTGCTCCTTGGAGGGGTTTACAGCAACGCTGAAAATCAGAATCTGGCCTGCCATATTAATACAAAATGTGAGGAAAAAATACCCAACAACAAACAAAGGGCAAAGCTGAATATAGGTTTGTTACAAGCAAATGGATAAGTTTGTTTTTTTTCTACATTAATGCTGTCCAGCACTCCCCTGTGTATTCTCAAGGAAATGACTTCGTTATATCAGTGAAGTATATTGGAAATGAAATCAGTGGCAACACCAAATGTGCCCAGACATGACAAGACTTTTAAATAACAACAGAAGAATTCTATCTCCTTTCCTGTTTGTTCCATGTTAACTTAAGGAGATTGGTGCTGACTTTCTGGAATGGGTGCAGCAAGCTGTAAATGATGTATGAAAATGAAATGAAAAGTCTCTGCCCAGGACACTGTGCGCAGCAATCACTGCTGAGGCACGTTAATAGCTCTTTGCTCCTGTACACCCTGACACAAGACAGAGCCAGAGAAGCCAGCAAAGCAGAAATTGGAACAACTACCCAAAAATATCCTGGACAGGACCTCTGCTGATTCTTCACTCAACCTCATTTTGGGTGGTAGTGTCCTTTAACAGGGTTGAAAGGAGAGAGACCCAAATGTTTATAACCCTTCCTGTGCGAGCCAGGTGGTTTGCTCACAGGTAAGGAACAAGTCAGACCATGATGCCAACCTCTCAGGTCCTGTTTTTTCCTGCCTCTCTTTCACAACTTTGTTTACTGTCCTCCTGTGTTGCACCATCAGGCCCCTGGGGCTGTGCATTTGAAAGAGACTGGCATCAAATGGGCAGAATGAAGCTGCTGTGCCCACGAGTGTGGGTGCAGTTGACACCTGGTGGTTGTGTCAGCAGGGCTGGGCAGTTCTGTGACCCAGTTACTGGAAGGCTTCCTGGTAGTTCCACTGCAGTGCAACATCACAAACAGTGATTATTAATACCGTTAAAAATTCACGCAAGCCCAGGTTCTGCAAAGGCTCTGCCATGTGAACAGTCTCTGTGGAGATAAAGAGGGCACTGCAGCAAGAGTAACAAGCTGATATCTGGGTACTGATGCACTGGTTAGAAGTTGCTCTTCAGAGCTTTGGGCTTGACCTGCTCTGTGTCCTCAGGTGATGGACTGACCAGATGTTTCAGCAAACATCCCTCATCTGGCATCCCCTTTTGGACATTTGCAATGTAGGTCTCTGCACCGCTCCCTTTTTGCATAAGTAACTGGTGCAAGTGCAAACTAAATCCAGCAGAAATTACAAAATAATACAAATTAAGCAAGATGCCATTTGTGTGGTACTCCTTCACAGCTCAAAAGCAGAGGGAGATGGGATTTAATTTAGGCCAGTCCTCTGCTGCATTTCAGATAAAGGATTTTTAATCTAGTTGTAGGTTGATAAAAATACCCCTCTCTGATCCTGCAGGCAACTTTTTCTGCCAATTTTCTTTGCACAGAGGAAGAGAGGGGAAGAAATAATTGAAAGAACACTGCCGCATAGAAAATGACACTGACGGAGTAATGCACTTTGGAACTGCGTGCTCTGCCAATTCCTTGTTTTCTACTCTTTTTTTCCTTCCTTTTTTGTCAGAAATTTAAAGCTATTGGTATTCATCAGCATGATTAGATGGTGTTTTTTTTTTGGTTTTTTTTTTCCCTGAGCACTAGCCAGGTAGAAGTCTCTTAAATACAAAATTATTTGATTCCTCTATTCTGGAGTGTTATTTCAACTTTCAGAGTACAAGTTGTTCCCTTCCACCTCAAGCAGAAATTTTCAGGGTTAATTTATTCATCTAATTGCTGGATGCACATGTGGTATTGCAGTCCACAGTGATTTTATGGACTTAGGGCTATGGTAATGACTTAATAAACATGCATGTGTACATGATTTGAAGGCAATGTATTCTCTTGAATGTAACATTTCAGAAAACACGGCATGAAAAATAAAAGGGTAGCCAGAGGCATATCTCAATGGAGGCGTGAAATGCTGAGCTTTTAGTATTTTTTCCAAATTAAAGACTCTGTTTAGAAAAGGTACTACCTGTCCAGCTTTCTGACAATTCATGGGCATTTGAATGATCAAAAAACCCTCACAATTCAACACTTTTTTTTTTTTTTTGGCCTTATTTGCCTCAATGCTCTTTTGAGCCCTGGTCTAGGGACTTGAATTTAGTGTGCAAGTATCCACAGAAAAGCAAAGTTCAGCTGAGTGGGGAAAAGGAACAGGACAAATTTGATGGACAGCTTTCAGGAAGGGCATGTTAGAAAATCTCTGCTGTGGTCTATGAAAGGGTGAGGGAGGCCAAGAGGGAGGGACAAATTTCAGGAGCTGTTGATTGAGGGGCTGGTTAATTATGCCACGCCAGCTTAAACAAAACCCAACACAAATGCACCTCTGTTAAGTGTATGAATTTACTCTGGTGGAGTGTTGAAAGGAGGAAAGGTTGGGCTCTGTAAATGTTGGCTAATTTATTATGCTTGAAATTTAAAACTATTTTTGATTGTCCCATTGTCAGTTATTAAACCTGATTATCTGGATGCAAATTCCCACGTGGGAATGAGCCCAGCATGTGCCTGGGGTGCTCACCCTCTGCATGGCTCTTTCTTTTCTCCTCCCCTACTCACTGCCCAAACCAGGGCACCAGCCAGGATGGGGCTTTGACTGACCCCATAAGGCAGCTCATTTGCTCTTCTCCAGTCTAACAGAGCCATGATATGTGCTGGCAGTGCTGCATGAAGTGCAAAGCTTTTATTTTATTTTTTTTTTTTTTTTTTCTGATGAGGCGAATTTCCACTGGCAAGCAAGCATCTTCTTGACTGGTCCCTTAATAAATGTCTGGTGAAAAGGCTGGTTCTCTAATAACTGAGGGGAAGGAGCTGCATACAATGAGAGTTGTTTGTGTACTCAGTTATATTGGGTGGGAGGACTTTTGTTCTTTAAACTTTGCTTTCCCAAATATATACTCTTTTGCTTCATATATCTAGTGGAATGGTTTATAATGACATCCAGATCATTAGAACTTGAGACCAGGTGCCAAGTGGTTGACCAACAGCAGATGTAAAAGTCTTTGAATCTTGGAAAGGTCTGGATAAGTGTTTTAGCCATTGCCTAGGCCTGATACCTGCAATACTTCAGGATTTTTTGTCCTAGAACTGGACAGGTCACAAAGTTTCCAAATGTTTTAGCTCAATTTTGAACAGCATTTGGCTCACTTTTTAGTATAGCTCTGGTCTGGATGCCAGAGGCTCAGCTGCACTTAGCATCTCTGCTTCCTTTAAGCTGTGACCACAAAATGTCTCACTGGCAACACTTAGCTGCCACTTGAGATGGAAAAGCCCTCCTTGAACACTCACAGTGAATTAAGCTCCTGCCACAATGGCTATTTCTGACCTTGACCAGATGAGTCCCCTGGGGATACCTGTAAGCATTTCAGCATGCTGTGGATTTGGATGCCATCTCAGCCTGCTCTGGCTCAGGATGCAGCTCTGGGACCTGAATAGTTTGGTGTCTGAAGGCAGATGTAAGGAAGGCCCGGAACCTTCAGACAAACCTGTGATTGATGGGAAGGAGCATCCTTCACCCCACTGTCCTTGACTTTTTAATATCTATTTGTCCATCCAACCCTGCCCCTGAAAATCCTCTTTCTACTGAAACTGATTTTCAGGTTTTGTGGAGGTAAATGGTGATGAATTGTTCTGCTTGAGCCACAGCATTTCTCCTCCAAAAAAGTCACACTATATGGAGAAAGATCTGGTGAAGGACATGACTCTGTGTCTTGCCCTGCTGTGACTGAGGCACAGTTGAGGTTTTCTCTTGCTGCTTCCCTGCTCCCAAGAAGCCAAGTTTAACTCATCTTTCTATTAAAGGAAGGAGCTAATGTTGAAAAATGAGCCCCGGTCTTTTGAAGCCTGTGGTGGTTACAGCTGCCTTGGTGAGAGCTACATCTCCCTCCCCTGTGCTTGATGCAAAAGCAACAAGGGAGTTACTATGGATTTCAGTTGGGTTTATTTAGTCTGGAAGAAGATGCGATGAAATGGTCTCTCAGTTTCACATTTGCTGTCCTGGATACTTAAAAGCAGAACTGTGTGTGCATCTGTCCATCCCTACAACTGCTGTAGGTCCTCGCTCATGGTGCTTAGTGCCTACTCAACCATAACAGCCAATAACACCCAAAAGGGCCATGAGTTCTCTCTGCCCTTGGTGTCCAGAAATGTGCCTCCATTCTGGCTGTAGTTCTTGTGCTCCCTGATGCTTCCTACACCCACTATTTTTCATTTTGCCACTGCTAGTTGTCTAACAAGGTGCCATTTGTCACAACTGCTTTACTGAAGCAGGGGAGAGGTTGGGCTGGGGGTTGAGGTATGCACAGCTTCACAAGTTACTGCCACAGCACCAGATCCCACCAGCAAGGAGCTGAAGGTGACTGCAGGCACATCCTAGAGAGTGCCATTCATTACTCCCACGTACAAGCAAGACAAAGCTGCTCCTCTTTGCCCTCTTGGGAGGTGCTATTTAAAGGAGGAACAGGCAGGTCTCTCTTCAAAGAGCATACAAGCTAACCAAACTAAGCAAGGGTGGGAGAAAATAAATATTATCCTGACTACTGAGATCAAAAGCAAGGCTTGGAGGTGCCAAATGATTTGCCTGAGTTGGTATGAGCAGTCTGGAAAAGAGATGGGAAGTGAACCCAGAGCTCTTGCCTAGCAAACAGGGTCCTCTGAAATACCATGTGGTCAAGAAAATGGCAGTTTCACCAAAATCCAGTAGTTGTGTGTGAACTGTGACACCTTAAAACAAGGGACATAATTAAAACAAAAAAAAAATTGTTCTCCTTGTTTTTCTGATAATATTGTTCTCATATAAAAATTGGTTGGGTTTTCCCCCCACTGTTTTAATTGTTATTTGTTGTTGTTACTGTATTTAATAACTAATTATTTTAAATTATTTTTCACAGCAACATACATCAAAATTCCCGAGTTTAAATATTCCAGAATTCCTGCTCTCAGAAACATTTACAAATTAATTCCTTCCTCTGGCTTTGAACTAAAAGGTATTGGAATACATTGGTGCTTGTCACAAGTCGCATCACACTCTGATGAAGGATGAAGAGCAATGTGTTTTGTATTATTTTTTAAAGATTGCCCCTTGATCATCATATTTTGCCTAGTTAGAAATAGGAATGATGTGAACATCATTGGGAAATACTCTTGCAATACACTTGAGTTGTTTTCAGAAAGACTGAGCTTGTAATTACCTACAAAAAATTTGCCTCATACACTCAGATACTATGAATATAACCCCTTAATTAACCATTTATTCCTCTAAATTAAAGAAAGATCATTTAGAATATTAGCATGAGGACATTTGGGTCATTAACACCAGTTTTATCTTCTGCACCAAAAGCGAGGAAAATATTTTATTCTTTCCTTGAGCTGAGGTGTCAGGTTTTATTTTCCTGGATGAGCAAAGTAGAGCTTGGTTTCTAACTCTTGATTCTGTATTTCTGATCAAAAAAGAGCACACTCTGAATTAATTTTTCCCTTTGTTGTCACAGGCTGCCTGGCTCCAAAGGCTGCTCTGTTCAGGAGAGGGAAGTTAAGTTACTGCCCCCTGACAGACCTCTCTGTCAACTCTTCAGGATGTCAATGCTGGTTTGTTTGGTGGGAAAACAATAAAAGTCAACACTGGGAGGGACTGGAAATAGCATTCAGATGGTCAGGGGACACGCAGTGGGTCGGGTGGGAGCCTGTGAGAGAACTGAGCACAGTAAGGAACCATTTAACGGAGCTGTTTAATGACTGCGTACCCGTGTTTCTCTTTGGCTACCAGGATCCCCCCGGAGCACTTGCCCACTAGCCAGTAGTGAACACATCTGTTGTTGGTAGAGATTTTTCTGTTGATTTCTCCCAGGCTCAGGCGTGAAACCCCTGCTTTGAGGTTGAGGGTAATTGCTGCTGCATAGCACAGACATGTGGGGCTGATTAGTTCCAGGCTAGATGGTGAGAGGGTGCTGATGGTTCCCAGGTAGAAATGGAAATAGGACAGATGCTTTGCTCCTGGCTGGAGGGTGTTTAGGTTGAGGTTCATTCCAGAGGAAGATTTGGGTACCCAACGAAGAACAGAGGTAAAGCTAGGTCCTGCAGATAAAACTGTAACATGAATCTGCTGCTGCCTAACCCCAGGAGTGTCTGGGTTCAAAATGTGTTTAAGCATCTACAGCAGCACTTCTGTGTGCCCAGGGCTGCCCTGCCTTGTTGTGATGTGGGGACTTCACTTGAAAGTGCATTGAGCACCACTCAAAAACACTCCTGAAGTGTGCAGGTGACTGTTTCAGTTACCTGAAGAGAGCCAAAGGCTGTGTTGGTCATATCCAAGGAGAAGTTGCATCCTCAAAGGTTTTTTGAGGACTGTGGCCCTGAGCTGAGGTAACCAAGTCCTTCCTCTCTCCTGCTTTCGTGCCTGAGGCTGATCTGGGTCTGATCTTCAGCCCAGGAGTGAGGAGCAACTGTCTGTGATGATGGCAGGTGATAGAAGATGGACCATAGAACACAGTTACGAAAGATATTCCTGTCACAAAGAATTGGGAAATTTTTAGTGATAAGAGGGACGCACACTAGATTCCTTGGTGATGCTAAGTGCTAGGCTGCAGCTCTACCTGTGCATTAATGAAACACTAGTGAAGGTAAAGCTGAACTGAGTCTCACTGCAGAAGAACTGCAGAAGAGCTGGTAAACTTTTATTTTTTGTTTGTTTTGGTTTGGGTTTTTTTTTGTTTGCCCTTTTTTTTTTTTTTGTTATTACTCTTTTTTTTTCTTTTTGGTTCACAGAGCTGTGCTTTTATGCTTTTCTATTATATAATTTTATGCCACTACGGTGGATGAATTAATCTTCTGAGAATGGCTGTGGCTGTCCTTTACTGATGGGGGAGGAGGGCAGCAGGAATGACTTCAGTGCTTCTTTAATTACTGTTCTCATTAATTACCCTCCAAACCAAGTGGGTTTTTGCTCAGGGCTGTTTCCACAAGCCAGAATGTCCTTCTGGAACTGGTTTACACCTGAAAGGGTAATTGCTTCCTGACTCTATGCTTAAATATTTCCAAAACCCAACAGCATCTCATCACACACCAACAGCTTCATCAGGCACCTCCTCCCTCTACAGCACTGGGCTTATCCCAGTTAGGAAAGCTCCTTATTTAGCCCCATCTTAAGACACCTGCCTGATAATAATCCAGACACAGCCTGTAGCAGTTTGAGTTGTTTTTCCTCTGCATGCCTGATATGGTCAGGAGCAGAATTTCCACCCTGTGGTTTATATCTTGAGATAAATGGGATTAGCAAAAAACACGTGGACAGACTCAAAATGGACAGTGCTGTGCCTGAACAGCCTCTCACCCTGCAGCTCCTTCTGCTGAAATTGCTGAACGCTGTGCCTTGGCCCACAGGATACACTGGTACAGTGCCAGAGAAATAGTCGAAAAAGAAAAAAAAAAACCCAACCCAGCCTACCAGAAATCTGCTTTCCTCTGGAGGTCCCTGAGCAAATGTGGTTCTGGCAAGGAAGGAGGATAAAAATGAGCCTCTTTGTGGGAGCACTGCATCAGCTCGGTGCTGCCGTGTTGCTGCTCTACAGGCACTTTATGAGTGATGTGACAGCTTCCCTGACTGAAGTAATTCCAAGTACTGTAACATGAAGTGTCAAGGCAGACAGTAGAAAACATTTCAATCCTTTTCATTAGAACAAAGCACTATTCTCTTGACGGCTTTCAAATGCATATTGTTTAGCTATTATGTGCTAACCTTGACTGTTATATTCCAAGCACAATAGCAGTGGGAGCTTTCTGCTTTTTTTGTTCATTTTTGATCATGGTAAGAGGATTTCTCTTTTTTGCAGGGTCAGTAAAATATTCCATTATAAGGGGGGGAAAAAAAGGTAAAAAGAAATATTTATGTTGCAGAAACAGTGAGAAGGAACTTTGAGGTCTCTCGTGTTTCACTTTTCTGGTGGGTCAGATGGTTCCCAGTATGGATTTTTACCCCAGAGTGGCTTGTGCTTCTCTTGACAGAAATCAAAGACTGCAAGTGCATCCTACCTAGACTGCTCATGTGACAAGTGACAGGCTGATGCTAAAGTGACTGCAATGTCAGCTGCTGAAAGCCTCGGGCAATGTGCAGCAGGTAAACGGTTAATTAAAATGATTCTTCAAGGATACCTTTAAGGGAACATGGAGCCTTTCCAAATCTCTGCAGGGAGTTATTGATGGAAATTGCTGCTCCACTTTTTCGCTCAGGGATACACACAGGATGGGTTACCTTAACAGGTTCTGACATTTCATCCCCCTGACCATGAGGCTGCTGAGATTGGAAGATTAAATTGCTCCTGAAAGAATGAGAAGTGACACAGGTGAAAGGCAAAGATAAAGATACCAAAATGTGTAAGCAGCACATGAAAACCCCTGATAAAGCCTGAGCTCCTTTTTAGGACCAGGTGGGCCATGAATGCTGGAGGACAGAAGTTCTCCTTGTTCTTTCAAAAGGCTTTGTAGCCTCTGCTTGCCCAAGGGCCCGCTTGATTTTTTTTTTTTTTGTCCCATTCTCCTGAGTTAAACTTTTCCAGTTTCCACAATCTCATTTATTCCTCATAATTTTTTATCTCATCTCATTCTTTATTTTTGAACAACCTCGTTTAGTTCCACTTACAAAACTTCTCAATGTAAAGCATTTCCCATCCATATCCAAATCCTTCTTCCTGACCTCTTTATCTCTTCCTGTCCATTCCTACCTTCTCCCTCACACTAGCTCCCACTCTAATTTTTTCCTACCCCAAACTGGAGCTCTAAAATTACCTTCTTCTGCTGCCATCCCTTCCCCTCCAGTGGATTCAGCTCTTCCCTTTCTGCTGTTTGATTTTTCCTCCTTCCTCAGTGCCAATGCCTGACAGAGGAGTCCCTGATTATATGTCTTCATTGTAATTAAACTCGGCCAGAGCCCATTTGCTGGCACTAAGAGCAAGTGGCACAGCCTGGCTCCCATCCATACAGCTAAACTCTCTTCCTCCCAGAACAGGATGGCTTTATCCTTTCTGCCTATTGGGAACAGCCCTTGGCAAGTGCTGCTCTCTGAACCCTGCCCAGACACAGTCTCTCAGAGTACTCCCTAGGACAAGCCAAAGCTGTGCCAGGGAGCATGCTAATAATTAAACATTATAGACTGTGCTACAGGCCTTGGTGCTGTTTAATTTACTCCTAAAAATGCAGCTGAGAGAGTGGGAGAGGCAGTGTCCTTGCCTGCAGCACAGGTACCCTCTCACAGTACAGCCACCACAGTTGGTTTGGCCCCTGGGAGGACAGTGGGCCCTGAAGATTGAGCAAGAACATCTGCAAGCAGAAATCAGAACACAAACTTGGCTAAACGTGGGAAGGGTTTTTTAATCTAATGGGGTGTGGGAAGCATGTCCTTGGTTAAACTTCTGTCCCACAGCCACCACTGCCAGGTTCCTGCCCCCAGATATAATCATCTAACCAAGGATTTCCTTGTGGTTTTTTTAGTATGAGTTAAAACCCCATTTTTTTCTGCTTTTCCTCTGAGGTGAGGATAGTAAAATTCAGCTAAAGGGGACACCCACATGGGAAATTCTAACTCCTTTAGTTAACATTTAGCAAAATTTTTATCAGCTGAAAGCAGGGTCTTATTGTGTGTAGGTAGTGTAACGCATTTTTGTAGTGAGTGATAACAGCATTATCTGCCACAGGTGAGTAAGGGCATGCACACAGGCTGGGAGAATGGGGCTGGCATAACCCCTTTGACAAATCACGTTTACCTGAGACCAAACACATGCCAAATCACATGGAAGGGCCTAAGCTCTCAGGATGGGCTTGGGAATAATGTTCTGAACAGGGTTAGCATGAAATTGTGCCAAGGCACAACAATAGTGTTGGTTCACTAGCTGCAAACCTGGGATTTTGCTCTGACCCAGGAGTAAATACAATGTGAAAACCCTCTACAACCAAATAGTCACCCCTCATGTTTTTATACCCTGAGAGGGTTTGAGATAATTAGCACAGTCACATCCAGGTGTGTTACACACCTGGTGCCTGTATATATGTGTGTATATTTATAGCCAGCCAAAATCTGACACCACTGCATATTGAAATGGTCAAAGTAGAGAGGTAGGTTATTGCTGTTTCCATGGCTTTGAAAGTCTTATAAGCAGCCAGGAAAAAAAACCAATAAATAATTACTGTGTTACTGAATACTAATGTTATTTCTGAAATAAGTATGTATATTTTCTGAAGGTTTTGCTTGTATTTTAAGCCTCAAATAACAGGCAAGCAATGTCTGTAAGACACTTTTTTCCTTTTTCAAATATATATATGTTTATAGATTGGATCACTGATGGGTTCTCTGCATTAACAATGAACAAAAGGCTTGAAAGCAGCTTTTCAGTTAGTGAGTGCTGCCTGGAATTTGTCTTGGACTGTGATTTCAGGTTTGGCCCTGCAGACAGTAATATGCTCATCATCTCATTCTTCATGGACCCACCTCCTTGTGTACAGCATGAGCAAGGATGACTGAAACACGGGGGTTGCCAAAGTGCTCTGTATGCCATTTTGTCCTGTGTTCTCCTTGTTTCTTTTTCCCAAGCTGCCACCCTGGCAGTCTGTCCTTCCCCAGTGCAGTGAGGGCTCTGTGGGAGGCTGGAGCTGGGTTCTCAGCCCTGTGTCTGGCTGGGTGGTCTGAGGCAGAGCATTCACCTTCTGCAATGCAGCCCATGTGCCAGGCTGCACACCTTGCCCATCCTATGGTGTTGTTTCCTACAGCTCCTTTTATTTTTTACTCCCTGAAATCCTACTGTCTTTGTTTGAAACTGAAACAGATGTTCACATTACATGCATATTAGCACACAGTAAGTCCATCCAAGGCAAAGGAAAAAATTCTGGTGGGACTGTCTTGTGTTAGAGAATAAGTAATAGTGACTTTGTGTGCTCTGTGGGAACTGACAGGACTCTCTGGCTGAGCAGAATGGCAGCAGAAGACCATTAGTGCACAGATAAAGGAATTGTGTTATCTCTTGGCGTTGTTCAAGTCGCTGGGAATTTCCCTTTGACTCCAGCCCAGATGGGAGCTGAGCTGAGACACTTGCCTTTTTATGGACACATTTTTCTTTTCAACTCAGAGATAAAGATTTTTGGAGGAGACAGGCAATGACTATCAAGACAGTAGATGGCTGTGAAAGCAACAATTGCCTTGGCAGCTCTGAGTGCTGTGGAACCCACGCATAACAGCTTGAACAGGAGGGATGATGTGGGAATCCAGGGCTTCCCTCTGGCTGCCCTGGCAGGTCTGGGACCCTGGCAGGGGTCAGGAACCCCCTTGGACAGAGCCCCCAAAGACACTGTCTGTGATCTCTGTCCATGGAAAAGAGTTTTCAATCTTACAGGATGAATTACAAGCTCTGAGTGTTTGATATAAGTAATAATTTAGTGTGGCACAGGTGCAAAAGTAAAATTTTAGGATTCTAGATTAGGGGTCCAAAGGGGACAAGATGGAGGAAATTGGGTGTGTCTTGTCCTTTTTCTCCTTCTTCATGCCCTCCATGTTTCACTGTAGTGTTGGCATTTTTCTGTTGGTTTAGGCTGGGGACACACTGTTCAACGTAGGTGACAGATATTGGCACGTTATTGTAAATATAGCACAGGTAGTTTCTGGTATTTAATGTTTGTAACATCCCACTGAGGGCAGAGCCCCACACGCTGCCCTGCAGGACAGAGCTGCGGCAGGGCAGCAGAACATGTTAGAGATAAACAGAATAAACAACCTTGAAACCAGCACAGACGAATTATGGCTTCTTCTTTGGTAGCGGGGCTGAAAGACAGAGACTTTTTACAATCTCGGAATCATCAATACCACAGATTCCGTCAGGAAGAGATCTCAAAGCTGGGACCCTCCTAAGAGAGAAACAGCACAGAGCAAGTGAAGGGAAACACAGGACAGCAGGGCAGAGGGGAGGGATGGCAAAGCCAGGCAGGCCAGGGGACTCAGCCCAGCACAGAGAGCACCCAAATCTCAGACCTTTGGTCTTGCCTTAGTGTGTCACTTAGGTGGCTCAGCAGGCTCTTGGAAGAACGGTTGTCAAAAGCCTCTCTGCAAGAGGGAATAAACAGAAGCTAAAACACAGAATTGAATGAAAAACATTCAATCTGGAATCTTGTTCAAATAGCTCTGATGTCTTCTGCTAATTTGTTGCCCTTCACACCTTTCTAAGCCACTCATGTGAGCACTGCAAGGCCGCAGTTTGCTTCCAAGAGAAGCTGTGTTTTCTGCAAATTCAGAGCTGCTCTGGGCTCTGTGACTTTGCAGTTTTTGGCAGAATCCATCCCATTTTCTTTCTCCTCCTGCCCTGTGTGGGTGGAAGCCCTGTGGGGAGGGGAGCAAGGTAAACAGAGCTGAGCAGAAGAGGTTCAGGGAGGCTTTCCACTGGGGAAATGGAGGTCTTGTGTTGGGAGCCAAGTGTCCTCAGCTGGACCCATTCCAGCTCCTTCTCCCCTCTTTGCACTCAGGGAGGATTTCAGCCTTTCCAATAGAAGCCAGTGGTAATAGCTGGGAGAGATCTTGGATTTCTATGGATTTTGGCTCAGACCAGACTTCTTTCCACTTCCCAAGGAAAGTGCACTGATAGCCTGATTTATGCACCCACCTTTTGCTGGGACTTAATGAACAATTTTATGACATACAGCTTTTCCAGCAGTTATATGCTGGCTTTACTGCACAGCAATAATTGCACAGCAGTTGTGTATGTCCATGGGACATCCAGCTGAGGACAAAAGGTGTGGTGACAGGAGTGACTCTGCATTTCTCTCCTTTCTCTTCATCCCAGATTCTCCTAGGCAGGAAACACTGCCAATGATAGGGTAGAAGTTCATGTAGCTCTTCTGTGAATTGAACCTTCTTTCTGACTGTGTTCTTACATTTCAGTGAGGTAAATCAGCCCTTGAGGAACAAGGCTGTGACTGTGGGAGAACTCACTCATTTTGCTTGCTGTTGAGTTGGCCCACCATGTCTTAAGTGTCTGTGCTGACTGCAAAACCTCTGTCCCACACTCCAACAGGGCAAGTAATAAGAAGCTACAGAATTTTCTGGCTTTATTTCAGCAGTTTAATATGGCACTTAACCTCTCTAGCTTCCTTCTGTGAGCTTTGCTTGCGTGGATGTTGGGGAACCTGCTTTCTGCTGTGTTCTGCCTTTTGCCTGTGCTTTTTGCCTCTACTTGAGAAAGCTGCTGTTTCCACAGGAGGATCTGGAAATCTTGGCACACTGAGCACTCAATACCTGTCTTTGCTGGTCACCCTGGAGTACTGAAGGTTTCAGCCCCCCTCTCAGTGCTCAGGTTTGTTGAGCCAGGGCCTATGAGGTCTCAGAAGTAATTTGTGAATGGCTGCACTTAAGGGATAGGGATGTTGTGTAGGAAATGCCTCAGTTCTGCTGGAAAACGTTATACCTTGGATATCCTCAGCCAGCCAGCCCCATCCAATCAAGAGGAATTCCCCTCTGTTTTTTTAATTAACCATCTTCCATAGCTGGTGTTTCCTTTTTTAGAAGATGTGAATAAGGCACAAACCTAAATTTTCTGAAGCTATTTCTCTGTGAGGAGTCAGCAGCAGAATGCTACACTTGGGTTTGGAATCGATGTCTGGATTCTCTGAAGGGAGATTGCTGATTTTCCCTCCTTTACTAAGATCTTTGTTCTTGTCAGGAGCATGAGATGCACGTCCCAGCACACCAAAAGGATTTTCAAGCACGTACATGTCATGGAAGCCAGTGCAGGCTGAAAAATGGGAGTGGTGGAAAGGATAGGGATAATTTTGGCAACATTTTTTCCTAGGGATGCTGAAAGGAGGGACCTGACCAAAGTGACAGCACAGCTCATTGTCCAGGGCAGTAAGGGACAGCCTCTCCCTGAAGGAGGGCAAGCTGGGGGAGGAGGGTGACCCCAGCCTGGGCAGTGAGGGGTGCAGTCCTACAGGGTCTGAACGTGCTGGGCAGAGCCCCATGGGTCCCTCAGCACTGCCAGAGAAGGCAAGAGCTGCACCAGACCCACACAAAGGGTGCAGCCAGTAGGAAATGGATCCATGAGGCAGAGCTGGACACAAGGCTACAACATGGATCCAAAATCCACCCAAGATAGGACTGGAGACATGCAGTGCAGTGGTGCAATGACTATACCCGACAATAATTTACACTCACTTATTTTCTAACCAGAATATCCTATGATTTTAATCTCTCCAGGGTACTCCTGAACCTCACTTTGTTTTGGATGCTGTGACAGGAAAACAATGTGAACTTGAGGACAACAGCATGGGGTCTTTCCTAATACTCACTTCTGATAAAAAAAAAAAGATTGAAATTTAAAAATGGAATTTCATAAAGCTTTTTGAATCTCTGTGTCCTAATTTAAAATAATTGATAACCATGCTAGCATGAGTAGGTTATGGATTTTATTCAATGTACTACACAGGTCTTTGGGACAAACTGTTATACAATCTTTTTCAGATGAATGGTATTATTAGAACAAGTTTGCTATCCAGAGAGAGATGATGTGTTTCAAGCATTATCCAATATTTATAAGATAAATTTTGATATTCTTGTTATGATACATATTTTCCTAAAAACTCATATTTATCCAGCAATAACAGACCAGCCTATGTTGAGCTGTCTTAAGGACTGAAGCATGTGCATTTGTTTTAGCACAGTGTCCTTTTTATGATTGATTTTCATAAGTATTTTGGTCTGGTGCTCAGGGGAGCAACATGCACCATGAGCAATTTAGAGATACTACTGAATACAGGGGGATGAGAAGCAAAAATCAAAAAGCTCAGCACATTTCCATAGTCACAGGTAGCATTCCTCCTTTTGCAGAACACTAAAAAGGTCAGCTTTGCAACAGAAAGGCAGAGTTATTACTGTTTATTCTTGTGTTATCTCTGCTCCACACCACTAATCATGTTTGATTTATCAGTCAAATTTTCCATTATTAATGGAGAATAAAATTAAAGGCTTAATTTCAGAAGAACAAACCCTCTGCTTTTAGCACAGCCATTAGATTGTCTCCCTAATTGTGTTGTTCACCTTTCCCCTTTGCATGGTAAATCATTTCTTCTAGGCCAGCAT
Source organism: Taeniopygia guttata (assembly GCF_048771995.1). NCBI lineage: Eukaryota > Metazoa > Chordata > Aves > Passeriformes > Estrildidae > Taeniopygia > Taeniopygia guttata. The sequence continues at coordinate 57,371,207 of NC_133030.1, read as the reverse complement.
TTTCTTCTTTTCTTTTCAAATAAATATTTAAATTTTTTTTTGTTTTTAAATGGACAAAATTACCCAAAAAAGGACTCAGTTTCAGCTCTCCAGCTTGTGTGAGAGCAAGGAGAATGCCTGCCTCCTGAAGCTGGCACCTGGGAAGGAGGGAGTCCCCCTGGTGAAAAGCAAGTAATGAAGTTGCGCTGCAAAGCAAAAATCATCTGAGAGCAGAAAGTAGGGCAATCTTTTGAATATGAAGTTCTGAGCCTCCAAGGACAACCTGTGAGTTAATTATTGTTAGGTTTTCAGTCTCTGGGGCCTCTTGACCGTGTCTTCCTTGCCTTCCTCCTTGACCTGCCAGGGCCTGCCCACATGGAATTCTTTGTCCTGCAGGTCCCTCAGCTTTTCACTACAACTTTTCACCTGCAGATTTTCACCTGCCTGCCCTCAGCTTTGCAGGGATGAGCAGGCTTGTGCTATGGCTTACACTAAATTAACTTGATTGCTCCCTGCTCCCTTGGCTCTACCATTAGAAGGTAGCACAGACATCCCCTGGAGATGGGAGAGAGAGAGCTCTGGAAGACATCCTTGAAATATATGAGCCTAAAAAACAGACTGGGTTTTTAGAATAAGAGTTTAAGATATTTAAGTGATCAGCTCCTCTCCAGTGCTACGCAGGTTCCCTGGCTGCTTAAGAGTTTCAGGTGTGTGAAATCAGGGCATCCAACCAGTGACTGGTGACTCCAGGTGTCTTAATAGTGCTGTGCATAAAAATGCTATACAGGGAATGAGAGATTAGATGTAATATATGGAAATTACACAGCTTTGACATGTCTTTAGGTGCCTGACATGGCAGCAGCTAACCCTCTAACGACCCGAAATTTTGGCTCCACAAGTACACAGGGAAGCTGAGAGTTGGGCTCTCCTTTTAGAAGAAAAATTATATATATACTGTGACTCAGCTGTATTTATATACATAAAATGAAGATAAATTTTCCATCTGCTTTTAGTTTTGCATACAGAGAAACTTCAAAGGCTTTCTCACTGTTTATTTTCGTGAATGAACATGTAAAAACATATATACAACTGCACAAATACACAATCTTGAACAGAGGAGGGTTGTATGCACATACACAGTTTGGCGGTGGATCCAAAACTGTGTTTTTGTGCAGGAAACAAGCCCCGTGCTTCAGCCTTGACAAAGGGCACAGTCCCTCAGAAAGCACCGTTGTGTTAAGAAATTATATTTTTGAATAATGTGGGAAACTTCCCATGTTGGAAGGACGGGGCAGGTCCCCTCCTGATGAGTGCACAGAGGTGAAAAACAGCTCTGGCCCCACAGGGGCTGCAGCCATCGCCCTGCAAACCTCCCTGGGAGTCCTGCACCAACTGCACGCTGCCTATTGGGATGTGCCAGCAGCAGTTTTCTGATTCCAAGCACCATATCACTCCCTGGCACACATATTTCCCTTGGATGAACCAGCCAGTGCCTTGGTGGCTGTTTAAAAAAGCTGTGCAAAGCCTGGCTGAACACAGAAACTTCTGCACCTTGTCTGTCTTGTGTGCAGGATGAACCACAGCAAATCCTAAGTCATCCCCTCGCACTTGGAGTAGTGACAACTCTCCGACACATGGAAAGGGGCCAGCTACCAGACCAGCTCAGTTTTCCTTGTTTAATCTCTTAAGCACATTTTCAGGCTTAACTGCTTGAGTGGCAGAACCCCCATCAGCAATTTAAAAAAGCAATTATTTTGAATCTCTTCAGAAAATATTTTTATCTGCATGATTCTGCTCAGTAGCTGCATATTAGAAATGGTATGAATCACTCCAAAATATTAATTGATAAGATTCAAGACCTTAAAAACATTATTAAGAGCTGGGTGTAAGGCATGCACAGTTCTGCTCTGGCCAGGGGGGACACAGCATTTTAATGAAAGAGTGTTAATTATCACAAAGATGAGAGAAAAATCTTTAGTTGAAAAGTTCCCTATATGATTGGTTGTGCTTTATGCCCTCCACTTTACACAAAAAGATATGTGAGGCGAGTTATAACTCTGCAAATCCCTACTGAAAAAGTCACTTTTCCAGAAAAGTATTTTTTTTATACCACTGTGCTCTTCTGAGGCACCATAGCAAAGGCATGAGTGGCAGCTCTGTTCCCTCTGATCTTCCTGCTCCTAACAGTTCCGTTTTTGTAAGAACCATCTATTGTCTGTATTATTGAATGACATTTAGGAAAATTTCCATTTGTGTTTTCCTGTGCATGCAGCGAGTCTTCCAACATCCTCCACTGGTTATCGTGGAGCCAGAGATAAAAGAGACCCACTGGCTCACTTAATTTGCTGCGCCTGCCTTTCTCCTGCTCAAGCTTCTCCTCTGTTTCAGAAGTGTTTACCTGATTAGCACATACAATTACTGATGTGTGCACAAGGCTCAGTCCAGGTTTCCAGTGTTCCCTGAACCTTTCCCTCCAGATCAAAGCTTCCACGTCCTCCTGTGCCAGATCAGCCTCCCGCTGAAGCCAGTGTGACTTTGGCTGTTAACTTTGGCCCACGAGCACATTCCTGGAGTGCAGAATTAGGTGAGGGCTCCAGCGTTTGGCTGCACCAGGACCTTTGTTGGAAGCAGAATCTGAGCCTCTGTGTTTTCACGTTATCAGTCATTTGTGAATTCCTTATAATTTTTTTAATGACTTTTGCAGTGAGCAGTCATATGCTATTGAAGTTTTACTGAATTAAATTGGAGAAACTAATTTTGCTCTTAGTATTTTATTTCAGTGTGTAACTTGATTTTTAAGGAGCACTTTGTATCGCATGGCCGTTTGCGTTTGCTTTATAAGCATAACATAAAGGTTTCCCTGGAGTCATGGAAAAATTGCCTTCTACGTCCCCTATCTAATTAACACCATGTATGTTGCCTAACTCCTTATAATTCACTCCTGAGCACAGTATATAGAATATGATTGGAAAAATAATTTGAAGCAATGAGGAAAAAAATGCCTTTTGTAATATATGTGATATGGCCAAATGCACTTCCAATCAAATTATATTAAGAAAAAGAAAGGACAGCACACTGAGATAGCTGATGTTGAAAAGAAACACCAAAGGCTTAATTAAAAAGTCTGCCTATGTTTTTAAAGGGCACAGTGTTTAAAGCATAGTAATGAAGCCCTGCTTGCTGAATAGCTCAGTGACCTGTGTGTCTGGGCTGAGGTGGTTCAGCTCCCTGGTGAGAGCTCTGATCCTCCATCCCGTGGGTCACAGAGGGGCTGCTGAGCCCCTGGTGTGTTCTGGTGGGTCACAGGTTTCCAGGAGGGAGAGCAATCAGCCAGGGCACAGTTAATTGCAGGGCTGGGGTCTGTGGTGAGGACACAGCAGATGAGCCTCTGCAGTTCAGTAAATCCAAGTATTGCCTCGCAGCTGAGGGGGGGATAAGTCTTTAAACCATCCTAACCAGATTGTAAGCGCTGTCTGACCAGGCTCTGGGGATTTTTCATTCTTTTTTTTTTTTTTTTTTTTTTTTTTTTTTTTTTTTTTTTTATCCCTATGGAGCCTGGAAAGCTAATATGATTTGGAGAGAGAGCAAGTGTCAGTGGACTCAATTCTTGCTGGTGCATCAGCAGTGGAACCAAATTCCAAATGAAGAAGTTAACCCCTTCCCCTCCACAGATTTATTGAGGTTAATGTGTGCAAAAGCCAGGGCACTGCTGAAGGCAGGAGGGTGGATATGCCTCCTGCATAAATGAAATGTGGAAGCAGAGCTGGGGCACAAGCAAAGGACTGAATCCATCCACAGTTATGCAGTAACAGTGCTTGTCACATCAACCAGCCTTTGCTGATGCTGCAAATTTGGCACCTTTCCTCACAGCAGGACTTGGTTCTGATCTGCTCCCTTCGTGTGAGGTGGACACTCTCTCCCCCACCTCTCCTGTGAGACCCCACAATCCTCTTGCTTTCAGATGCTGAAAGCTCTCTGCTGAGCTTGTCACCATTGGTGATATCTGGGTGTTTTAAGGTCATGCTTCACTTCCTTACTAGAGGGGGAGAAGAAAAAGAGATAAATATATATTCATATTTTCTATACATGCACTCAAAAACCCCACTCCCTTTTAATGCTTTTTAGCAGACATGGTGCCATTTCCTGAAGGAGAAGCAGGGGCAGAAGAGGGTTGAGAAGAAAGGCAACTAGGAAAAAAAAGCTTTTGATTTTAACAGAATTAATGTAATATAAATACAGACTTAAGTGTTGATTTTGTCAGAAAAAGGAATATGTCTTCTCTGATTTGGTCCAGGACACAGGATGTCCATGAACACCAAAATGGATAGAACTATTCCAGACTGTGAAGAAACACCAAGTCTGTTAGGCTTATAATTTCACTTGGAAAAGTGGACTTTGGAGGTGTCTGATAGATGTCTCACATGGAGTATGGAAAGAAGACACAGCATTTGACAAATTGGTAAAAGATTTTAAAAGAAAGGCATCAGGTGTACAATGGTGTCACATTCATAGTGTTCTAAGGGATACAAATCAGGTGTTTTGGGAGGAAGCATTTTGCATCAGAAATCAGCTGTAACAAATGCACCTATTTCAGCTGAGGCTACCAAAATTCCTCCTCCCTGTAAAAATCCAGACTGCCCCACAATTTATTGCATATAGGGCCTAAGGTGACTTGACATCAAACTTAAAATAGTCCACTCCCTTCAATAAATTTGGAATTTTTTTTTTTCCTTCAGGAGGAAACAGCCCTACCTCACCTTTTGCTTTCTTATTTTCAGATATTTAGGATTCAAGAATTTCCTCTTCCCTTTCCAACCCTGGCATTTTTGTTGCATGGATTTCAAGGCATCTGCATTGAGTGAATTGGTCACTCTGCTGCCACTTGTGAGGTGCTGGAGGACTCTGCTTTCAGCTCAGAATCCTGCAGACACTTGGCACACCAAAGTCAAGTGAGCAGTATGAGATGTTTATTAATTGGGAAATGCAGATCTCATATGCTGAAATGGAGTGTAGAGAGTAATTGGTTCAGGGCACTGAAACATAGGTATTGTTGCCTTTCTCTAAGGGAAGGGATCACTTGCAAACCAAATTCCTTCCTGCATTAACCAAATTGCCTATTGCACTGGATAGATCTCTTATTAAATCAAATCTCTTACAGCTCTGAACTGCAGCTGTCAGTTCCTGAATCAAATATATTAGCTATTAAACATGTCACCTGCAAAATGGCATCAATATTCTCTTCCAAATTTATAGTGGTTGTTTACAGATCCCTGAGCTGATGAAGAAGGTACAAAAAAGACTACAATTTGGGATAACATCATATGCACCAAGCACCTTCTCAGGTGAATTGAGATCTGTTTTCCTGGTCACTGCAAATGGAGCTTTATGCCTGCACAGCTCTTCCTTTCAACTTCTGTTTTAGGGTCACTGGTATATGATCATGTAGCGTGGCATTAAAACTGTTCAAATGAGCTTTGCTTATGAGGATGGTAAAAATGGGCTGATAAGCAGAGTTTGCAGGAGAAATCATGTAAAAATGGGGCCAAGTTAGATTTCAAGGTTTCCCAAAGAGTGGAAGTAGAAGGTAAAAGAAAGAGGGACTAGGATCTTGAAATATGTTCGCGATTTTTTTTTTTTTTTTTTTTGAGGTCCATTTATATTCTGTACTTAAGAACATCCCTTGACCCTGGTTTTCTAATCTTCTAGACCAGGTGTGTATTTTGGCCTCAGGTCTGGATTTTCCTTCCATGGAAAGAGGCGTCTGGTAAGGATGTCTGTGTGTGTCCAAGCTGCTTTTTGGGACAGGTCAAGAAGTTGGGTGTTTGAATAGAGAGGTGTTCCCATCTCACTCTACAAACAGCCTAAATTCCTTGGGCTGCCCCAGAGCTTCAGAGTGTAGGGACTTTCAGGCTCCCTATGTCCTGTAGGCCCAGTGAATCAAAGAGACTTAGAAAGTACCCTGAGCTTCTGTGGGTAAGTTCTGTTTTCCAAAAATAACCTTTTTTTTTTTAACTTTTGAAAAGACCTCTCTTTTTATATGGAAAGGTTAAAGCCCAAATACTTGAACTCAGGTTAGTGTGCTGGAGAACCAGTTCCATATATTTTAATTTGATCTCCTTTCTGGTTAAGATCCATGGACAGCTTCTGAGCTATGCACTCAGCAGGAACCATTGCTGCAGGAACAGTCAGGAGCTGGGCTCAGGCACAGTCAGGTTGGGGCTCAGCAGAGTGTGGTTTAATTCCTTGAGCTGACCAGGCTTTCCTGTGTGATTCTTGGCAGATCACCAAATCTCCGTGGGCCTCACTCCCCGTCTGTAAAATCACACCTCTCGGACCTGCTGCCTGGAGAGAGAGAGCTGGGGAGAGGCCATTTATTGTTGTGTGTTTATAAATTGGGGGCCTTCCTTTTGGACAAGGCCCCCAGACAATCTCGTAACACCAATCCTGAGATAAAGCAGGCAGATTATCTTCAATAGTCTGGCAGATGCTGGAGAGGCTCCAGCTATGAAGTGGTCGGGAGGTACAACACAAGCTGCTTGCACAGCGTTGAAAAGACTCACTGTCCTTTTGTGGCTCACCCCTTGTGAGCAGCCCATGATTTATTTATCGAGGAGCAGCTTCTGAGTCACCTTCTTCTCCACATTATGAAAACACTGCGAAAGTGAGTCATTTTGAGGAACACAGCCTGCAGCACTCAGTTCTCACCCAGCAGCCTGGAACAGGAGGAGGAGAGCCCAGTGGGTAGAGAGAGAGAGTGGGAGATGCAGCTTCCTTCTCTTCAAGCCTTGTCATCTGACCTTGGGAAAGTCACGCAAGATTCAGGATTTAGACCATAAACAGAATGCTGGCCTGGCTTTGGCTTTCTCAGAAGGATGTTTTTTATAAAGTGACACCGTTAGAGATGTGAGACTATCAGCTTCTGTGGTAACAGGGTCCTTTCACAAGCCTTGGGTAGGGAGAGTGATAAAAGTGGAGATGCAGTAACTGACTCTGTAAGTGTAAAAGGTGACTGCAGAGACAGCCAGGGTCAGCTGTTCCCTGTGTTTGCAGGGGATTGCAGAAGAGTCTTGAAATTATAGCAAGGAAAAACAGAGCTTAAATGTTAGAAAAAGACTCCTCAAAGTGATGTGTGGAATGCTAACGTGGATTGCTGAAATGGAGTGTCTGGGGAGAGGGTGGACTCTTCAGCCCTGGGATTTTAACCCCGATTAGATGCACATCTGTTTGGGATGGTTCAGGTGGAGCTGCTTCAGGCTGCTCATTTCTGGCTCTGTGCAGAAAAGATTTGATTGCTTTCCCTGAGCAGGCTGACTTTAGTGAGATCCTCTACTACTAACTGCCTCAGCATATCATAATGCAAAGAAGACAAATATTTGATTTGCCTAATTATTTGCTTTGTTCCTTTCTGCCCTGCTGTTCTTTGATATCTTCCCTTCCACTACTGGCACAGCTAAGAAAGCTCCACTCTTTTCCATCTGTAAAATTTGCCTCTCCATCCATCAAACCCTCCTCTGATTGTGATGTTGTTCCTTGCTGCCCCCCAGTCCATCTCCAGCTGTAGAAATGTCTCCACCCTACAGGCATCATGCAGCTGTTTTCAGCTGCACACATTTTCTAATTAAGGTATTTGATAACGATTGGCCTTTAGAGTTTTCAGGCTTTCTGGATACTGCTGCCTGCTGTTCAGAAGAGGCATTAGCAGCGCTGGGACCCTGAAATCTTCCTGAAGATTTAATTTCACAAATGGGAGCTTCCTGCTAATGAAGAGCAAAAAATACAGCACCAAGATAAAAGCCCTCTTCTGTGGCTGGAATTCTTTCACTATTCTCATGATGTGAGCTGGAGCAAGTGTCCCTTCTGTGTCCCCTCTGCCAGAGCTGTCCCTGCTCATTTCCAGCCCATTTATGCAGCAAAGCATCCGTGCAGGCAGTTCCCTTCTCCCACCTCTCCTCTGTGTGGCTGCAGTCTTTGCTGCAGGGTTTGGCTTTGCTCAGGCATTCTGTTCCCATGCAGAAAACTTCCCTTCTGCCACACCTGAGGCTTCCTGTCCTGCTTTGTCCATGGCAGACCCATTCCCTCCCTCTCCTTCAGCCTGTGAGTTGGGGCTGCACATCCCATGGGACCTGAGAGACACCACTGTAAGTAACTCTGGTCTGATGAGTCCCCTCTGAGAATTTCAGCTTTTCACTCTTGTCTCCAACAGTGAGGTGGTATCTCCAGTCAGCCTTGTCCCTTGTGATGGTCTCTCGTTGTAGGGACCATGAGGGAAGTCCATCCCTCTCCTTCCTGCTGGCTGGCTTAGCAGGAGGAACACCGGAGCATTAGAGATCAGGATGTTAATGAGTTGGAGCTGCTTGGAAACCACCAGCCTTTCATGAGCAAAGAGGCTGAAGCCTCACTCCTGTGCTGGAAAACACTTCTCCATGGTGCCCTCCGGGGAACAAACAGCTCCCCAGGCAGGTGCTGGCAGCATCAGGTTGCTTGAAACCCCAGGAGGTGAAGGTACCATCTGTGTTGTGTTCGTGTCCCTGACATCAGTCCCAGTCTGGACTGGGTCTGTTTGTGAAGTAAGTTGGTAAGTTTGGGTTCAGAACATTTGCTCACTCTGCTCTATGCACAATCACCTGCCACTGCCTGGGAAGACACTCGTGGGACTCTGTGTGGCGTTTCCTGCACTCTGAGCAAGTTTGGGCAAGTTTGGGTAGGAGAGTAAATAAAACTCAAGGATGTATACACTGAGACAAAAGGTTCTTAGGATACCACCTTGTGAGTGTTTCAGCATTTCACAGACATATTTCAGAAAGAGAGGAGAACAGTATCACTTAGATTTGCAGATCGTGTGAAGGATGCTGAGTGCCCTCTGCATCAGCCACATGCAGAGCTGGGGGCTGGAAAACCTCTTGGGTGATCACAAGGACACAAAGGCGTGAGCTGGCCCATGGTGAACGGTCACCAATTGCAGCTGGGGGTTTCCACCCCTCAGAGGTGTGAGTGTCTGCAGCAGTGAGAGAGTGAAAGCTGCAGACTAGTTTTAAGACAGAGGTTGATGGATTTTTGAATAGTCTCCCGAGTGCTTCCAATCCTACATTTCTAAAAAATATACCAGAGAAAAAGAAGAATCTCAGAGGGGATAAGAGAAACGCAAGCCGTCTTTGAAAAGAGACTGTGAAAAATTAGAAGTGTGGGATGGAGAAATGAAAGATAACATGCTAAGAGTAAAAAAAGTAAAAAAAAAAGTCCTCTGAAAAGCACCCACACCCTCTATCAAATGGTGCAGAGAAGGTAAATCAGGCTTTGTTGCTCCCCCTGCTTGTCAGAGAGGAGCTTCCAGTAACTCTGAGAGGTGATACATGGCAAATTTATCCACTGAGCCCCACAGAGATGCAGAGCACAAGGAACCTGTGGGTCATTAGGCATGACTGAGCCAGAGAGCCCAGCAGGAAGGAGTAGAACTGGATAGAGCTGGTGAGACCATCTGTGGTTATATGTGAACGGGTAAAAATAAGCATTATAAACTTGCATGCTTCCAGGCACAGGCAACCTCAAACTCCTCAGGGCGAAGAAACTTCCCTCATAAATAAGTTATTCCATAACTGTTCGTGGCATTAGCTACTGTCAGAGACAGGATACTGGACTAGATGGGCCCCTGGCAATTCCTCTGGAGAAGCTCTTTCCAAAATAAAGACCCTAAAAAAATTCCCTGTAACAAAGAAGAAATTATTGAGTTGTTTATTAAATAAATTCATTTGAACAGGGAGAACAGCAGTTCCTTTGTAGGAACCAACAACCATGTGACTGTGGGTCTCAGAAGGGAAAATGAAACCGCTGCTCTGAGAAGCAGAATAGCATCCTCAGCTCTTGCTTCTTCCAGAATAAAAGGCCTATATTTAGAGGATGCCAAGTATTAGAGATATACTGAGCTGGCAACTGGTTCTGGCAAATTTCCAGACCCATCTGATTTTCCACTTAAGTTAGACATTTCAGTAACATAAGAAGTTGCAAAGAGAGCTGAAAATAGTGTTTTGCTATCTTTGCAGCCCAACCTGCGGCAGTGAACACAGTGTGGGGAGGAAATGGGCAATAGTTTTTGTGTCAATATTAAGCAGCATCTGATTTTAGTATGGGTGTGTTTTTGTGCACAATTAAGTGCATGACACATTTAGTGTGCATATATAGGTTGTATACAGGGTGAGGTATACAGGCTGCTCCATCAGGTTCACTGCTTGCTTAATTATGAATTCAGTCATTGTCTTTTGTCATCTATCTATCTATCTATCTATCTATCTATCTATCTATCTATCTATCTATCTATCTAATCTGTATATCAATCTATGTATCTATCCTGCCTATCTATCATGGGGCTTACCTAGCACAAGTCTATTAGAACAAAAGTCAGGCTCTAAGTCTGTGCAGTCTTCAGCCTTTTTGATTTAAAAGGTCAAACAGCTGTTTTAAAGGACAAAGACAGATGACTGAGACCATGATAAAGCATGGAAAATGCTATGTCTGGATCTCTGTAACAGTTGCAGAGTTCTCTGGTCAATATTTTGCAGATACCTCACCCTGACACGACAACCATGCAAGGTACAAATTGCATCTTTCTTGAAGGCAAGTAAGTGGGGTTTATAGCCACCTTCCCAAGTATCACAGAGGAAATAACAGCAATTTCTGTAGTGAGCCTTCCATCTCTCTGTGTAATCCCCTGTTCCTTCTCTCTATTTTAAATTGATCATACATTTTGCATAGACCATTTGGGCTGGTGATTCCTATTCTTGTTCTCTATCCAAGAATCAATCTTTCCCCAGAGGAAAGTTACAACTTAATCTTTTACATCTGCATTGGTCTGATGTGGTTCAAACATATTTATCCTACCTCTTTAGCTCTCTTTAGGGGTGGCTTTATTATGATGTGGTCTTCAGGTGCAAACTGCAGCCAGATTCATATCATTCAGTATTTGTCCCTATGCCTTGTGTTTCATAATGACTGTTTCAAATGTGTTTCAAAAAATCAGCAATGGAAAATTTTGAGCACAGAAACTCGAGTAGAGTTTAGGATAAATCAAGGCTGCAGTAGTTTCAATCTGCAGTGAGAGGAACTCAGTGTACCTCAGAAACTGCCTCATCTCAATAAACATTTAAGGCTGGGAAAACAGAATCCAAGCAGACACAAACTCAGAAACATCTAAGTGCAGTTCAAAATGCATCACAATGATTCACATAAAAATCATGGCCTTCCTGGGTGGCTTGCAGGTGGTATGACTTATTTTGGTCACTCTGGAGTTTTCCTGATTGCACACTTCCATCCATCCTGGGCTGGTATCGGCCACCTCACCTGCATGTCAGGGCACGTGTGGGTGGCCTTCCCAGCAAACTTGTTCTTAGGTGTGGGTGGAGAGACCTGAGGATAAGTCAGATAGTCTGTCATCAGATATGATGCCATGAGTGCTTCAAAGTCACTCATTCCTGAGTGGCAGGGCCTCCTGACAGAGTCCTTGTCTAAGCTGACAGCTCTGACAGCTCCAGGAACGGCTCGGGGAGGAGCCGACCTGTCAGACCTGGGGAAACAGAAAATCCAGCAAGGCTCACTAGTCCAGGATGCCACAAAGTCAAAAGGGAGAGAGTGTTTGAGAAATGTGGGTTTTTCCTGTGTGACCTGTGAACACCAGGACATCTTGGATCTTCTTCCAAGGGGTTTTTAAAAAGAAACATCCAGAAAAGCAAGTCTATTACCAGTGGCTCGTGTGTAAGACAGCTATTATTGTTAATGGGCATGTGACAAAGATTTTACCCTCTCATTAGTAGGGAATAATTATGAGGTCATTGCTAGCTAAATATTATCCTCATTTTATCATCCTCTTGGATATACAAGTTGACATTTCTAAACCATTTATCAATTTTAGGGCAGTGCATGAGCACAGCATAGGAAATACAGAAATGTTCCTTTTATCCAAGCATTAATAAAAAGATTTGTTTCAGCCTATTTTTAAACATTTTGGTGGTGTTTTTTTAATATCATATATTAAAAAACCCTGGCAAATTGCTAGAAATGTCAGCTTAGATCAAAGCTGTATGGCCAAGTGATTTGAGCAAATATATAAATGAAAGCTTCTCTTTCAGACACATCAGAGATTAAGATGTGACCTTCAAAACTGTTCAGTGGCAACTAGTTCAGCAGACTGAGGCTGTTAAAGCTAAGCAATTGCCTGTGTATTGACTCCTGTTTGAAGGAGATAGATAGAAGCCAGGATAACTCCATCTCCCACTTAATCCCTCCTTTGGAAATTCCTTGCCCTATTCATCTTTGCTAGGGTTTGTTTTGTTGAATGTGTTCTTCTGGAATAAGGCCTTTTTGGCTCAGGAGAGGGTCCCCCAGTACAGCCATCTGCAGCATTGCTTTTAGAGTCTTTTGTGTTGTTTTATTTTCCTGTTTTCTGCTTCATTATCTTCCAGTTTTACTCCTATTATTTTTCTTAGGAAGGCACACATTCTCATTCAAATACTTTGCATCCCTTGATATAAAATGACCATTCATTTAAAGACCTAGTTCTGTCATCTTAAGCCATTCCATGAAAATTGTGTTCTTGTATGTCCTGTTTGCTGTTGAGTGATGTTGGAAACAAATTAGACTGGCCACCAAATGAAGCACTTGGGGTTGATTTCTTTTTTTAAAATTAATACCTGAAATTTCAGTCTCACAAAAATCAATCAGTCCTTGGAAAACTGGACTCATTCTTTTGCCACCAATTAAGAAATCTGCTGTTATCACAATGCTATTGAAGAGGCACGAGTTGAGCAGAATGGCTCGTGCTATCTCACTGCAGAGCTGGGAGGATTAAACACATCCTGGAGGCTGTAAATTGAACAGAGGCTGTGCAGAGTGTGTGCACGTGGGTCACAGTTCTGGGTTTATAGCATGGCTGGGGTTTGAAGAGACCTTTAAAAGCCATCTAGTCCAGCCCCCCTGCCATGGACAGAGACGCCTTCAACTAGACCAGGTTGCTCAGAGCCCTGTCCAGCCTGACCTTGAATGTTTCTGGGGATGAGGCATCTACAACCTTTTGTGCTGCAATTAAAATCAGGGGGAGGATCTCATCATGTGTCCCACATAGTGTTACTGTGAGGGAATTCAGCATATATAAAACAAAAACTAAACTTGGGAAACAGGTGTGTTGAGTCAGAAAGTGTTATTTTTCACAGGTGAGGGGTTTTTTTTTGGTTAGTTTCTTTGTTTAACATTATGCTTTGGCAACCCAAAACAGTGTTCCTTTTGAAGTTCTGATTGCTCTCACTGCCTTATGACAAGGCAGGATTTTGGGATAGTCAGGATGTAAACAACATGCTAGAAAACACACTGCTCAGGGCTTGCTACTGAAAGGACTTTCTGTCTTCTTGCAGGGCTGAAAAAATGAATAACTTCCAAAGGAACCACAGCACAGCATGGAAAAACATGTCAGTAATTGCACACGGCGCAGTGTGGGTCGATGCTGTATCCTCATGTGCTTGTCTGCCTGTTCAGTACAGACACAATTGTGCATGCTGCACCAATTCCTGTGCATGTGTGCCTCCTGAAGGGGACTGCCAGCAGGAATTCTCCTCCTTCAGTCCTTTTGCCTGCCTGTGCTCAGATCCTCTCACACACATTTGCTGCCAAGCCTTATCTCTGACCTCAGCCCAGCAAGCGTGTGCGTGGGCACAGCTTTGCACTTCTGGTGTTTCAATGGTGTGTGATGCTCACTGCCTTATGCTCCAATGACTGTGATTTGATCTCTGATATCCCTACTCAGACTTGAAAAGAAGACAGTTTCCAGAAAGTGCTGCAGAGCACCAGGGCAGGGAGCTGCGTCACAGCAGCTTCCCACAGGAAGGGAGGTGTCTGCGCTGACCTTGTGCTGATGAAATCCTTGGCTGATCCCGACAAGGTTCAGCTCCTGGAATATTAGTGACAAAGCTGACATCCTCCGGACTCTGTGGAGCATGACTGGGAACAGCACAAACTGCAGAGCCCAGGACTGGGAAGCACAATTAAATAAATATCCCCTTTTCCTGAGCACAAAGGGAGAATTGATACCCTGGTCAAAAAGCCAAGTGCTGTTACAGCAGTTCTTCGTTATAGGCATGTGCTTATTGGCTTTAATAAAGTGTCAGAAAGGATATCTGTGCAGATTTGTGGAACAGATATTAAAATATCCTTTAAAATGATTTATGGTGTAGGGTTGAGGTAGCACGAGGAGTCCAGCATCTCAAATAACAAATAGGAGCAAAGATGTGAAATGCATATTTGGTGGTTTATATCACAGTAGATGACTTTACTCCCTGTAAAAGGAGGGTGTAATCACTTGGCAGATCTGGAAGATCTGTACAAGGCACTGTAAACTGCATCTTTAAGGGAGGAGAGCTGTTTTATAGGGATACATTTCGCCCTTTGACCACATGAGTGCTCAAACCATCACCTCTATTTATCTCAGACTTCCAAAGGAATTTTTGGGATCTAGTTGGTGAACATTCCATTGCAAACATCTGGCCTGAACCTGACCAGAGATTGTGAGCTTGTGATCTCTCTCTGAGACCAGCAACATCAGGCTTTCTCCAAGCTGATTACAGGAATAGACTTCCCCTGAAAAAATGAGAAACACAGGCCCCTGTGACTGCAATGTGAGACTATGCTTGAGTTCACTCAGAAGGAGAAAGGGAAGGGGTGATGGAAAACATCACCTCTGCTTCTCTGCTGACCTGGCTGCTTTTTTGGGCTATATTTGATGGAGCAATCAGTATGGTGCTACTGCAAATATCAGTGGAAACAGCAAGTGTGGAAAATATTTTCTAATGACAGAAGAGCTAAGCTAATTTTACAGCTGAAATCTTTGTGGCTGCTGTGATGTAAGCACCAATTCTTTTCATTTTATTGTTTTGAGTACCTTGTATCTCATTGTGTATTTGATGAGCAAGGCCAAATTGGGATCTTTGAGCAGGAAACTGCCCCAGCCTGAATGGTGGAGCAGTCAGGACTTGCAGAGCACAACTTTTTGTCTTGTGAAATTAGGTGCACTAACCCACAGGCTCCCAGGGTGCTGTGCATCCTCCCTGCAGAATCTGCAATAAGCTCAGAGATCAGTCATGGGTCTGACCCTCCTGGCTGGTTGGATTTTATCTCACTCTTCACAGCTAAGGAGAATTACCTTAAAATTAGAGAATGGTTTGGGTTGAAAGGGAACATAATCTAGTTCTAACACCCTGCTCCATGGGCAGGGGTGCTACCCACTAGATTCAGTTGCTCAGGACCTCATCCATCTTGGCCTTGAACACATCCAGGGATGGAAATGGGATCATACTTCATCCCTTCAGACTCATCCCCCTGCAGCCACATGCTCAACACCACCTAATCGACCCCACTGACACAACAACTTGGTTGCTTTTTGGATGTCTCAGGCCTGTAAGCCAGCTCACCATCTGCTGAGTGCAGGGGAGGAGGCAGGAATGTGCAGCTGGAGGTGAAAAGGAAGGCAGAACTGGCCTTGGTGGCAGCTGCACAGATTAAATAATTTCAAAGTAAACTGTGACCATCCTAAATGAACAGTGGGAGCTGGGGTCTCATTGCAGTGACTGGTACCTCTCAGCTCAGGCTCAGTGCTCTGCAGCGTGAGGTGAGGGCTTCTGCTTGTTCTCCAGCCAGCAGACGCTGGGTAGCTGTGCCTGCTTTGAGAGCAGCATTCTGCTGCTCCAGCCACCATGCCAGCTTTAGAGCCACAGGAATTCCTCCACGGCACGCAAAGGAGCCACCCTCAGCGAGGGATGTGGTCATGTCATGCTTCAAACACAAGCTAATTTTGCTCTGGAAGAGAGATACTGCATTCTCTGGCACCCACACACTGAATGTCCTCTCCTCTGTGCACACACACTGCCAGCTTTCTGCTTTGAATCCTCTGTGCTCAGAATAGTGACAGTCTAGGATTTTTTCCCAAGATTTGTTCTCTATAGGGGATCAGCCATTTCCAGATTTTTCAGAGACAAAACCTTTCCTTCCTTTAACCCTTTAGGGCTGTGGAAGTGATAAACCAGTGAAAGACGGGAGCAAACACCTGTGCTAGCTTTGGTGCAATATTTAAACTCTGGTTCCAGAAACCTTCCCGCAAAATGTACAGAGAAGGCACAAACAGCATTTGACTAGAGAGTATCTGTTCCACCTGGATCAGGAGAGGGGTCATGATGCACAGGCCAAAAAGGCTTGACTTTGAGCCAGGCTGGAGTTTCAGAGCTGGTACCTGAAATCTCATTTCTCTGCAGGAGGGAGAAGGTTGCATGGGAAAAGAAGATCTGGTGCAGGCTGAGCATGAGCGTTCCCTGCACCCTCACGTGGAATTGCAGCTGCCCTGGAAAATTATGGAGAGGATGTTTGTCTGCATGGCCTGAGAAGAACATTTACAGAGTAAAAGCAACTTTTACAGTAATGGACAGTAAGGCTAAAACGGTGACTGCTCCAGGACATGGCTGCTGTGTGAAGCAAAGCAGTGGTAATGAAAATTGTTTTGCTACTAATTAGAGCAGTCACTACTGGCAACCACTCCAGTCTTATCTCAGGAATTTTCAGGCAGTAACTGCATCTTGGTGAAAAGCAGCTCCTCACTTTCTGTCGCTCTCTTTCTGAGCTATTTTGAGTGTAATTGTTTTTCTCCCAGCAGAGGGGTGGGAGTGTACCAATCCAAAACCATTCCTCAAGCTACATTGGCTTGGAAGGCATTTTGGTAAATAGAGTTTTCCACCATGATTTCTACTGCATCAGGCTGAGCTATTTTTCACTGATGGACTGAGTCTGGCTGGTGTATTTTATTTTATAGGGAAGGCAGAAGAATGGTGAAAAGTGTGGCCATAGCTTTGGTTCCTATGGCACTTCTTGGGATGACGGAACTATTGGTCCTTGATCCATCACTGTGGAGGTAAAATAGAGTTGTCCATGTTAATTTAGCTCTCTAGAAGCAGCTCTGTTCAGGCTACTTTACCACTCTGTACTACCTGGTAGCTTCTGCTTCTGGGACTTGCACAAGCCACGGTATGTGGCACATATTCCACAGGAGAAAAAAAATACTTTTTTTTTTTTTGTCTCAGCCATAACTAGTGACTTGACCTTGATCATAGCGACATACAGTATCTAAACTCCATTCTAAAAAAAGAACCCATCAAATAATTATACTGTTCTCTGCTAGAAGCAAAATGTTTAAAGGCATCCCCTGGTCAGCAATCATCCTAAATCAATATTGAAAGAGAGAAGTAATTCATTGAAAACACCATTTATTAATTAGAGTGTGGCCTGGACCACGACAACGTGTTCTCTGAAGCCACAGATTTATTTATGTTTAGTTACTGAAGGATATGTGAAAAGACTGGTGACAATTGTTGATGATGGTTCATAAGGGAGGCTGCTTGCTGGTGCAAATGCATAAATTATTGAGACAAATTTAGCTGGCTGGAACACTGCATAAACCAGCAAATGATCTGAAACTTATGTGGAATTAATTGCATTTGCCTTTGCAGATGTCTGGTTTCTGAGCAGCAGAGCTTTGGAGCTAGCAAACATGCAGGCAGCCCTGAGAAGACCTGACTGCCCTCGGGTTCCTGCTCAGCCAAATACCAGCAAGAGAGTTCATTTCTCCTGCAACAAGCAAAATTCAGCTGGATGTCACTGCTAGAATTATCTGTTTCCCATTTATTATTATTTGT
The DNA here is from genome assembly GCF_048771995.1 of Taeniopygia guttata. Taxonomy (NCBI): domain Eukaryota; kingdom Metazoa; phylum Chordata; class Aves; order Passeriformes; family Estrildidae; genus Taeniopygia; species Taeniopygia guttata. The sequence continues at coordinate 57,353,517 of NC_133030.1, read as the reverse complement.
GACGCTGTACTGCAGATACTTATAGAACCAGGACAGTCAAGCTTACACAAACCCAAGCTGCATGACCAGCCTGACAAGAACTTAAAATCATTGTGTGATATCTACTAATGCTTTATTACTATTGCAAAGTGGCTGCATCTCTCATGATCTCACATTCCTCAGCTTTGTCAGGATCAAAGCAGAGCACTCCTGCTCTGGAAAGTTTTCTGAGGCATCTTCATGGCATTGTAGATGAAGTCTTCCATGATTTTTTTAACCTAAGTCTGAACATTGTGTTTAGTGGCGAACCTTCTTGTAAAATAATCCGGGGCAGAAAAGTGAGGGTTAATGTATGGTCTGATGTGAAATCAAAGAGGTAAACATGTATCCAGTGCTAAGTCCCATTTTTTTGGGCTGGTGTGAAGATGAAATAGGACTCTCTTATGGCAATACTGTATTTGCACTTACTCTCACCTACATTTTGGAAATCAAGCACAGGAATTAACTCTACTGTTACTGATTGACTCTGCTGGTGATTTAATGTTTCCTGTGCTGTCCAAATCCTCTAACTAATGTGGAGCTAGTTAAGGAAGTCAAACATGGATGTTTGAGCTCAGTTCAGCAAAGTACTTTAGCATTCATCAAACATCCAGAGCACAGGCAAGCAGAATTTCAAGGGTCACATCTAAACACCCTCCAGAAAAGGAGATGGGTATCTCTGTGTTCATCTAAACAGCTCCCTCCTTTACAGACAGTTTTTAATTCAGGTCATTTTCTGTCAGATTCTTAGTGAGATTTCCTGAGATTTCAGCTAAAGAGACACCCACATAATCCACAGGGGAACATGCCCATCTGGCAGAGGACCTGTGTGAGGCCGCCTCAGCTGCTCTTTAGCACAAACAGGCTGCTAAAGCTCTGGCTGAGGAAGTTCTCAATTAAATTGAGGTTGCCTGGGGAGGTCGGGGGCTCTGCCGTGTGGGGTCCTTAGGAATGACCTCCAGGAATTGTTCAGGTCAAGCTGATCCTGTGTCAGAGCAGCATGATGGACCAGATGACTGCCAGAGGTCCTTTCCCAGGGATTTCATGTTCCAGCAGAGCTGTAATTGCATGAATGAAAGGTCAAACATTTTACACCTCACTGTGTGTGCCCCATAATGTATGAGTAATAGGTAACTGTTAAAACAGTTTCTATTGATAAAACACCAACTACCACTTAATATTTTAATGGGCTTCTTCTCATAAGACTTACACTCCAGACCCTTCACCAGCTCTGTTCCCTCCTCTGGACTCATTCCAACCCCTCAGTGTCTTTCTTGTTGTGAAGGGCACAAAACTGAGCACAGGGTTTGAGGTGTGGCTGCACCAGTGCTCAGCACAAGGGATAGTCCCTGCCCTGGTCCTGCTGACCACACTATTGCAGATGCAGGCCAGGATGCCATTGGCCTACTTGGCCACCTGGCCACAGGCTGGCTCATGCTCAGCCACTGCCAAGGAGCTCCTCCAGGTCCTTCTCCACCAGGCAGTTTTCCAGCCAGGAGTGCTGCAAGGGCTTTCTCGTGACCCAAGAGCAGAACTCAGCACCTGGCCTTACTGAACCTCGTTCAGCTGGCCTCAGCCTGACCGCTGAGCCTTTCTGCCTTCCAGCAGATCAATATTCCCACCCAACTTGTGTTTGCAAACTGACTGAGGGAAAACTTGATGCCCTCATCCGAATCATTGATACAGAAGTTAAAGTGAGCCCTGCAGAACATCACTTGTGATCAGCACCAACTGGACTTAACCCCATCCACCACCATCCCAGTTAATGATCTTTTGTCTCTTCCTGTTTTTTCCCTCATCATTTCCTGCATCTGGAAGGTTAGAGAGCAGCATTTCTTGTACTCCTGATTCCTTAACCAGTCATTCCAAGGCTCTGAAATCTCTCTTGATTGCTATTGGATGTTTTGTTGCAATTTCATTGCTGTCTACCTGGAAAATCAATAATAGATAATAAACTGAGGGCTGTGACAGGTTAGGAACTTTCTCCTGGTATCTTTAACCCAGGCTCTAGGGAGGCAGCCAGCTTCCCTAGGAGGTGGCTCAGTTCTGCAGTTTCTTTCTTACTCTGTCTCAGATACTCAACCTCCTTGGAGAGCTCTATCACTAAATGAAGAAGTTCCTCTACCTGGGTGCATGTAAAAGAACAGAACTGAACTCTTACACGGGTGAAAGCTGCAGGTGAGCTCTGCAGCACAGCTGGGAATAAACCAGAGCTTGTCTGGTCCATAAGGGCATAGCTGGGAATGGCTCATAGCTGCCGTGGTGTCGTGGGATCCATGAAGGGCAGGAAGTCTGTCCCTGAGCATGAAGAGGATGGCTCAGCTCAGCCTGCTGCAGGACTGTTTGAATGTGGTCCTGGAGACATCACACCAAGAGACACACAGGGACAGCCCCAGAGTATGAAGTTTGGCTCAGCCACATCCGTGACAACCTCCTAGTGAGGGAGGCACATCTCCCAAGGAAAGCCAAGGTGAGGTCATTAGGTGAATCAGGGAAAGGCAGTGACCAAGTGTGTGAGCACAAAGCATCATTGTCTGCGACTGCTGAGCTTCCTTCTTTCTTGGAATAGGATCTGAGAAACTAATGAAGTGATTTCCACCCCCTCTCACTTCTGGTGGTCTGACCTCAGAAGGGAGTGGTAGAGAAACCAGCTGGGAGTAACTAGCTATTTAAAATGGAATAAGATTGTAGCTGGGAAACGTCCAGAAAGGCCTACTGGGGAGGGAACACGGAAACACCCAGGACATTCAGAACCAGCTAGCCAGTGAACTTGGAAAAGAAACAGTGAAGCAAAATGGTCTCTCCTCCACTAATCAAGAGAAATAAAGAATTGAAATACCCCCTGGAACTGATGGAAAATCAGGTCAGGAACAGAAATATTCATGCATTTGTTCTACTGGAGGGTAAAGAATTTCCAAACCCAATTTCTTTTGTGGAAACCTGGCTCCCTAAGGCTCTGAACGAGATGCAGAGAATATCCCACTGCATGTGGTGTGCTGGTTCAGGATCCCTGCCAGGGCAATCACTCCCAATAACAAGCAAAGCAAAACTGAGCTGCCAAGTTTCAAATGTTCATGGGAGAGGGAGGCTCATGACTGGAGAGAGAGCAATGAGGAAGCATGAGTCCATTTACTTCCAAATCAGAGTGAGTGTCCTTACTTGTTGTGCTGCTGCCTCAGATAACACGGGTTCAAGATAAGTTTCTCATTGTTCTGAGAGCTGTACTGATTCACAGCCCAAGGAAAGTGCAACTGAAATTTAAGATATAAGGAGGTGGAAACAGGAAAGATGGAAACAGGACACCATCAGGGGCATAGAGGGGTGTGATGTCTCGGTAGTAGACATGGGGCTCTTCTGTGGAGGAAAGCCTTCAAGTCTGTGCAATACATGTCATGGAAACAGATCTATATGAATCTGTATTTGGATTAAAAATCACCTTTAAAGGTTTCCTGGTCTAAACCCCATCCTTATTGCACACCATCATCTAGGTCAGGTTTCTCATGTCCTTTTTTCCAAATTCTCTCTCTTTCTGATTCTTCACTTCCCAGGGCTTCACTATCCCTATTGCTTCTTTTTTTTTTTTTTTTTTTTTTTTTTTTTTTTTTATGATTCTCCTTTTCCTGTCAGTCTCTTGGCTACAGCCATCTTATATTGGCAATAGCATTGGTCCAAATGGAAGGTTGTGCTAGAGATCTCCACAGTCCCCTCCAAGCAGCACTACTGTGATTTTAGGGGAATGCCAAACTCTCCTCAGCCCCAGAGTTTCCCTCTAGATGTGCAATCTCATGATGGTTTCGGTGATTTTCTGCAGAGGCAGCTGTTGTCTTTCAACTGCACTCTGCCTCTAACTCATTGCAACCTATCAGAACAGGCACCCAACTTCCCAACAAATTTTTGGGTAATATTGGCACGTCCTCCATATCTCTTCCTCATTCCCATGGCAGATACGCCTGAAGAAAAGAGAAGAAAGCTTTCTTATTTGTCTTGTTTGTCAGTCTGCAAAGTGAGTCCAGGATTATTTACAAAGTTGTATAAAATACCTGCAAATGTTTCAGGTACACTATCTGCTTTTTAAATTAAAAAAAATCTAAAAAAAGATACCCTGAACAAAAGCCCCACTTAAACAAGAAAAATACAGCTGACTTTGTATTTTCTGCAGGTTTTTTGCAAAGCAGCCTCTGTGTCATGGACATCTGAGCTACTGGGGAACCCAGAGGGGTATCTCTGGTTTGGCAGCATGAGAGTACCTCAGCCCTTGTGAAAGCTGAGGGAACATTTTGCTTTTCCAGCCAAGGTTCTCTCTGCAGCACCAGCCACTGCTCCAGCTGCCCTTCAGTGTATGACTCTCATTGTCTGGGTGTCCTCCTGCTGCTCTCTGAGCCACTCTGGAGGTGCCAACCTCTCCCTGGTGAATGCAGGGGCACTGGGGCCTCTGAGCTGTGAAAGGTTGTGAACTGGGAGGGGAGAATTTATGAATACAAACGCACACACATGGACTTCCATGCCGCAGGAGGTAAAAAGGGATAGCACCTTTGTCACCAGCTTGGCAAATATGACTTGTTTACAGCTCAGGGACTCTCACAGTGCATATTCCAAGGAGGCAGGCTGGGGCAGGAGCTGGGAGAAGTCTCCACAGCCCCACTGAACCCAAGCCAGTCCAAGCTGTGACTCAGTGAGCAAACAGCTGAGCACTGGAGCCTTGACTGGACTTGCTGCAGTAATCCTGGAACTTCTGTTTGCTTTCCAAGGGGATTTAGCAGTGAGGGAACAGCCTACACAGGAAGGAGAATGGCAGATAATGTTTGCTTCCTTTTGATATAAATACACTTCCAGAACAGGGTCCCTCAGTGCAAGCATTCCCACAAGAGGAAAAAAACAAATCAAGTTATCACAGGACAGCTGGTAAATGGTAACAGTAATAACAGCAGCAGCAACAACAACCTTTTCAACTAATCCTTTATTTTCTTTTGTAAAAAGGGTTACTTTGACCTGACAGAAGAATGCACCAAAAAATGATGTTGCATCATCTAGGAAAACGACACTGCTTGCATTTCCCCACTGCTTCTTTCTCTGGTGTTCCATCAGGATTTTGTGAGGCTATTGCAGGACACAAGAGGGGCAGGCTCTGAAGAAATCACTCTGATCTCATGGTGAAACTTATTATCCTGGAAATCAATCCAGCCCTTGGGAACTGAGGGTGCTTTCTCTGAAAAGCAATTTCAACCTACTTTGTTGCTAAAGATACGCCATATAAACTTAGTATGCTCCTCTGGTACAAACTTTAAAATGCATGTCATGTGGGCAAAGACACACAGAAATGTCCCCTTGGTCCAGCTTATGTCAGTATTTTCATGCAGAGGCAAAAACTCCCTGCCCTTCAAAAAGGCATTGCTTGAAAAATGCAGTCCTTGAGGTTGACATTATTTTATCTAAGTTTCTATTACTGCTCTTTGTGCATTAATTGCTACATGATATGAAAATGAAATACAAGGACAAAAGGAAAATCTTGTACCATTTCTTACTTTAGACATTTAGCATAATTTCTTATTACTTTGTGCAGAAGTTCAGCATAAAATTGCTTAGCCTCCAGACACTGATCATTACAGGTGTTGTAAATGTTAGAGGGTCCACCTGAGAGCCCTGACTATTTTTGCAGAGATAAATACAGATGAAAGAATCATTTGTAATGAATATCATTCAACAAACCATATCTTCCATTTGTGAATTGTCCGTGAAGAGATTGTAATTTTCTTGAGCTGCTTGGTGAATCACTTCTGGAAATCATTCTTCACTAGCAGCTTCTTGGAGGGCAATTTGCTGGGAGCATTTCATATTCAAAGTTTGCAACTTGAGCTATTTTTATGAGTTTGTCACTTCCCTGGAAGGATCCATTCCCTAGTTAGATGAGTGTAACTCCTGAAGTTTGACTTTGTGTTCTGTGTGATTCCAGTTATGAATATGAAATTTCAAACTTTGCAAAAATGTCCCGAATTATTCATTTGATATCTGTTTGAAATAGATCTGCTTTTTGCAAATATTGGTAAAACATGGAAAACAAAACAAGCAAGGTTGAGGCAAATTCATCACAGCATTCAAATGAACATCCTGGCTGCTCTAAACTCCTGAGATCAGGCTCTGTGCTTTTGGTGTGATGGCTGCTTTGCAATGAGTGGTGTATCATCTTGGGTCCAACCCAAGATTGTTTTTTGGTAAACAGTGTTATTGAAAAGACAGAGATAAAAGAAAACCCATCGGAGGTCAGGCATAAACAAAAATAAACACTGGTGAAGAGTGGTGCTTCATGTGACTTATTCAGAATTACTGCCCCTGATGCTGCTCAAACACAGCCATTCTGCTGACTTTCCTGCTGTCCTTCATCTCTGCCACAGCAAAACTAATTTCCAAATTTTCCTCAGCTGAAACAGTTGACAGGCAGGAGATTATCTGGAAATTAGGTCATCTGGGAAGAACACCCCTCTCCTAAATACTCCCAGAGATATTGTTCAAACCTGAGGCTGCAGTGAGGCCTTAATGGTGGATAAGAAGAGAAGAAAGCTCCTTAGACAAGGTTCATGTTTCTGTTGGCAGCGCTGTGTGAAGTTGTTCCAAAATGTGTGATGGTGCCAAGGATCGTGTTCGCTCAGGCCAGGCTTGGCTTTTCCTCTTCATGTCCCCACAACGACAGCTGGTGTTGAAGGTGAGGGAGGGTGGAGTGTGTGGGAACCTGCTGGAGGATTGTTTTCTCCTCGCAGCTCCTTGGAGATGCTCCAAGCTGTGCAGTGCCTTGGAGGAGAGATGTCCCTGAAGAGCTGAGGCGTGAACCTGAGGACGGTGCACAGGCAATGCACTCTCCTCTCTCCCTCACAACACCAAACTCAAATGGCTGCCTATAAAAATTTGCCTTTTACATCAAGACAGCTGCAGCAAGGCAACTGAAAATGAGGCTTATGGGTTTGTTGAACTGAAGAGGAAACTAAGCCTTTTAATATTTGCCTCTGCACTCTTCCAATCACACAGAGAGAGAAGGTCTTATCTTTCGGTCACAAAAGAAAGTATTGGCAAGGCCTCAAGTAATCCCAGCAAGACCTGTTCAAATAAAAGTTTGCAGAGCACAAAGCTGTGAAAATTAAGGGGTTCAGAGAGTCTATCACTCAGTCAGGAGCATGTACTTCCTGAGAGCCCAGAGTTCCCCTAATGAACCTGACAGAGACAAGATGCCTCTGGCATCTCTCATCCATCTGGAGACAGCAGAAATGAGACAGGCACCTTCCCAGAAGGAGCATGGAGTGGTTAACAGAAAATCCTTAATTAAAGGTGATCAGGATTCAGGGCTCCTACTAGTGGATGCACTGTTGGCCTTCCACAACCCAAAGGTTTTAGTTAAAAAGGCAGACAAATGAACTGCTTTAGCCCAGTAATGATTTAATAAATGCACGTGTCTAAGTAATGATTCCCTGTATTATGCCTTCCTCCCACTCCTGTTAAGCCATCATGCCTGGATAATCTAACACTTTGAATTAAGCCCTCCTGGTTTACCCATTCTGTGCTGAGAAATTCTGTGCCCATGCTCAGCAAATTGCTGACCCCTATCAAGTCCCTACAAGCACAAAATAATTCATTTTATTTATACAAGTCATTCTACAGGCCAGATTTATAGGGCAGGAAAAGTAAATGCACCTGTGTTGATGCTGCAGTAATTTCATCGTGTTCTGCTGGGGAGTCTGCTTAAAGATGACACTTTCATGGTGCAGCTTGATGGGGCTTGGCTACACAACAGCCCAGCTGGCCAGCAAGCAGGGGTGAGCACAACAGGGCTGGAACTGAAAGTGGCTTTTGTGGCTCTTCTATTCCTAATAATGTGTATTAAAAAAAAAAAAAAAAAAAAAAGAAAAGAAAAAAAATTCATTATGAAGAAGGCGAGAAAATAACTACTCATTGGCTGCAAGAGGATTAACAAGGTAGTTTACCATAATATTAGAGGGGAGGAAGTCTTTTTATGGAAAATACTGTGGGGAAGATGATTATTTTTACTTGCAGTTGTTTTCCTTGCCTCCCTGATGTTCTTTTTTTCAGTCCTGTAGAACAGGCTCAGAAAGTGGTACAAATCATATTATTTGCTAATGTGCCAGCCTGGTGAGTGGAGAATTTTTAGTGGTCTGCAAAGAGAACAAGCACAATTCCTGTTATTTGTTAATCACCTCTGTGCGCTTAACTTTCAAAGGCTGTTTTTAATATTTATCTTCCTTTAACTCCAGGGATTTGTGTTTTCTTCTAAGTAGAAAATTAACTCTATCCCAGCCAAAACCAGGACAGTAATGTCTCATTCCTTCCTGAGCCCAAACCTGGTGGGTATAGAGAAGATAATACAAGGAATGACTTAAGGTTTTTAACTTTCCATTTGAAATTTGAGACTCAAGGAGTTCTCTATCATGGTAAAGAAAAAAACCCAGACCAATCAAACAAACAAACAAAACCCACAGAAAAACAACAACCAAAATCCACCCCAAAATTTTGTTTAAGTAAGTAGCTTCACAGAAACTCACCTTTTAGCATTTCTAAGGTGTGTGGCAAGTTACAACTACTGGAAATGGATCCATCACAGAATAAGCCCTGGCTTGTCACAAACTTTTGGTGAACCAATAAATGGCCGGTCTCAACACATGGTATTGCAGATATTGTGCAAGTCTACCAGTAAATAGACAGTCCCAGCTTGCCTGGCTCTTACTCACCTCATTTGTCTGCCCAGAAAATGGGAAACAGCTTAATGAAATTAAGTACAGTCAGACCCATCAGACTTCAACTCTTTTTTTTTCCTGATATGTGACCTTAACTCCCTGCAATGTTGTCGAGTTCATTTCAGTTTTTATGTGGTGTAAAGGGTCATTAACTGAGTCATTCCCAGAGATAAAGGAAGACAGCAAACCCTAGAGAGGTTTGGGGTCCTGCTGGACCCTGGGTAGAAATCCCAGGATGGAGTATGATTGCATGGGATGTTTCTCTGTGGAATGAGTCACAAACAACACCACAATGATAACTTTTTTTTTTTTTTTTTTTTAATTGAAAGCATTTCTTTCAGCTTGATAAATTGGTTACTCTTTCCCATGCAAACAACTCTGATTATTCATCATGGTATTTGTGTATTCTTAATTTCCCACAAGAGTTATATGTGGGATGGAAGTTTTCTTTTAGCATTTGATAAGACATTGTTTTAAAATGCCCATCATCCAATCAGGGAGGATAAGCCTAGTGATTGAAGTCAGCAATTATAAAATCTGTATACTGAATACCTAAAGGTTGCAGCTTACAAACAGTCAGATGACAAGAAAATACTGTGTGATACTAATCACTAATCATAGCTTGCTTAAGAATGACATTTCCAGGAATCAGGATCAATCTGCCAATGATTCACTAACTGTAGAAAGAATTAAATTCCTAGCATGCATTATTTGAAGTGAGTGTTTTGATCAGTTCACTATCAAAAGCAGATTCCCATTGGCTACAGACAAAGGAGGCAATCAAAGTCACCTCTGTTTTCCACATAACTTGTTTTTTCAGTTAAATACTGACATCAAAAGTTTGTCATACAAAGGCAGAGCCTTGTCTCTAGCCCTGTGTACACACAGTGAAATGCCAGCCCCACTGATTTTGGTGACAAAATTCCCATTCATTTAGCCTCATGTCAGAGGATTGATTTTTATTGACACACTGGGAGCAATTAATTATTTACCCATCAGCCTGAGAGACCATTTCAAAAGGATTTATTTAAGGTGCTGTTCTTTAAGAATCAGTTATCTTGAGGCATGTGATACCTCATACAGTTCACTCTGCTTAAATACCTTCCTCTCAATTAGCTCATGTTTTTATTCAAGAGAGGAGATGGATAGGTCTGTACAGCTGGCAACGCTTTCAGAGTGTGTCAGGCCAAAGGGAAGCTAATTACAGGGAGGAGAGAAAAATGTGGAAAATACTGTTTGCAGAGGGCACTGTAGAGAGGAAACTTTGTTGTGAGCAGCCCTCTCTCACATTACACATGCTGAAGCTGTACTCTTCTGACCATAAGATTAATGATGCCAAGCCAAACATTATACCCACGTCTCAAGGGTCACAAGAAAACTTCTTTTTTTTAATCATCTGTTTCTCATTTTGCTGGCCACAAAGGTATTTACTAAGGAATTAGTATATATCTAGGTTTAAGTAGATTAAAATAGAAACATGCCACTGTTTACGGGATACATCTGCTCTCATTAGTATAACTCGTTGCTGTTGGCATGAAGCAGTTTAATTAAAATGACAGCATACTTTTCTGTGGAATCAGAGCCTGGTCCCAGCAGGGCTCCTCAGCCAGATGTGAACAAGCAGTGCCTGCTGTGGTGGCTGCAGAGAGAACCCAGGGCAGCCCCTCTCTCTCACCCTTTCAGACAGTTCCTCCAGGAAAGAGCAAGGACAGAGCAGCTCTTCCACTTACCTTGGGCCTGTCTTTTTATTTTCCTCTTTCCCAGATATTCTTTATTTACTTTAGTCCAACTCTTTCCATTAATACCTACAAATCTTGTATATCTATTAGTGACTTAGGTGTAGGATGCATTGCTTGGTGAGGTACTGAGAGCAGGTACAATGCCTGGGATGATGCAGGTACCAGTTCTACAAGAAATAAAGTTGCATCTGCCAAATATGAAGCAAAGTCTGGAGGCACCATCTCCTCTGTTGCCCATGTGGCTGTCACAGAGGAGGACATTTTCTCAGTACTGCTCTGCCCCAGGAGACAGATGGGTTCCAGGAAACTCTGTGATGCCTTGGAAGTTTTGAAAAAGTAAATTAACAGGGTTATTTGCCTTCTGTTGCTGTCTTTTGAGACGATACTCAGCAAATTATGAGACCCAAATTATGGTACTTAGGGATTTTTTTTCTGCAATGGTGGAGGTTAGAAACGGTGCTGAGTCAGGAAACTACTCTGGCAGGTGAAAAATGTGAGAGTTTTCAAAGTGCATGGTTAAAGAATACTCCCACTGAAGTCAAAACTGGGGGCCAGGCCACTTTTCTGGGATTTTGAGCTGGAATAGGATTTGGAACATCCTAACCAGTTTCCCTAGCCAGGAGCTAATGTTTTCTTGTTCTCTTTGGGGAATCCACCTCAGGACTGAAATATAAACATCTGAATCACAGGTGTGGTTGCCCAAAGCTTCCTGGGGTAGTCACCAGAGAGGGGAAGGTTTCTTCAGGGAGTCAGTGAAAGACCTTGGAGATCATTTCCCCAGCATCTTTTCTTGCTATAGTTTACTAAATAATAGAAATCCTACATTTCAAGTAGAGGATGACTCAGTTTTCTAATGGAATGGGAGGAACTGGAAGATCCAAGTCCTGCCATGTCTGCCTGACAACATAATTTCTGCATCTCTCTTAGCTCCACCTTGGACCAGCCACTTGCTGAAATTACACTGTTTTGAAGGGAAAGATGCTGTCATCTCCCAACCACTTTTTTTAGGAGAGAAAATCAGCCACCTACTCCTCACCCAGCAAGCAGAGCAGTGTGGTTCAAACATTTAATAATACAAAGTTTGTGGTGGAACCTGGCCTCTGCTTTCCTTTCTTTCTGAGGCAGGAGCACAGGTATGTAGTTGGGTGTTTGTCACACTGTGACACGAAATAACTCACAGAAGCAGGCTAGATGTAAAAGGAAAGAAAAAGAACCTAAAAAAGCAAACTTTATTTTCTGACTCTACTGTATATACAATAGCAAAAGTGACCATGGATTGGAGGGTGAAACTGCCACCTCTCCAACCACACTGGTCAAACCAACAGTCCATCAATTCTCTCTCCCCACAAAGAAGAATGCAAAACAATCATTATTTACATGAACATGCATGAGAAAACTCAGTTGAAATATGTCAATATCAGAAACCATCATGTCAATATAGGAAATTTTAAAAGAACCATAAAACTCTCAAAAGAACAGGGTGACAGGTGTTTTCTGAGGTGGTTTCAGGAAAGTGCCCATCCTGCCCACTCTCTGGGAAGGCGCCAGCAGGGCCTGGAGACCTGTGCTGTGCAAACACCTGGATGCACCTCCTCCCCCAGAGATCTGTAGTGCACATCTGGCACGGGGAAACTTTCTGCTCCAGGTGGGCAAACAGCTGTTGAAGCACTTTGGGCTGTCTGGCCGTCGAAGTGCAGTAGGGGTGGACCTAGAAGGAAGGGAAGATGTCCTGGTGCTGCTGAGCTCTGTGAAGCAGTGGGGCTGAAGGTGTCTCTTCTCCCATCCAAATAGCCAAAACCAGGAAAACAGATGTTGACAGACATATGGGCTCCTACTTGGAGCCTCAAGGGTGACCACTGGCAGATCTGGACTTAAAACCAGCAGCTCCTGATGGTCTCATGGGTCCAGAGGCCATGGGATGGAGCTTCTCTTGCCTTTTCTACCCTGCTCTATCTGCCTTTTCTTTTTAAGTAGCTCCTCACTGCCTCCCCCTTGGTTAGCAGCGTGGAGAGGCAGTGAAGGGGAGCCAAGAGTCTGCAATGAGGATGTGTTTGTGTGGATGAACACACTTTCCACATATAAAAGTAATAAAGGGAAAATACTACATAAGTTCTCTTGCTGACTGTTTTGCTCCAGTGCCATGGCCCTAGAACAATCACCCAAACTCATCCATGTGTGAAAATTGTAATATTGGAAAAGGCTTCTGTGTTTGCTATTAGTCATATTTCTTTATAACAACTTTCCTCTGTAAGTGGATACAGAAATAACTCTTCAGATTATGGATCGGAGCAGGGAGCTGTATTTGCTTAGTGGTGTAGCTGCATTGATTGGCATCCTCCTGCTCGGGAGAAATGTTTTTAACCAGCCAGAACAACGAACACTGTTGAAAAACCTCCATGGGTTTCACTGACAGCATTCAAATGTAAAAGCAACTAGGTGTTTCAGGAGCCAAAACACGATTATTTTTAATTCACCATGGTGAGGAATGGTTATTATTTATTGTTTGAACACAGCAGCACCTACTGGCTCCAGCCAGAAATCTGGACTGCACAACAGTAGGTGTAAAAGGGAGTAAAAAAGAGGTTTCCACCCCCATGAGTTGTCTGAGTCTGAGCAGGAAGCAGCTGGCAGTGTTTGGATGGAACCAGCACGAGGGAGGAGAGGAGGGGATGGAGGACTGGTCTGACTGCCCTGGATGTGCTGGGCTGGCTGTGTGGTGCTGGGCAGGCTGAGCAAGGAGATCTATGGAGGGGAGGGAGCTGCTGGTGATGAGCTGAGCACGTTTCTGGCTGGAGGGAAAATGAAATCTGGAGGTGTGGCAGGAGCTGGAGAGGTGTCAGTGCCTCAGTGACACGCTGCAGTTTGTAAGAGAGGAAGGTGAGGAGGACACGGGATGCAGGGGGAGAAAGGACTCAGCAGTTCAGTGTGGGATAATGGGATGGGCAGAGGTGGCAGGAGAGTGATGTACTGAATTGGAGGAAAAAACCCCAGATTATGTACTTCTTCATGTCTTTTCTTTTTTCCTTCTTCTTCTTCTTTTTGTTTTTTTTTTTCCTTTACTTTTTATTCCCCTTTAATGGGAAATTTTTTTCCAGAAAACTCACCTTTGGAAAAGCTAAATCTAAGCTTCTTGGCTTGGCAGTTACCGAGCTGGGATGGTTGTGCCAATTTCACATCCTGCCTGCAGGATGCCCTGACAGCACCTTTCCAGCCAACCCTGTTCCACTCAGTGGAAGTGGGCATTGGTGTCTCTCCTCTTTCCTCCCCATCTTCACATCCCAAGATCCAGACCTCTACCTCTGCTGAATTTGGCTGCAAATCTTGCCATTCTCTGGAAATCTCTTGTCCATTTTCCCTCCCCTTCAAGAATAACCTTGAAACTTCCACAATTGTTTTGATAGTCTGAGTTTTTTTTCCTACCACAGAAAATGGAAATTATCTACAAAAGTTATTTTCTTCCACAAATATCTTCTTTTCTTCCCTAAAAAGCTTTTTTGCTTAGAGCATCGTTCTCATGAAAAACTGTGTGGCCTTAGTGGTAAAACTGCAGTGAAGGAAATTATTTTTGCAACATTATTTCAAATATATATGGATAGGAAGAGTTTTGTCTAGGCCAGGAATCAGGAAAAATAAAAAGTAGTTAAAGTCTGTATTCATTCCATTTTAAGATCTCTCCTCTAGAGCTGTCTCCATATAATGGCTCAGAAATGTCCAGGGAAGTTTTGTCATTTCTGGTTTCCATCTCAGACTGAAACTAAAACAATCAAGGAGCCTTATAAAAAACCTTGTTCTTATGAAGGGTTTTCCAATTTCCTATGTTTTTATTCTCATGAGGTTCAGATAAAACATCCAGATTTTTTCCTTTTTTAAACAGAAGCCAGACTCAAAATCTACTGAGGTTTCACCATCACTAATTATAGCATGTATGTGAAATTATTTGCTGTGAAGGTGAAGGGTAGTGTGAAATTAAAATTAGATGCATCAAGAACAATGCTTTCCTGTCTTGACAAGTGTATGGGCTTGGTACTCTGAAAGATAGTTTTTGTTTTGTCACATTATTTTCCTAAATAATCCAGAAGGATGGAATTGAAGGGGGGTTGTGGGTTTTTTAAAAAAACAAACAAACAAAAAATATTGCTTGGGGAAAAGAAAGTAATTTTCTGTTTCATCATTTCATTTAATTCTCCCTACACATACTGGGAAACATACATGGTATTTTTCCTCTCTCCTCAAAGGAGAATTCCAGATAAGGACAGGTGTTATTAGCCCACTGGAGGCAGGATTCAGCTCGGCTGCTGCCCAGGGAGTGAAGGATGTGTGTGTGAACTGGGCTCGTTCCCTGCTGCCCTGGCCAGCCCTCCCTGGGCAGCAGAAGGGTTTTTTGGCAGCAGCAGTAGCCACACCACTTCTCCCAGTTGGACTAAATGTGTTTTCCTCACAGGCACCTCGAGCAAAGGTCTGTGCTGCTGAGAGAGGTAGAGAGAGATGCTCCAGAGATGAAACACCACGGTCCTGGCTTGGCAGCCAGCTTTGTTCTATTAAAAACCACATCCTGCATGTGTGGCTTGCCTGAGGGAAAGCCCAGCATCAAGGCAGTGTGTCCACCCCAAAACCAGCTCCTTGCAAATCAAGGGAGGCACTTTGCTCCCTGAAAGCACAGGCAACGCTGCTGAGCTCCTCCTAAAACCCTGAGTGTCACATTGATGTGCTGTGCTGGCTTGGCTGGTCCCTCCACCACTGTGAGCCACATAAACTTATTATTGTGCAACAGCACATCTTTTTCAAAGTTATAGATGATGGTTTGCTATGTTGGTGATTTTTTTTAACTGTGCAAAAAGTGGTTATTTGAGTTTTTTCACTTCTTCATGCCATGAAAGCTTCCTGAATAGAAATATCTGGTGGCTGTGAGTTCAAGCTAAACTACTTCAAATTATAAACAAGAGTCTTAAACCACAGAAAAATCTTACAAGTGGAAAGACTTTCAACTCTCACTTTTTAAAAATTGCTACTGGATGGGGTCAGGTAGGCTTCCTAATGTGTTTGACCTGGAATAAACAAAAATGAAATTCTGGAAAGCTGAAGAATTTGTATTGTTAAAATATACGAACATTATACAGAAAAAGGTTCCTGGTTTTTCTGTGTTACCAACAAGATTATCCTCTGAAAATGGCAAAATGAATGCAGTTCACTTTGCTCAGTGTAATAAAAATTGTATCAGAAGTAAACCCAAATAAATTTGTGATTGTTAATTTCAGGGTGGTGATGGAAAAAAACCAAAAAACTAAAAGCACAACAAGCCACAACCAAACCAGCACCCCCCCTCCCCTATACAATCTGTGAGTTAAATTCCCCTGAAATTGCCCAACACTTGATCCCAGTGACACAAATTATTGTGAGCTTGGAATGATATCAATTACTCTCCATTACTACCCGAGGGCTTGCTGCGATAGTGGTTAATAAGCCAGATCCTAAGGTGCCCTTTCCATTTGTGGGTAAGGTCAAAAGCAATTAAGGACTGGAGGATCTGTGGTGAAAGCTGCACAAGTGGAAGATCTGTGGTGAAAGCTGCAATATTGGTGTGTTTTTTTGGGGGTTTTTTTTGTTTTTTTTTTTTTTTTGTAAATCAAAGTCATATCATTCAAGCAGTTCTGAGCTTGATCAGCAGATGGGCTCTTCCCAGTGCTATCCAGACTCAGAGGTCTGTGGAAAATCAGTTTTCCCTTGATTCCACCTGTGCTGTGGAGTTGTAACTCGTGGCTGTGGCTTACCAAGGATAGTGCATTTGGGGTGTAGTTAAAGAAAGCAGGTGGCAGAAAGAATCCAAATGGCATCACATTTGGAAATTTGAGATATTTTATACAAGACAGATAAATAATCATATAAATGGATGAACTGTTCTCTTACATAGGTATCTGCCATATTAAAAGCACATTCTCTGTGTCTGACTCTACCTTTAATTTCAGTTTAGCTCCATCGTTAGGCCAAGGTACTCTCTGTGCACTTGAATATAGAATCCTCCTCAATAGGATGAGATTAATTAATCTCTTAGTGTGACCAGACCTTCCTGAGGTTCCTCTTGCAAACCTCACTGTTTTTTTCCTGAATTCAGAGTAACTTTCCAATTCCGCATGGATTTCAGCTTCTCACTGGAGTATCCAGAGGTGTTATCTGATGTCAGCAAAGTTAACTTCCTCAGACATACTTGTCCTAAGGAAGACAGCATTATGACCGGACTTATTTTCCATAAACTCATCTTGATTGCATTAATTATGCTGATATCTGTTAATTATTTCCTGATTTTCTCCCTTATCAGATTTTGCGTGCAGTCAATACCAGATGAACCAACAGAGAGTTATGCAAGGGTTTGCCAGTGACCTCTTCCTACACTGTACAATAGTATCTCCCAGGCTATGTGATTCCTCTAATTTTCCAAGATCTATTACAAATTGAGGTCTGAGAAATCTGCTCCATGAATTTTCTTAGAAAGCAGTGGTCTGCATTATCTTGGCCTGCAGACAGGTTTGGGATAATAAAGTCTTCATGTATAAACCGCTCCACACAGGGCTCCCTGCAATGAACTTTGGCTGTCTGAAAGCCAACATCCAGCAAATGATTGTCAGGTGGGCTCTCCAGCATCAGAGGAGAGCAGGGAACATTGTTAGAGATGGTTCCTGCCTTCTCAGGGGAGCAGGAGCCTCTGCAGATTCTTATCTGTCCCTAATGTTGAAAAAAAAAGTCCACTTCATTTAGAGTATATGGCTGCTTCTTGAATTTCTTTATTTGTGAGAGGTAGGTTGTATACTGACCCACAGACTGCACCCAGAGGATTTGAGATTCCCCCCTGTGACTGAGACAGTGGCAGATCAAGGCCCTTTCCTGGAGAGCTCTTTCTCAGGTATGTTTTTACGCGTCTCACCATGTCTTGCCAGCTCTCTGCAGCACTCCTCATTGGCATTAACATCTTCCAGCACTGGTTTTAGTCCCTCCAGCCAGATTTTGCTTCGTCATTATTTTTCTTTATTTCTTTTATAAACCAAATTTGTTTAAACCCAGGGCTTTTCAGTCTGTAGAGGCTTGTGTATGGGTTTCTGGCTGGTAGCACACCCACAAGTGCCTAGAAGAGGTGTGTTTGATGGTTGTGGAGATGTTCAATTCAAAGAAATAACAGAAAATAGTCATTCTCAGCACATTTCCTATGAGCAGAGTATTGTTCCCCTGTAAACAACCACACTAAGCAGGCAGCACTGTGGTCAGACAAGGTCCCCCTTGCCCATCTCAGCCTGTTGTTGCCAGTCCCAAAGAAAGTTCTCCAGAGAAAGTGGCCTTTTGTCTCCTCCCAGAGCGGGTAGTTTGCATAATCTGGTTAAATAAAATGAATACACACAGGCACAAAGAATTGTGGGGGAAATTTTAGTATAAGTAAGGCTGAGTGGTCCATCTAATCTGACATCGATATAATAAAATCATTTATTTGTGTACACTGGAACAACTCCTTGGGACTGTGGTCTATTCCTGTTTCCCAACAACACTGTCATTAAAACAATGGGCACTGTAATTACTGTGATAAAAAGGCATTATTGCTTCAGTTCTTCATCTGGCCCATGTGCAGAAGGAAGAGGTTTTCTTTATAATCTCCCTGCAGAAGGAGCACAGGGACCAGAAGGCTCCTTCTCCCACTGGCTCTGCCGTACAAAAGATTTCTCCACACCGGAGGCTGCAGTGTGAGAGCCTTTGTCTGAAATGAAAGGGCATCACACAGGCCTTCTGCCAGCACTGGCCACCCATGAAAGCAGCGCCTTTATGTACCAGCTCACTGCTGAACTGCAGACAATACTGTAAAATCTGTACTCCTCCATTACCTCAGCTGCCTTCACATTGCTGGAGTGCTGCTGTGCCTTGAAAAGGGGCTGCAGGCGCCAGGCTGGAGCCTCACAAAGTCCCTGTCAGGAGGAGAGCAGGAAACCTGCTTGCCCAGCACAGCCACCCTGGTGAGAATCAGGAGAGGGGGTCAGGAGGGAGATGTGATTAATACCTCCAAAACTGTTGCTCCAGCTATTTCTGCACTCAGGCCATTTCATTCTGGCAGACTGCATGGGAGCTTCTGCTCAGCTCAGTTCCATGTGAAACCTGCTCCTTTGGCAGATTGCTCTGAGCTCGCTGCCCAGCTCCTGTAATACCAGACCCTGCAGGAAACAGCCCAGAGGTGAGCATTTTTCCACTGGCCTTCATGAAAAGCTCTTTTGAGTGAGTCCAAGAGCTCACAGAGAATCTGTGAACATGGCCTGGAGAGCCAGGATGCCCTCTAGTTTGTGTCAGTGCCTCTCCTTGCCTTCATCAGACCTGCATTGCCTGCCAGCCCTGAGGAGCCTGGGCTGCAGTCCTTCCTGGGCTTCAGAGTGCTCAAGTGGTCTCTTAAATCCTTCAGGTTCCTTAAACTGGAACAGTCTGGCTGCTGCAATTCCAGCTTCCATAGCCCCTGCCTTGGGGTTCTGACAGAGTGAAGTACTGACTCAGTTAGGGACACATGGAACTGCTCTCCCTGGCTGCAGTGGGAATCCTAGAATTGTTAAAGGTGGAAAAGATCTCTAAGATTGAATCCAACCATTAACCAGCACCACTGTTAGCACTGAGGACAGGCAGGCAGCAAAATCCTCCCTGGCTGTCTGATGTGAGTGACTACAAGCTGGTGGTGGGGCAAAAGAATATCAATGAGGTGCTGAGATGACCACTGCTATTGCTAAAACCTCTTTTAGAAAATGTTTCCCCCACTGCAAGCATAACTGATGTAAATTGAATGTGTCAGGCTGAGTAGAAGCACCTACCCCCTTCTCTGAGCTGCTCTCCCCTTGTTTGACAAGGTACAAACAGAAATCCCGTTCACATGCGAGTGGAGAGTACCAAACATTGCATCAAAAAGCAGGAGCCATCCTGTTACAATCTGCTGCTTGTCAGGGTTTGACAGCGTTGTGAAATATAAATGATCTCTGCGATAGCAACGCCTGCCTCAGTCACTGGTAAACATCTCCCCTCATTAAAGAGATGCTTTAGAAATGACAGCACCAAATTGTGTTAATATTTTTTGAGAAGTGCTCTTCAGCCAGAGATCCTAAAATGAGGTTTTGCCATTTGTTTGCCAAAATACCATTTTTTTGCAAGCAGAGGCAAGTGGCCTCACAACTGAAAAACTGATGCCATCAAACAGGCTCCAATCAATATAAAAATTGAGCTGTTTGGATGTATGAAAAAGGACTGTGAAGGAACTTCTCCTAAAATTCCTTTTTTATTTTCTTTAGAATATCCTCTGTAACCTTTTTAGCCCCACAGATTGTCTTCAGTTCTGAGTTTGTTCAATGCCTAATTCAATATCCTTTGCCATGACAGTAACTCACAGGTCCAATCCTGCAATACCATCTTGCTAATGGTTATAAATGGCTAGATCTGAAACTTGCTTGATGTGAGACTGCATTCTACTGTTCAGTGCCCTCTGAAAACCTTGTTAAAAGAACAGATTCAGACATAGCCCTTGGGAAAGAGTCCTGAGTCATTCTGCTTCCCTTCTTAGAATTGGGATTTTCCTAGAAGACTTTTTGGTTAGGTTTTTGCCTTGATTTTGTTTATCCCTCAGATCTAGTGAGACCAGAGTCCAAGACAGAATGGCTGCAATAAAATCATTACAGATTCCACCTGCATCCCTCTCTGAGTCAGAGAGAAATTAACAGAATAATAGAGGCTGCATATATTTCTCAAGTGAGAGATCACTGAGATCAGTCCTTGTCAGAAATATCACTAGTAAGAACAAGCTATACATAGTGACAGATAATATTTCATAAGATTTCCAAGCTTCTTTTTTGGAGGATGAAAACATTTGATCCTCTTCTCGTCAGCAGGCTCACTCTGAGCTACTTTTATAGTAACATTCTCCACTAAAGGTTCAGTTTTTGTCACGCTGTCTGCTGCTACCCTTCAAAAAGGATCTGGGCTCCTTTTCTGCAGGGTTCTGGCTGTACCTGCCTGTGCACAGGAGCTGCACAGAGATGAGACCCTCCACCCGTCATCCTCTGTAAGGGGGATCCAAAGCAGGAAACTCTTCTGTGCCTTTAATGTGGCAGTGAGAGTCATTTCTGCTGTGGACAGGTCCTGTCAGTCCTGCATTACATTGTTCAGTTGTACATTTTCTGAAGATTTTTAACAGTTTAACCAATTGGTTAAGTTCTTCCAGGTGATGATTTTCTTCTCTTCATTTTCCTTTTACTTCACAGAATCCCATATAATGTTTGTATTGTATATACTCTATATAGCTGGCTATAAACTCCATATAGCTCTATATACTCCATATAGCTGGCTGCAGCAGTGTTAATACAGTTAGAGAAAAAAGGTGATCATTTCTACTAATGGATCTGAAAACAGCTGAAGAGACTCCTTTACCCTTTCAAATTGTACATGTGAGTTCATACAAGAACTTCATGCTAATTCTGTGTCTCAGTTTTCTACACATCAAGGAAAAAAAAAAACCACTTGAGTTTTCTTAAAACACAAATGTTCCAAATAAGCCAGCTTTCATATTTACAAGTATAGCATATGGATGCCAAGTGTAGGAGTAATCATGGTGTTGTGCAGCAAAAGAAGACACTGCTTGATTCCATAACCACCAAAGGTGGTATATGATGCTGTTCTTAACTCCCCCTCTAACCCTCCTTTTGGAAATGCTTGGTTATTATCATGCCTAGGCTTTTTGAAGAGCTAATGATAAATTATATGTGCTGTTTCTATAAATGGTAGGTTTTAATTTGTGTTAAATAGTTTGTCGGAATCTGTGGGTATTGATGATTCCGAGGTTGTAGAAAGTCTCTGTCTTTCTGCCCCACTGCCAAAGAAGAAGCCATAATTCATCTGTGCTGGTTTCAAGGTTGTTTATTCTGTTTATCTCTAACATGTTCTGCTGCCCTGCCGCAGCTCTGTCCTGCAGGGCAGCGTGTGGGGCTCTGCCCTCAGTGGGTTGTTACAAACATTAAATACCAGAAACTACCTGTGCTGGATTTACAATAATGTGCCAATATCTGTCACCTACGTTGGACAGTGTGTCCCCAGCCTAAACCAACAGAAAAATGCCAACACTACAGTGAAACATGGAGGGCATGAAGAAGGAGGAAAAGGACAAGACACACCCAATTTCCTCCATCTTGTCCCCTCTGAACCCCTAATCTAGAAACCTAAAATTTTACTTTTGCACCCATGCCACACTTAATTATTACTCATATCAAACACGCAGAGCTTGTAATTAATCCTGTAAGATTGAAAACTCTTTTCCATGGACAGAGATCACAGACAGTGTCTCTGTGGGCTCTGTCCAGGGGGGTTCCTGACCCCCTGCCAGGGTCCCAGACCTGCCAGGGCAGCCAGAGGGAAGCCCTGGATTCCCACAATAGCTTTCCATTTTTGAAATGGTCTCTGCCAACCTTCTGGTGAGGCAAAATAATTTCCCTTGCAGTGACGTAGAGTTAAGTAAGAGTTTCACGTGGACAAAGAATTTTGGTTTGCTCCATGTGACACCCATGTCTGTTTTGACAGATGGAGAGCACACTCTGTCCTTGATGTTTACAATTGGTATCTTCAGTGAGGTGGGTGAATCATTTGGTTGACACTGTGGCAAGGCTTGAATATGGAGGAAATGTATATTTGAGGACATTGTCACTCCAAGATTGAGATTTTCAGGAGTGATTTCCACCCACAGCAGTTGTGCAAGTTGTCCCGTCAGCTTTTTAGGCAGATGAGACAAAAGAGGAGTACCCGTAACTAAAACGTTTCTGCACACCTGCACAACCTGCATTTAACAATGGCTTTAGGTTTAACCTTGACATTTTGTTGGCACCACAGAGGCTGCAGGGTAACCACGGAGCTGG
Source organism: Taeniopygia guttata (assembly GCF_048771995.1). NCBI lineage: Eukaryota > Metazoa > Chordata > Aves > Passeriformes > Estrildidae > Taeniopygia > Taeniopygia guttata. The sequence continues at coordinate 57,331,125 of NC_133030.1, read as the reverse complement.
ACACGGGCAGCCTGCTTGCCTTCAGGGCATGGAGCTGAGAGGGGTGATCTGCAGCACAGCTCTGAGCCGGCCCCACAGCCAGAAGGGAGGGTTTGGAAGGGATTTCTTCGTTTTCCTGTGCTGGCCAGGCTGTCCTTAGCTTGCCACAGGCTGGGAAGGAGGGTGCCCACATCTTCAGCATCCACCCACAGACTCGTAATGCATCATCCCCTTTGGGTTTGCCTTTCTTGCGGAGTGAAGGTGTTCGAAAGGCACCGGGACTGTGTTAGACACCACCGCAAACAAGTAACAACTATTGCTACACCTGATGGATTCTTTGTGCTCCTAGGGCACAGGATTGCTTGCTTTGCTTGGTGTTCATGATTCCCGACCTTCCCATCTCTGCTCTCAGTATTAATGAGATGCAATTAGGACTGTTAAATCAGTACAACTATTCTGGTCTTTTTTGCAACCAGCATGTTTTCTAATAAGCTGCTTTTTACATTATTTTTTTTTAAACTTGGTTTGAAAACACAGAATCCTGATGCATTTAATCTGACAAGGAAGCTGCAGCTGTCAGGAGCTGTAGTAAGGTGTGAATGAAAAGCTTATGCTGACAGAGGAATCTGGGCTTATATCTCTGATTTCCTTGGGCAGGTTCAACCGTAGCCTGCTGACAACAGTTAGACATTACACAAGAGCACAGCTCCTTGCCAGGTTGCTTTTCATAACACTGTGTGGTTGTTCTTTCCTTTCCTCTGCCCTTAAGATGAGGGAAACAGCCATCCAGAAGAAAGATGGTCAGAGAAAATCCAGCCTTCCTGACCCAAGGACTCTGTGGAAAGGCAGGACTCGTAAGGCTTGGATCACATTCAGTGAAGTTCCCAGGGAAAGAACCTGACATTATTCACTGCAAAGCATGATGAAAACCTTATTAAGCCAAAATAACAGGTATAACAATGCCTTTCTTGCAACAGTTTCTTTAGATTATATCATGTTGGTCAGTTCATCTGTTGTAACAACTGGGACTGACCCAGAATGAAGCAGAAGACATTTACTCTGTTTAGGAAAAGACTACAAGAGAGCACTTGGTAAGTTATCAGCTTGAAAGTGATTTAGTTTAACATGATGGAGCTCCCCCTTGACTCTGGAGTAGATGGAAGACGAAGTGCTGTGTGTCTGAGTGAACCATAGGTTCCAGGCTTACTCTCCAATTCTGCACTGCTGATCTTATCACAGAGGAATGGGAATCAGTCTGCCTCTCCTGATTTGAAAGCCATTGGTGTTTATCCTGTGTCTGTGGAGGAAATCCAAGCCAGACTCTCAGTGTCAGTGGTTGTAAGGGATATGGACTGGAACTCGAGCTTTCTGCTTGCCAAGAGCACCTCAGAGCCCTGCATTTTGGAAATCACAGAAGCAGAAAGTGGATTTCCTTCATATTGGCCTAAAGGCAGTGAGAGCTGCCTATGCAAGAGAGCTGTCATTCCCCAGCTGCAGGGCACACCTGCAGGGAGGCTGAGAGAGTGGGGATTGTTCAGCCTGCAGAAGAGAAGGCTTCAGGGACACCTTAGAGCACCTTGCAGTACCTGAAGTGGCTACAAGAGAGCTGGAGAGGGACTTTCTACAAGGCAGGTAGTGATAGGACAAGAGGAATGACTTGAACAGACAGAGAGGGGGTTTAGATAAGACTTCTCTGCTCACACTGAGGGGAGACCTCATTGGGGTCTTCAATATCCTCATGAGGGGCAGCAGAAGGGCAGGTGCTGATCTTTTTACTCTGATGGTCAGTGACAGGAGCCGAGGAAACGGCTGGAGCTGCATCAGGTGAGGTTTGGGTTGGATATCAGGAAAAGGGTTTTCATCCAGAGGGTGGTTGGCCACTGGAACAGGCTCCCCAGGGAAGTGGTCACAGCACCAGCCTGGCAGAGCTCAAGGAGTGTTTGGACAGTGCTGTCAGGCACAGGGTGTGGTTCTCAGGGTGCTCTGCTCAGTCCCAGGGGTTGGACTCAATGATCCTTGTGCATCCTTTCCAGCTCAGCATATCCCGTGGATCTATGAGCTAGGATGGTAAAAAGTGGAAGGAGCTGTGAAAGGGAGAATGTGGGAGAATTTTAAGTTCTTGGTTAAATCCTGGCTTGCTGTGATGCACTAAAAGTCTTCCCTGCAGCTGCCCAGACTGCAATCTGTCAAAGAGAAGAAATGCTGGTATTCTGGCTGAATTGGTTTATATCTGTGTTACAGTAATGCTCATGTATATTCTTAAAATAGACAAATACTGTTCATACACATCACAGAAAATTATAAATATGTGTAACATTAGATCTACAACAGACTTCTAATACACCAGTGATGAAGCTTATAAAAATACACCCACACTTTTATCATTGCTCCTTTAAAATAACATTATTTTTTCAACAAAGCCCAATTAAACCAACAAGAATTCCACCAAGAATAGAAAGTTCTCTGTCCTCAGACAGCTAATATATCTTGCTTAGTCTTCTGAGAGCCCTAAAAGCAAAATTTAGTATTTTGTTTTCAGCAACACTCTTCTACAAGGGAGGAAAAGAATAATTTATTTTTGATTCATAGGAGAAGGGGCTGAGCAGGGGATCACCAGCTGGTATTTTGATTACCATCTTTGTGGAATATATTATGGACTCTAATTAAGTAAACCATCTTGTCTATAAAGTTTAGGGTTCAGTGGTGGAACCTCTTGCCTGTGGATAGAGTTGGATAGAGCATGTATCAAAGACAGTTATGTCTGTAATAATTCTAACCAGAACTCTTACAGTAAATGCCAGATAGGGTTTGAAATGTGTTCAAGGGAGGATTTAAGATGAATCTATTCTCTTCTGGTTTTGCTTAGTGCTGTTCAACAGAAACACACAGCAATGCTCGGCTAACTGCAGTCACTGGTAGCAGTCATTGGAACAAGTGCTTGGTCCTGGTCAGAACTGGGGATTAAACCTTTTCCCTCCAGAAAGGTTCTGGAGGGAAAAGGTTTAATTCCCACCAGGTTGACTCCTTGCTTGCTTGCTTGCTTCCTTCTCACTGTCTTTTCCCTCTTTCTCTCCCTTCCCAAACAGTCCATCTTTCACATCAATACTGCCAGAACTCCCCAGTTAATCTCAGTGCATCACTGACAGCTTGTCTTACGTGTCACAGCTATCTGGGATTTTGACACATAGTGAAATGAAGATTATATGATCTTTCTTTAGCCTTTTTTCTTGTCCTGGACAACCCTGTCATAACGTTCAGTTGCATTAAATCAGTATATTTGGGCTATCACCATAAATAAGATGCACTATACATGTCAAAACAAGTTCTTATGCAATCCAGATCTCTGTGGCTTCATTTGCTACTTACACCCTTCATAAGTCATAACAGGGAATGAAGCAACTTCTGTGATATGGAAATTTCTTCTCAAGTGCATAAATTATGTCTTAATGCTTCAATTGCTTTAAAAATGGGATGGTCCCACAGGTCACCGCTTCCATTCCAGTGATGAGATTTGCAAATATTAACAAAGATTTCTGTTTTATGGGCAGGATTAACTTTACAGGTGTCATGGTTTAACACCATCAGCAACGAAGCCTGACACAGACACTTGCTCACCCCAACCCCGTAGTGGAATGGGGGAGAGAATTATGTGAGCAAAAGCAACAAGTAAAAGTGACTCCTGGGTTGAGATAAGGGGACAGAAAAAGGAGAAAATAATAATAATGACAAAATAATTTGATATACAAAATTGCTCACCAGTCATTGATCGTTGCCCAGCCAGTTCCTGACCAGTGGCCTCCAGCCAGATTTCCCCACAATTTATGTACTGAGTATGACCTCATGTGATATGGAATATCTCTCTGGTCAGTTGGGGTCACCTGTCCTGGCTGTGTCCCCTCCCATCTTCTTGTGCCACTCCACTTTTAGCTGGAAAGCCCTTGACTCAGGGTAAGCACCACTTAGCAACAGCTACAGCATCAGTGTGTTATCAATATTTTTCTCATACTTAATTCAAAACAACACACAGTAGCAGCTACTAGGGTGAAAATTAACTCTTTCCTGGACAAAACCAGCACAACAAGCATGGGGGCTCCAGTTCAGTTGGAAAGAAAAGCCTTAAAGAATAAATTAGCAAAATCAAGTAATGATGGCAGCTTGACTTGGTTTTTAGGGATTCTATAAGCTCTCCCAGCTCTGAAAGGCTAAATCATGCACTCAGCTCCAATGTCAGAACTTGGTGTGTGCATCTTCAGCCTGATGCCCACGATGGGGATAAGAGGGACGTGGACTCATAAAGGGAAGGATGCTGCACTGGGACCTGCCCTCTCATCCATGTGTGCCAAAAGTTTGCCATGTGCTCTCTGACCAGCTGCCTCTCCTAAAATGTATTGACACGTCCTTGATTGCAAGCTCCTTTGGTTTTTGAAAGTCGGCTCTCCTATAGATCCCATAGGTGTTTTCACAGTTGATTTCCCCTGGAACTGTGGTGGTTCAGCATCTCTCACTCTGAGATGAGTGTAGTTCATCAGGAACATTTCTGAACCTCCAAAAATACGCGCAGATTTGCTTTGGTGTACTCATTTCTCCTTGTTTGAGCACTAAAAACGCATTCAGGCAGCCTCTTAAAGTCATACAAATAACAGTCATTGAAATGGAAAGCAGCAAAATTATGAATATTGTATAATGCAATGTTAAATTGCAAATAAATAAAACATCTGGGGCCAGATGTTGCTGTTGGATTCCTGTGTGGAACTCCCATTCCTTTCAACAACGTTGTGTGTGCACTTCTGAGATCGGAGTTTGGCCCTTGGTGTAGAGAAGGAGTGTTTTAATGCAATATTAATGGAGGATGATTTCTCCACTAAAAACAAGGTAACTTGGCAGATGGAGAGATTAACATATTATAGAGAAACAGTTGAGGGTTTCTCTAGAACAACAGTGTGGGGGGCTGTATTTTGCTTTTTTAAAGGTTAAAAGGACAACAAACAAGACTGAAAGAAACTGGAGAAACCTCTACAGAGTACCTATGGTGAGAATAGAGAACAGACAGTATAAGCAACTTACTTGAAGCAAATATGCGTGTTCAAATATCACTCAAGAGTTTTAAAATATAGAAGAATGGTGAAAATATTCATAGGAAGAAAAAGACATCTCAAACTTTCCAACCTCAGGTGGGCTTGTCAAGTACTGAACTCCCATTTTTCCTTTTTAAGAGTCTGTTGAATCTTTCACCAATGCAGAATTTATTAATACCCCAGGGGCAATCAATTATAGGAGAAAAACGGCCATTTAATCAGGAAAAAAAAATCCTCTTCAGAGGATTTGCACAGTTGGTTTTGGGCAGGCTTGTAGAATTTGACCTGTAGTAAGAATTGGAAGATCCTTTTGCACCATTTTGCTGCTTTGTCTGTAGGTTCCAGTGGGATGCCTGTGGTTGCAGGTGCGACTTTGTCACCATTTCTCCTACTCCCCTCCAGGCCCCTGCCTGGGCCTGTTTGCCATGAGCTTTTCAGAGGTGCAGGAGGTGTTTGAGAGTGGTGGCTGTTTATTTTGAAATGTCCTGGAAGGAGTTAACTTTTCAAGAGACACGTCCCAGTTTCCAGCCTGCAGCCTTGCTCCAGCCCAGCTGGGTCTGCAGAGCGCTGGTGTCGAACTTGGCGGGTGACCACCGAAAGAAATTAAAGATCAGCCAGCAATTCTGATTTCTGCACATCTTTTTGAAGATTTTATTAAGGTGCTCTTAGTCTCCATTAACAGTTGTCCAGTTGCTCCTGCCAATTCCCTGCTCTGCATCACAGAGAAAAGAGGATTTTGCACCATCCAGCCCTCGAGCTGTGCCAGCAGCCTGGTGCCCAGTAGTCCAGCCAGGGGGACCTGGCAGCTCCAATCAGACTGGGAGCTCCCAGGCTTCAAAATAAAGGCTCAAGTGTGTGAAACTACATGTGAAAGCAACAGCATGCATCTGACTCTGGACAGTATCAGCAGTCTGTGCCTTTGGAGAGGAATTGAAGGAAAGATGCATAAAAATCATCTAGCTTTACTAGAAGTTATTTGTTGACACAAAACTGAAGCAATCAGTGGCCAAGGGAAGACTACAGAGTATTTTATTTATTGGTGACAGAGAAGGAGAAAACTCACTTTTTGACAGTGTTCCTAAAGTTTTACAGTCCTTTCTTCCTGCTGCTTACTCTTTCCTTGACTCATACCAGCTTGTGCAAATTCAGCCTTCTGGTCAATCTCCTCTCTCCATAAAGTCCTCTAAAAAGCTGAATGTTCCTGGCCTGTGATCTTAACTCCTCACTGCACCTACTTACAGATGACAATTTCCTAGGTCAGGGCAAAAAGCTTCCCTTCCACACAAGCAGTCGTTCAACCTGGAAATCCTTTTCTGTCACAGAAGGTGCTATTTGCTACTTTGCATTTCCTTAAACTGAAGGAGGAAATATGAAAAAAAAATCTGCTCAAAACCAGTGTTTTGATCACTGCTGTGAAGAATGACATCATGAGCAACCCAGCCAGATGGGGCTGAGCACTGTGTCTGTGAAAATGTTCATAGGAGCAGTGAGTACCTTCAGACAGATGCTTTCCATTAGACTAAACACAGGTACTGCTTTTAAAAGTGTGCAAGGAAATGGAGCAGGAGAGCAAAGCCAACAGTTAAACACAGCTGTTCTTTAGCCTTGCTGGCCCACCCCAGTTATTTTCTTTTCAAGGCATGGACTCAATCAGGAAAAAGGAAAAAATGGTGGAGAAGTTCTGTGTTTGTCCCTTCCACACTCTGGATATTATAAGGTAAGCTTGAAGTTTCTCCTCCAGTTTTTCTTATCCAAGTGTTATCTATACAAAATCCAAGTGCTAAAACAGGAGAGGGAAAATTTGGTATGCCACTTTTTGCATGTAAGAAAATTGTGCCAGAGCTTTTACAGGGCCTTTAAAAATGGTGTCTCTAAATAGCACCTGCACTGTACATTTTATATGCCAGTGTTTCAGTTTATGAAGTTTCCTTTGGCTATGGCTGAATGCTATCCCGCTTTTTATATCTGACAAGAACTTCTCTGCCATGTCTCTGGAGTTTTTGGACTTCAGGGTGTTAATAATGAACATCTAATGCTTGTTTCAGTGTCCATGTCTGACATGAACAGCACTGGCTTTTAAAAGCCCTTTATCTGAGCTGAGTGGAAAATGATGTTCCCATGCCATGGGACTTCTCTGCATCTTCAGTATTTTCTCTCCCTGTGCAGAAATAAAATACATGCCAAGTTTGTGACAGATTGGTGTGCTGCAACATGATTTTGGTTTTTGGTGATACCTATTCCTTCACACAGAATTAGCTGGCCAAAAGGAAATGAAAAACTCCCTTTCTAATGGGTGACACTGGCCAGGCAGACACAGCAGCAGCAGCAGCAGGTCCATGGGTCCATCTCTCTCCTTTTTTTGTGTCTCTGCACAAGAGCAGTGCCTTTTTTGCAGCTCCAAGGCATTTCCCAAAAGGTCTCTCACAAGCCATGAGTTTCTGCCAAAAGAGTTTGTTTTCTTGAATCAGCATTTTCAGACTGGGAAGAAGAAATTCCAATCGTTTCTGCTCACTACAAATGGACAGACTGAGAGTCCCTGGGAGAGGGACTTTACCCATCACATCCAGTTCAGAGTGGGCCTGAGAAATACACAATAACCAATTAGCTTAATGGAAATCTCCTGATATCTCAGTGTGGAGAAGAGCTGACACTTTTAAAACAATTGCATGTTTAAAAATACATGTTTCAGTCATCTCCAGCAGCCTCATGCTAATAGGATAGAGCTGTTCCAGCAGCATAAAAAAGAGAAGATTCCATTATCAGACACTTCAGCTATTTCCCCTGGCTAGTCTAGAAAGAGAATATCAAAATCACTGAAGTGCCCTGGGCAGACATTTTATAGCAGTACAGGCTATTTCATTGCTGGAAGCAAGTCTATAATAGCCTTTTAAGCATCATTCAGCCTGAATTATCTGCTTAAGACATGTACATAAATCTTGGTACATTGCACAACATTTTTTGCCCCCTTTCTTGAATTTTAGTCCTCCAGCTCAAATTCTAGAAAAGGAGCAAATTAGTTTTCCTTCAGTTACTCATCAAAGCCAGTGGGATGACTGAGTTTTGCCAGGAATTTTTGGCCCAGTTTATCATATTCAGAGGAGTGAAATTCTATCTAATGATGTGGGAGAGGTGTTACAGAATGAGGAGGCAGTAACTGATTTATTATTACTCATGTCACCTTGCTTGATTTTATGTCATTTATCTGCGTGTGCTCTACACTGTTGTAGTACCTGGAGGATCCACTGAGACTCATCTTCACACTTCCCTTCTGAGGGAGGCTCATGTCTTAATGATGGGCCATTAGGAAAAGGATTTTAACCACATTAATTCCTAATTCCAGCTCCAATTTCCAGCTGTTTCACACAGACAAAGTGCTTGAAAGGGGATCAAACCCCACTGTGCTTGCTGGGGCACCTCCTACTGTGAGTGCAGCAACTCCAGTGTTCACATAGTAAAACCAGGATGAAATATGGAAAACATGGCCAAGGCAGGGAACAGAGCTGAGACCCACCTGCTCTGGATGAATGCCCCAAGCATCAGCCTGCAGGATTTACCTTGAATGCCTGTCCTTTCTGGCTGTGTGAAATCTCTCATTCTCATGAGGACAGTGACTGAGGAAAAGGCATAGGCTCACCTGAAATTTCAAAGATAGCTGAAGTCCTAGAAGTTGAGTGAAAATTAGCAGCTGTTGGAGGAGAGGCCTCTGAATTATAGTCCCACATAAAGACAGGAGGTGCCAGTTCCTAGCATGGACCTGGAGGGCAGCAGTCACCTGGCCAGAGAGTTCCTGGCAGCTCGGAATTGCTGAGGATGGAGATTATGAGGAAGAAGTTGTCACCATATGGGCTAGAAGGCAGAAGGCACAAACCCAAGGAAAATAGGGTCTTATTAGTTCTGCTACACCAAAACTTATTTAATGTCTTCTTTCTGGCTGCTGCCTGTAGGATTTAGTTTCATTATAGTTGCTGCTGGTGTCAATTTTTCCAGTTCTCTATGTCCCTGTGCTGCTGCTAAGCTGAAACAGGAGCTGTCTACACTCACATATATGTAGGCAGAGCTGCCCAGATTTGCTGTAGGAAAGTCTGGTGGATCTGTTCCTAACGAATTGTGGAGTATGAGAAGTGATATATTGGGAAATTTTGGCATTGAGGCTGTGAGGCCATGCTGTTTACAGCCCCATTCCCGCTGAAGCTGGTGCCTGTGTGTAGGAATGTGCTCCCCTAATCTCTTGCAGGAAAGAAGATGCTTCTTTTTATTGGTAGAATGGAGCAGAGAAGAAATGTTAGTCCATTGCCTGCCTGCAGAGCTGAGCTGGGACCTGACCATGCACCAATTGGATCACAACAGCCTAAATGGGTTCAAATCCTACACAAGAGCTCTTGGGGCATGAACATGTCCATAATGGCCAAGAGCTGCCTGTTTCCTGTTAGTGTGCTGACCACTGAACTCATCTTCCTCCCTGCAGTCAGCACACCTGAAGGTGTTCAGGTGACATCTCTGGAACCTGAAGGTCACTGCTGTTGTCCTGCAGCATCAATGCTGGAGGGACACATCCTTCTAGTGATCCAACACCACCATCAACACTGGAAGGACACGCTCTTCAGCCATCCATCCTTTCCTTGTAGATGTGAAGAGCAGAAGATCCTGCCAGGGGTGAGAAGACAAGTTTATTTCCATAAGTGATCAGACTACCAACAGAAATCCCAGGCAATCTGCAGCAGGGTTTGCACAATGCTGACAAATGCCCACTGGGAGCACGGCTGCCACCAGCACCTCATTCTGCAGAGGCCGTCGACAGCTGTCAGATAATAACAGCTTGGGATAATTAGTGTCCTGAAGGGCTTGAACTGAGGGCTCAGAAATGAAAAACAGCATTAGAGAGCAGCTATTGCCTCCTCACCCCTCGAGACTGGTTGTGTACGTTGAGCTCAACAATAACATTAATAAAAAGCAATCCTAAGAAAAGCAATATAGCAGCCTAAATTGCCTCTGCTGCGTCTTGGGCTTACATTTCATTACAAATACCTTCTTACTCAGGGTATGGTCTTTTTAAGTCAGCAAGACAAGTCCTGAAGTCCTTTCTCAGTTTTCACTCATACCTCGGATTCTTTCTCATTAACTTCAGTGGATGACTCTTTGTCTGACTGGAGAGTGAAAGGGGGTCTTGGGATTTGAACTGCTGGGAATTTTGCTTGAGTAAGCAGCAAGAAATGTGGGCATGATAATAACCTTTTTCATTTTTCTCTTTCCCCCAATTTCTTCATGTTGCTTTTCTGACAGCTCTGAAAGAGTGGGAGGAAAGCCGTTAGGACTCGCCACCTTTTTGGCTTGTTTTTGAGGACTTGTGAAATGTTTTCCTTTTGAATTTCTAAGCAGAAAGTCATTTCAACTGAAAAGCCATCGTATCTCATTTAGAAAATGTCAATTAACACCAGTAGGGGCATTTTTCAACTAAACTAACATGAAGATATCAGGGTAACTATCAAAACATTTAGGTCAACAAAAATCTAGCCTTTGTTTTTGATTATAAAGGCCACAGAAGTTTTAACTGAAATTTTTAGCCTGTTTTAAATTGAAAGTTTGGTTAAATCATTCCCATAGAGACTGTGTTCAAACAAGGACATGTTTACATATCTGCCTCTGACTATACAAGATAGTGCTGGATTATGGGATATGCTGGCTTTTGAGCCCCTGAGAGTGGCGTGTCCTCCCCACAATCCTGCCCCTCACCAGAAACATGGACTACTTAGATAACAACAGCTTCACTCCTTTCCTGACCTCAGAAATAATAATAAAAAAAACTCTTTTTTTTTTTTTTTTTTTTTTTTTTCTCAAGGAGAAAGTGAGACCAAGGGCAAAACTGTATTTCAGCACTTCTGGACACTGCAGAGAGGCTGCCCCAGTTTTATCAACAGAAGGTGAAGCGTTCCATGGAAAAACTTCATGATTGGAAAAAGTTTACTTGAGTCTATTTTCAGTTTGGTTTAGAAATCACCAAGGGGTTACTAGAAGTCAGCAAAACTGAGGACAGATTTATCTAAGGTGAAATAAAGAGTGGCCAGCTCTGGAAATGGGTTATGCAGGTGTAGGGAAGGCAGTCAGCAGTCACAGGTGTCTGGGACAGGAGTTGCACATGGGAGGGACACATTGTCTGGGGAAATGCAGAAAGGTGACAAAAAGCTGTTGCAGGGCAATAACATCTTAAAACTAACACAGCCATCTCTGCAATTAGCATCTGGACGTGCTTAGTTTCCTCTCCTTTACCTGTGGTTTTAACCTCAAACCTTTTATCGTATTCTGTACGGATCTGTGCATCTGTATGGATGCTTCACAGCCCCTCTGCTCAGCCAAAGGGCTTCAGAAGAAGCTGGGGCAGAAGTGACCAGGCATCCTGAGAAGATGCCCACACCAATCTTCACAAAGTAAGTCATTTTACATACACCACAATGTAATAACGTGTAATAATGGACATCGGCCCTCGCTCAGCCTCATTTAATGACCCATAACTGAGTGAATAATTCATTCAGCGCCTAGAGATCTCTCGTGGAGACTTGTTTTACCACAGGGCCCTGGGGAATGAAAACAGCAATAAAGTTCCAGCTTTTAACCCATCCATTTACAAAGCCTCCTGATATTATTGCATCCATGATCAATTTAAATGAACTTGTTGGAGGTTTATGAGTGGCCTCCCTGTATTTCATGCCTCAGTACATATTTTTTCAGAGCATTTACAGCTTTTACTTATTGTTAGTTTGAAGGGAATAGAGAATTCTCACCACTAAGTCACACCTTTATTTAATGCTTTAATTGTCTCTAAGAAGAGCCTGTCTGAAACCGAGCCCTTTTGGAGTCACTGATGCCGTTTATTATCCAGTAAACTCTTTTAGGCTTTAGGACAGGTTAATACTCCTCAGTATCAGTATAATTTCTCTTAGGCTTGTGTTACTGTGTTTATATGAGGATCTTCATTTTGCTTTGGCAGCAGAATTTCTTTTCTGCGTTTGCAAATTACAAAAAAAAAAAAAAAAAAAGAAAAAAAAAGCCTTCCTAAGCTGGATCGCTTTGCAGCTGTGAAAACCTATAATAACTTCAGTCGGATTACAACTACATCAAAGGTATTATATATCCCTGAGTAACATATTTACTGGGCTTTTCAACAGCTGTATAATTAACTCTGGATGACTTCTTTTTTCCTCCACATCTTTAAATATCCATATTCCAAATTCACATATATTCAAAGGGAACGTGGTTTTCCCTTTCACAGGAGGTGTGCAGCCCACCAGATTTTTTCCTTAGTTTTTTTATTTTTTTTTCCCTTTCAGAAGAAAAAATAGACTTCAGCTTCCCCATCCCCTGGTAACCAAGGTGTCCATCACCCCTCCTGGCTCAGTGTGGCTGCGTGGTTGATGGGGGAGGTGGTTCAGGCAGGGGGCTGGGGCAGAATCCTTTGTGGCATCCCCCAAGGAGGCGGCTCAGAGGCAGCAGCTGTGGCAGAAGGTGAGGAAAACGCTCGTGCCTCCACAAGGAGGAATAAAAGCTCCATATGTCCCGGGCCCCAGCAGATGCTCCTGCGGGGTCACCCCTCTGCCTTCCACCGGCAGCGGCTCCATCAGCGGCACCGACAGCTCCCGTTCTCAGGGACATTCCCTGCGACATTCCCTGCGACATTCCCAGCGACATTCCCAGTGACATTCCCAGCGACATTCCCAGCCAGGGTCGCTGTCCCACCACGCGGCGGGAGCTCTGGGGAGGGGACAGCTCGTGGTGCCAAAAACCCACCGCACACGTCCGCTCTCATTCCCTTACAGACGCTTTTTTTGTTATGCAATTACCTTTATTCTGGGAGGGGAAAGAGGCTTTAAAATTCTCTTTAAGGCTAGCTGAGTTTTCTCTCCAGTTTTTTTTTCTTTGCCCGGTGATGAGTAGCAGAAGGCAGTGCTTGAGTGTTGATGTGGAGGGAAGTTCCTTTCCCCCCTGAGCATACACCACAACCTGCTGGTTTATGTTGTGCTGATTGCTCATTCCCATGGCCACCACGGCAAGGGAAGGTGTGAGAAATGCTTTTACACGTCCTCAGTAGAAATGCTGATTTCCTCTTCTAATTTTTTCTTCTAATGGGACTTTGAACTCAGTTTTTTCCTTAGAACGATTTCCTAATGTGAGCTCCTAGCCTGGAATTGTCTGTTCCCAGTGGCCTTGCGATGTGTTGGCTGGCTGGCTCTGATGTGCAGCACAGACCCAGCCGGCTGAGCACTTTCAGGACAAACAGATAAGACAATTTACTATCTGATTTTATGAGAGCCATTTACACTTTGCAGAATTTTTTAAGCAGCAAGCCCTTAAGAAGTGTATTCTGAGCGCGATACCTAGGAGAATTGCACACACATTTCCTGTCAGCAGCCAGAGAATAGTGTCTAACACCTGCAATGAAGAGCTTGAAATATATTCTTAAATGGCTTGATTGCTCTGCATTTCCCCTGAGATGAGATGAGACATTATGGTGAAGTTTCTTTTCCATGAGGAGACCGACTGCAGACACTTCTCCAGTGGAGCTCCGCTGCAGCCTGGCTGAGCCTGTGCTCACTCATGCTTATCCCCCTGGAATTGGAGCCTGGAATTGGAGCCTGTGCTTGCAGCCCAGCTCATGCTCACAGGGACCCTCAAGACCAGCAATGGGGAGGCAGCAGGCACAGGCCAAAAGCAATTTAGGGCAGGATCCTGCCGTACAAGGGTTTACAGAGCAGGTTGAGAGCAGGGATAAACACCAGTAGAGTACCCCCTCAAAGTGTTCTTGCTGTAAGCACACACCTGTGGCTCTGCAGCGTCTGTTCCTCCTCTGCATCACACTTGGGAAGCCAGCAGCAATAGAGGCCTGTTTTGCAAGAAAACACCCACCTTGGTTTCCTGGCTCAATCTGCTTTTTCGGAGCATCCTGCTACTCCCATCCCGGTGTACTGCAGTGTCATCAGGAGGGAATCCTCCCACCCTTGGTCAGGTGAGCCACCATCCACTGGGGGGTGGCTGAACACACCTTCCCCTGCATCCCCAGCCTCTGACACTCTACCAAACCTGCTATGACAGTGAATATTCAGCTACCCAAGCACTGGATGGGTAAACCAGAGATCCTCCTAGGCAGCACCTCCCAAGAACTCAAGCCTCAGCCTCTTTGGTGCACAGCAGGTGTGAAGGAGGGGTGCTGAGTGTGAGACACACCTTTATAGGGGACCTTTTTATTTCAGATCTTGAATGGGAGCACAATTTCCAGCCATTACGTCGCAGTCCTTGTACTCCTCTGTGCCAGCTCACCCCACCACACACCCACCCTGTGGGCTGGTTGATGGTGTTCTTAGGGGAACAGCTGGTTCTTAGAGGCTTCAACTGGACTTGGTGGGAGCTGAGAGCTTTCTGCCCCATAAAAAAGACAGTGCAATCCAATATCAATTTTATATTAAAAGAAAACCTCAGTGATTTTCTACTGCAGAGTGTTTGTGTTTTGAGACACCTGAATATATACTGTGCAAAGGAAAGAAGGAATCTATTAGGTATGTAAATATTAATATTTATGAAATAAATCCTGAAGTTTCAGCTCTTCTTTGGTTGTTGATGTCTTGAAGCTTATTCCATGGAGGATAATTTTTTTCTGCTAATAGGTAAAATGGTGGAAAAACCAGGACAGGCAGAAACTCATTTAGCATTTCAATTAACAGGGAAAAGGCCCTGGAAATTGAGTAGCAATTTTTTGTAGCTTTCAATGAATATTTTCAAAGCTCTCAAAAATAATGTACTTTTCTTTGAACTTCTATTGCTGGAAGTTGCCCAGGAATTTCACACAGATAACAAGCCTCTCTCCTCACTGCCACTCCTATACCTGCAGGATAGTTCAACTGGGATTCTTCATCCCTGTCTCATGTTCCCTGTGATTTTGTGTGCACCCTTCCCTCCTTGCAAAGGCAGCTGGACCTGGGTGCTGCAGTGAGGCTGCTGGGATGCCAAGTTCCACAAACTCCAGGCTTAGGGAGTGTAGTTTGCTCTTGCAAATTAAAAAATGCAAACAAAGGAATGAAAAAGGGTAGGTGTAAGGATGTGTTTATTGGATAGCTAAAGACCTTCTCTAATTATTTTCTGGACTGTGGAGTACAAACTGATCCTTGCATAAGCTTTTTGCAAAATGGAATTGAGCCAAAATGTCCTTACATAGGGGTCCCTCCATCTGGCAACAACAGGAAAATTTATCCTAGATTCTGTCAAAGTCTTCATGAGAAGTCTCTGTCAAACATATGTGATGATGACAAAACTGCACATTTCAGTTTTACCCACACTTCCTGGTCAAATGCAGTACATTTTATTGTCCCTGTGCAAAATTTCCTAGTTCTTGGAAAGACAACAGCATTATTTGTAAAATAAGGTGGAAAAAGCCAGCTTGGGAACCAACTCTGGTTGAACACAGAGAGCTCTTGCTGTCAGGCTTCTCTGACCACACCACATGCTGTTGTTTATGCCCATCAATCCTGCATTTCAGATCTGGGCAGAGGGGATGTGCCTGGTGGAATTCAATGCCCATGATTTCTGATTTACAGCCATGAGGAATTGGATACACCTCCTAATTGCCTCTAAGATGTCATTAACAGGCATAGACCAAGAAGTTTCCAGGATGGTATGAAGCCAGCTGTTTCCCAGCAGAGCACAACCCTTGGATCAAGGAAACCAATCCACCTTCCTCATGTTGGTGATGCTGTGACTTTCAAAAGCTGTACAGAACAGAGATGCCTGTAGTTAGTGCTGAAATATTAGGTGGATACATCTGTTTTAGAGGAAGAGTCTAATTTTAAGCCTTTAAATTAATGGTCAACTTCTCTGTTGTGGTTTGGCAGGCAGGGGAGAGGAACAGGGCTGTTCCTTCCTTCATGTGGCGTTGTATCCCCAGGAAAAGGGCCACACATCAAAGCAGCCCTCACGTGCTGAGCTGCTGGGAGGCACAGCGCTCATCCCTGGGGAAGGGCTGTGTCCCCTGGGCACAGACTGTCCCCTCTGGGCTCCTGCTCCACACATCCCGCAGCACATGTGCCACAGCTGGAGTGGGAGGCAGTGCTCAGCAGCCAGAATTGTCGGAACTCGAAATGTCCCTCAGACATTTTTGGAGGTTCCAGGCCTTGGTCAGAAGCATTTTAGACCCTGGCAGGCAGCTGAAAACAGCTGTGATTTTGAGTTTGAGCCATGGAATGAGTTACCAACTTTGAAGGTGGAACAAGCGGTCACAAAGAGATAGTATAGTAGAAGTAATTACAAATTAGAGGGGAAAATTTTTTAGTATTGTACAGGGGGGTTTTAACACCTGTACAGGGGGGTTTTACTTTGTACAGGGGGGTCAGGAGTTCTAAGATGGAGGGAAGTGGGCCTGATCCTGTTCTTCCTCCTTCTTCTTCCTTGCCTCCATGTTCTTGGTGATGTTGGCACTCACAGATTGGTTTAGAGTAGAAAAGCACATTGTAACATAGATAGTAGGTATTGGGGAAAATCTGTAAACATATAACACATAATATATCATATAAAAGATAGCAGCAGCCCTGGGCGGGGGGAGAGAAGAAGACACCGGACAGTGAGGGTGTCAGGAGTGTGTGAGTCTCTGCCTGGGCCGCTGACCACAGCAGCCACAGCCCGCAAAGACAATCTTTTAGATAACCAGCAATAAACTGCCTTGAGACCGAACAACAAGAGGCTGCGGAGTTTTTCTTTG
Source organism: Taeniopygia guttata (assembly GCF_048771995.1). Lineage (NCBI taxonomy): Eukaryota > Metazoa > Chordata > Aves > Passeriformes > Estrildidae > Taeniopygia > Taeniopygia guttata. The sequence continues at coordinate 57,314,337 of NC_133030.1, read as the reverse complement.
GAAGCAAAGGTTGGAGGAGAGACTTTACCACCACACGAGACCCCTGAATCAATCCCGGGGTTCTCACACAGAATGACATCCAGAGGGAAATCTGCAGCAGGCACCCACTGGGCTGATGCTTCTTTGGCTGCTGTGGATTGTGTTGATGCTTTGTGAAGGCTGACCTAGAACAGAGACTAGATGGAGATAAAGAATAAAGTAGGGATTTATTAGGAGGCCCCAATGGATCCACCTTGGACAGCACAAGAGCCCAGCCAGGGCTGCACCCCTGGTGAACTCAAAATGGTCACAAAATGCACAACCGGTCACGGGGTCTCTCACTTTATTGGTGCTTAATTGTCCAATTACAGCTCCAGCCCATGAAGTCCCATCCTTCTTGTTTTTCTCTTTTCAGTCCATGTTGTTTATGCTCTTGGGCCTGAGATGTGGATTGACTGTCCTTGGTCCCCAGAAGGAATTGTTTTGTCTCCCTGCTCTGTGAAGAGAGCTCACCATCCCCTAATATGAAGCCCAGACCCACACATTAAAGCAGCACAGAATCTGCAAAATATAAAAGCCAAAACCTGAGGCATCAGTGTCATCCCACTGCTTATCCCAGGGTGAGGCCACCTTGCTCCAGGTGAGGGAATGGCCCATCATGGTCTGATTTGTAGCTGTGCATTGACCAACAGATTGATAGAATGGGTTGGGAGGGATCTCACTGATCCTCTCATTCCAACCACCCTGCCATGGACAGGGACACTTTCCACTAGACCAGGTCACTCCACACCCCATCCAACCTGGCTTTGAACAATTCCAAGGATGGGGCATCCACAGCTTCTCTGGACAACATGTACCAGGGCCTCACCACCCCCACAGGGAATAATTTCTTCCTGATACCTAATCTAAACTGTCCTCAGTTTAAGCCATTATCACTTGTCCTCTCACTGCGCCCTTGTAAAACGTCCCTGCAGACCCTTCAGGTACTGGAAGATGCTGTAGGAATTCCCCAGGACAGACAATATGTTATTGTGGCTCCCTGACCATGGCCCATGTTAGAGTCCCTGAGTCACCTTGATTTCCATCAAGCAGCGTATTCAGAGCGAGAAACTCTGAGTTTTATCTTCTGTGTCACAGTGACATTTTCAGCTTCAGGCTTGTGTAGGGTGAGGCAATGAGGAGGTCCCCAGTTACTTGCAGAGTACTTGCCTTTTAATGGAAACATATTGCACCTCCCAGTTAAGGGATTCAATCCCCTTATCCATATGGAAGTAAAAATGACCGTACAGAAAGGTAAGAATAAGGGCAAGCTGCTCATTCCATGTCCTCAAGAGGTTTAAGAGAAAAGACATGAGCTTTGGGTTGGTACCCCTACATAAAAATAGATTATAATATCATGCAATCAATAAAAAAAGAAAGGATAAAGAACTATTAGAGGAAACAAAAACAATTCCGAAACTCTGCATGGTGGTTTGTAATGGATCTGACAATCTAGTGGCTACTTCAGTAGCATAAACACATTCCAGGGTGCATTATGTTTTATATTGTATGTGTTAAAATATTTAGTAACTACATTGCAATAAACATTGTTTTGATCTCAAAGTGCACCATATTTTAAAGTCTGTTGTACTCCAGGAAGAATTATATTCTCCAGCCTCCTTAATAAAAGCCACAATCTATGATCTTGATGTGCACGGACTACACAGTATGATGACATTCTTCAAGAGGCCTTTAATGAATTAATGCCTCTCCAAATGGTTTTAAGCTTACAAAAGAAGATGTGTGCATGGTCCTAAACCATTTGGAGCCATTTTATTCAGTGCCTATTGATTTTAGTGCCAGTAAACCTTTCCTGCTGCCTGCCTCGAATGAGTATTACATTATATCCTCTGTAGCACACAATGGGATTTAGTGGCGCCAAATATGTAATTTCAGCACAAAATACAGAAGTCATTATAACATCAACTCTCTTTTTTCATCCAAACTTTAGGTACCTGAAGATCTAACTTCAGAAGAAACTGGTGTTATTTCTCTGAAGTGATTTTAGAGAACATACTCCTCCATCCTTAAACTTATCAGTGGGGCTGAAATGGGCTTAAAAATAAGGAACTGCAAAGTAGGTGGGTTTTTTTTTTCTTCAAACAGCCTTTATATGGAGTCATCACTCTAATATTGGTAGTGGCACACAAGGATGTTTGTCTCTGTGCTTGTTATATGTTTTTAGTAAGGAATTCTCTCTCTTCTCCCCTCAAGGCAAGTCAGACAAGGTGCTCTGGTCAATAGAGCCAGAAATGCCGTTCCATGCCTCCCAACCCACACAGATATTTATGCTATTCTAGAATCTCTCCACTGCATGCCAGGAGAAGCCTTTTCCCTTCCCTTTAGTTGCTTCCCAAGATGAAGATGCACCTCATTTCCTCAATTAATGCTGCATCTTCAGCTGTGGCTGAGCAGAGGGAGGACACAGCCAGCATCCAACCTCCCAAAACGTGCTGCTGTGGGGCTGGGGTGTCCCTGGCTCTGAAGTTCCATGGTTTTCCCACTGTGTCAGCCCTTCTGGAAACAACTTTGATCATTTCCAGCAGTAAGAAGAGATAAAAACGAGGGATCTCAGAAACAGAGGCCACAGGCAAAGTAGTTCTGTGCCATGGGAATAGACATGGATATAAGACCCATGGAGATAAGGGGTCTATGGGAAATGGAAATATCATCCCTTTGATCTGCTCTGATGCATTACCTGACCAGGAAGGAAAGCTGGTGCGAATTCACCAGCCAAAGAGCCTCCCCAGTGACAGTCTGATCTCTGTGGGTGAGTTTCATCCCCACTCAGCACCCCAGGATGGAGGTGAGGAGGGGATTTGCCCACCACCTGCCTCACAGTGATGCAAAGCTGAGAGAGGCGGGTGTAAGAGCCTTTCAGCAGGCAATTAAAGCAGAATGTTTTCTGTAATATATAAACAAGCCCATTAAGCCTGACTTTAATGGGACTGAGATTCTATGATAAATAATTGAAAAGAAAGCTTAAAGTGAATTTCAAAGATCTTTTTCCCCCCTTAAAATGTATTTACAATGCTACAGTGCTTTATATAGCTTGAATGTTTAATCAATTGTCATTTATAGAGAGCTCAGTTCCTGGGGTTTTGTGATATATATGTGCTAAACAAGCCACTTGAATGTCAGAGCCATGGAGCAGCAGCTCTTGGGTTGAGACAGATTTGACACAGTCTGTAGAGGGCTGTGCAGGGGAAAAGCTTGTTCTCATCTCTGCTGCTCTCTGTAGTTTAAAGGGTTCTTGAACCAGCTTGAACTCCTCCTGCTGTAGCACATATAGGATGACTGGAGAGGGACCTGCTAATTGCTCATCTGGTCCTCAGGTCCAGCCAGCAGCTGGCAAAAGCTCTGGTTTCTTTATTGGCACCGGGGCAAAATCCCAGCCCTGCTTCACCAAGACCGGAGGAACAGAGAGGCAGAACAAATGGATGTATGAAAGGAGCAGCTGATGTTTATTGTGCACTAAATGCACTTGTCAGGTGCCTCCTTGTAGGTGTTTTTCCAGGGCTGGTGGTGATTAAGGATGTCAGGGATGATATGCTGCTCCCTTCTCAGTGAGCGAGCATTTATCCAGCTTCCACTAACACAAGGCCTGACGAGATGGGAATGTCCCTCAAAGCCTTTCAACACACACATTTAAAATGTCTTGCAAATTAGACTCTGGACTAATCCCATCCACTGTGCAGCTGCCCTTGCTGAGGCTAAACTGGCAGTGCCTCAGGGACATCACTGGAGTTTCACTGCAGCCCCCACCACGCTGTTCAAAACCCCCAGCCCCTCTTCTTGGTACTTATTAGTCCCTCCTGACCTGTACTCACATCAAAAAGACACAGATCTCTATTTTGGAGAGAAAAAGCTGTCTCTCTGAACCCCAGAGGTCAAGAGCACCTTTAAGCCCTAGAGGATTCTTTTAATAGGAGATGTTGCATGGAAGCTTTCACACATGTTTTAAGGTGCTGTCAAAGTGCTTCGGGATTTCAGGTGTTCAGAAGTTTATTGATGTCCTTCCCCCAGGCTTCACCTCCTACTGAAATGGGACTCACTGGAGAGCTTTCACAGCTTTTTTACCATGACATGTCCTTTAAATTATTCTGTTTCTGTTCTGCAGTGGTTTGGTTGACTGGGAGAATGCTTGTTCCTTGCCTTTACTGGGCTGTAAGCAGCAGTGGTCTGCCAATGACATATTGGGAATTAAATTGGCACTAGAAGAGTTAATCAGGAAGAGAGGCTCTCTGAGATGTGACCAGACTGGCACAGAATTCTCTCTGCTCAGAAATGTAGCAATAAACACCCAGATGGCTTTTAAAATAATATACATGGATATTTAAAATTATAAAAATAAGCAAAGAAGGATTCAAATAACTAGATACTCATGGCAAAAGGGATTAAATCCTGCTCTGAGCAGCTGTGCTGGAAATGGTGCAGCGTAGTCCCAGCTTTGCACCAGTGTGCATGAAATCACAGCTCATTTCCACAGAATCCCCTAATCATCCTTCCATTAACTCATATAACTGTGTGGGACTAGAGCAGATTTCTCAATAAAAATGATGGATAAGTAAATTGGGAGAAGCACTCTATCACTTAGCAGGTGTGAGAAGATTGGCAGTCCCAGCACTGCTGAGGGAGGATTGTGTGCACTGACTCAAGGGTGTCGCTGTGTGGAAACGCTTGTGTGTGGCTGGGGAAAAACTGCCATAGTTCTTTCATGAATGAGAAATGCTGGTGCTGCAAGAGGTGATGCTGGAGCAGGATGCAGGAGAGCTGCAAACACCCTGTGAGCAAACTGTGCAGAACAGCACAGGCAGCAGGTGTGCAAGGAAGGACCAGGAGCCTCCAGATGTTGAGAAGAGAGTTGTTGGAACAGGTTTCACAGAAAAGCTGTGGATGCCCCATCCCTGGCAGTGTTCAAGGCCAGGACAGATGGGGCTTTGAGCAACCTGGTCTGGTGGAAGGTGTCCCTGCCCGTGACAGGGGATTGCAATGAGATAACCTATAAAGTTCAAACCATTCTGTGATTCTCTGTGTCTCAGAGGATGAGTGGGAATGCTGAGGTGCAGGCAGTGCAGCAGTGTGGGAAATGGCTCTGGGGAGGATACTCTTGTCTGTGGCTGTGAGATACACTGGCCCTTGGAGAACCTGCAGGAATTCTGCAGCAGCAGGCTCAATTGAATGGTTAATGTAGTAAATTAATGTGAGAAACCCAAAGGCCTTCTCCTCTCTCCTGGTTAAAGCCCTGCCTGAGCTCCTGCCTTCTCCTCAGAGTGGGAACTGGAGAGAAGGCACAGCTTCCCTGCTTACCCCGAGGATTGGCAATAACAATGGGAAGAGTTTCCCGATGTCCCACCTGGGTTTGGCTCTGCTCACATCTGGCTCCTGCTAAAAGCATGGCTTGAAAGGCAGGTCCCTTTGGCCCACAGGATCCCCCTGCGCTGGCGTTGCAACCTGCATCTCCTCTTCATGCAGCATTTTTCAGAGAGCCACCAAATCCTCCTTGTACCGAAATTCCCACCGTGGCTCTCCCATGCAGCATTTCTGAGCGTTCACAACGTGCTCAGCGGCGAACTGGCAAACGTCAGTGACATCACTCAGAGATGAAAACAGCCTTGACAACTTCTTGATGAATCCAGAGAGGCAGAGACGACGAGTTCTGGGTCTCTGGAGGGGCACTGTCACTGTCCCCTCGCTGTCCCCACCAGCCCAGCTCGCTGGAATTCACCTTCCCTGTCATTACAGCCTCGGGCTGGGGGGAGTGGTGGCAGGGAAATACCCCTGCTGATGAGGAAAAAGAAGTGGGGGATCGGGATTAATAAAGGTGTGAAACAGGGAGTGTCTCCCTCTTTGATGACCACAGCACTGCTGGAGCCACATCTGCTGGGAGGGAGGTGACAGTCCTGTCACAAGCCAGCACCAAGTGCCATGGATATGCAGGGAAAGGCAGTGGTCAGACCAAAATGAGACAGGTGGAAGGGCTGTAAATGTCAGGCAACGCAGGCAGCTGGAAACCACTGTGATCACACCGTATCATCTGCTGGGTCTCCGTAAGTGTCACTCATCTGCCGCAGCGAGCAGTTCCCTTACAGATCCCGAGGCAAGAGGCAGCAGAGGAACCCAGGATGCGCCTGGGGTTGCACAAGAACCAGGCAGAGCCCTGCTGAAAGATGCCCCGAGGCTGGGCTGTGTCACGGCTGATGTGCAGCAGCAGGAGCAGGGAAGGCCATATGGTGTGCCAGCAGCACACACTCCCCTCTGCAGGTGTCCAGGAACGGGCAGCCAGGAAGGTATTCAAGGAAAATGACATTTGCAGAGTAATTCTCCAGTATTGGTCCTGAGTGAAAAGCACTAATCAGTTGGAGAAGTGAAGGTTATACCTGACTCTGGAATTTGTCCTCCCCCTTTTGCTTTTTCAACCGCAGCAGTTCTTACCACAGAGCAGCACAGATTATCCCAGAAATGTAGCACCCCATCACTCTTCCTTAAGACTAAGGTGGGTGTCTATAAGCTATTCCCAAAATACATTTTTACAGATTTTTTCCTTCTCTGTCTTTTTGAATAGCAGTGCTCTGACAAAACCATCCCCACGAGCCAAGGTTTTCTGAAGTGGCTGATGGTTTGGATGGCATTGGTTGAGTATTTGTGAGAGTGAGCTGTTGAGGGTATTACTGTTCAGGTCTTGTGAGACACCTCAGACTTGGGAGAGGCCTTGGCCATAACCTCAGTATTATGTTGGTTTAAAAAGCAGGCCAAGCACAAGAGACTACCCTCCCGGTAAAGAATGAACCTGGGGAAGGACTCAAGAGGAAAGATGTGTCTTGGGACAAGTTTCACAAGCACCTAGACATGAATCCTACCATCTGACCCTCATTTTCTTCTGACATAAACCTGTCCCCATGCTTTTCAAATGAGGCAAAGCAGTTTCCCTGGACCATACTGTGCAGAGATTTATCAGATGGACACTTACAACACAGCTTTTCAGTCAGACTGCCTGCTTATAACATTTTCCATGCACTTCCTAGTATTTCTGGCGAGCTTTTCAGCTCACTTGATATATTATTAAGAGTAGCAATGAAACTAATTAACTGAGGAGAATGCTATTTAACTGTCAATAAACCTTTGGATCTCTGCCCTCTTTCCTCCAAATTTAGACATTAATTCTGCAAAGCCCTCTCTGTTCCCTACCCCACAGCTTCTCTCCCTTCCCTTTTCACAGCTCCTTGGTGGCACCTTTTTGCTTCATCTGGCCCAAGCTGTTTGTCCTTCACAGTGCTCCAAAGCCTGGTGGCTGCCTGCTCTCCATCACAGTTTGTCAGGATATGATCTCTCACTGCTGCTGTGCCTCCTCCAGCCTCCCATCACCAAAAACCTCCATGGGGCTTTCTCCCAGGCTGGAGTTTGTTCCTGATGCATCCTCAGGCTTGTTCCTAACAGTGTTCTGCTGGGAATTATACTGCTGGCACAATGTGAAGGCTGACAGATGCAAATGGAAAGAGTAGAGGGGTGAATTTACCATCCAAGCACCAATGAGCTCCCTACAGCTGCTCTTGCTGGACTCTGCAATTTTAAGCCCCTTTAAAATACAGTTGCCTTGATTCTCCTGACCCAGAGGGCAACAGTTCTCATTCCTCCTTAGAACATGTCTTCCAGCAAAGCTCATCACCGCTGATGTTTATTCCCCCTCCCCCTGGAAAAGCACCTCCTGGACCCACTGTTGTGGTGGTGCCACTGCTGAAGGAGCCCCAAGGATTCTGTGGTTCCCTGGAATTGTGCAGAAATCGCTCCTGACACACAAATAATGCCCCATTTCTCTGCACAATGGCCCCTATGCATACAGTGGCCTCACAGAGAACAACAGATGACTGTAGCTTCAGAGCAGATGTGCATGTTGTCCATGTCAGGGGTTTTGAGATGGAGATCTGGAAAGGGAGGGGGAAAGGCAGAGCTTTGTGAGAAAGTATGAGGAGCCTGGTAAAAAAAACCCAACAATGTAGAGAAAAAAATAGCTCTGGTATCTTTATGTGGCAGGCTTTGAGAACATTGCTGATTCAGGGCTGTCTGAAATCTGTTTTCCCTAGAAAATAACCCTTTTTGTATTTGAAAGGCAGAGCAGAGCCTGACTTTTAAGGTACAAAATTGCTCCTGGGTTTGCAAAAAAGACAGTAAGGAACAATTGCTATTGCCTCTGGGAGAAAGTATCAAGGGCTTTGCTCCCCTTGCACAGCTCCTCAAAGCCTGGAAAATGAGATAGTGACCAGAACTTTTTTGGTTTAGTTCTGCATGAACTATATTAAATCATGGCACTGTGGATCTGGACTGTCCTGAATGACCAAAGTAGGTACCTGGGAATAGACTTTTTCCACACTCGAACCCTGTGCTGGTGTTTTCCTGCTGGGTTTTAAGGTTGGTACATCTGAGTTTGGGATCGATAGCCTGGCTTTCTTGGACACACTGCAAGAGACAATATGGAAGAAGCAGCAGCCAAAATAGCAACAACAGAAGTTGCAGCAGGCAGATTAGTGGCTGCAGCAGGCTCTGATCAAGCTGTTCTCCTTCTGTCACCATTTTGAGTGTTTATTGTTCAACACTCCAAACTGCTGCTGGTTACAGGGCTCTACCAGTGAGAAGGGATAAAGGACAGTACAAAGCCCCTGTAGGAATGCACGAGCCCACCCAACTGCCCCGTGCCAGAGCTGGATGCCTCCCCTCCCCTTCATTCTCAGCCCACCTGACTCCTGTCCAAGTCACACATCCTGAGGAAACAGTTGATTTTTCTCTTCAATAATTTGGTTATAAGCCTGAGGCCTGGAGACAAGAAAGGTTCTGCCACTGAACCACCCACCCGTCTGCCCCTGCCCCCTGCCTTTCTCAATCTGTTGGCCAATGTCAACAAACTTTGTCAGGGAGCTATGAAATTCCTGCAAGTTTTATAAAAACAGGAGACTGCATCGAGGGTGGTGAGCTGAATCAATGCCCACACATGCCCCCACAAAGCTCCTGGCTGCTGTGTCCCCTGAGCTTCGTCCAAAAGGCAGAGGCAGAGCACATGAACAGAGCATCACATGGAATGCTGAAGGGGAAAAAGAACACAGGACATGAAGGTGATCAGGAGAGACCCCTGGGAAGGAGGTTCTGTGTAGAAGATGCTGTAGGAAGAGATGTGATGGCTTTCTGTGGGAGGCTCCAGAGGCAAATCTGTAGGAATCCAGGTTTAATTGTTTTTGCTGCTGACAGAACAACTTAATTATACACCGAGGGTCTCATTTGGTTTGGTTTCCCTGTGCAAGTCCAGATAAGGAGGAGCACAGGTGAATGCCCTTTAGCTCCCTGGTTATCTTCAGGCACATTTCACTCTGATGTGCTGATACAGGATTTGGAGGAGGAGCTGCAGCTCCTGTTTGGGGATGATCCTACCCCAGAGCAGCCTTAAGGAGCCCCAGGACACTCGGCTGTGCTGGGGCGCTCTGAACCCCCTGTGCTCCCCTCTGACAGAGGAACTGATCCCCCCCTCCTCCCTGTTGGAGCTCCTGTGGCCTAGAGTGCTGCCTTCCTATTTTCAATAAAAATCTGCATTTGTGAGAGCTGCTAAGTCTTTTCAGGGTCTGCAGCTGGACTGTGAATAGGCTGTGAAGCCCTAATTTGAGCTCAGATGAGAGCTGTGTTGGGCTTTTCCCTTGAGCCAGCTCTGGTGCCTCAGGGACACCCTTGCAGGCTCTGCAGGAGCTCAGCTGAATTTGGAATGGAGTGCAGGTCTGAAAGGGAAGATTTATTTTTTTTCTTTCTCTCAACTTTGGAAAACAAAATAAAAGACTAAAAGGCTATAAAACATCCAGTCTGCTACCAAATTGCTTTTTTAAATGTCTTCAGCTTTACAAAAGTTGCACGTATTGCCATTAGACATCCCTCTCTCTGTTACCTACTTACACCTCTTCAACGCTGAATGGAAAAATTAATGCTGAGCCTCCTTCCCCTCACAATCAAACATTACAACACTGAGAAACCCAGAGTGAAGATTACACAGAACAGTCATTCCATAACAATACAATTATGATGAAATCATTTTAGCATCTTTGGTCTGAGATGAGATTAAATCTATTTTAATGAGACATTAGATGGGCTTTTTTCTCCCATGTTTTTTTTCCTCACGGCGCCATTACAACGCAGAGGAATTTTATTTTTTTTTTAAGTTGCCTCAGTTTGTGATTTTTTTGTTTGCAAGAAATCAATATTCTGTGCAGGGAAAATAAACTGAGAGCATTGCAAAACTTCTTCTTGTGCCTAAATTACCGATACACTCCCTCCATTTCAGCTTCATGCTGACAGTTTCTTTATCATGAGAATTTCTCCTTTTCAGGTTACTTCCCCAAAAAAAGTATTTCATATTTCCTACATCAGCAAGGTTGCTGAAGAGTTGATTCACCAGGCTTCTGAAGCTGCCAGGGAGCTCCATCTTGCTGAGCTGTATTGACAGCAGCTCTGAGCCACAGAGAGGGCTGGCAGTGCTGGCTCTGACCGTGCTGCTTTGGAGGGCTGTGCCCCTGCAGTGTCTGGGGATGGCACTGCCTGTGCCTCCTGCAGCTCAGTGCCCCAGCTGTCCCTCCAGCCTTGCCTCAGTTTCCCAGGACTCAGTGTGTGACCTGGGTGGTTCTCAGGGTGGCCATCACAAGGCCATATACCCACAGAGTATCTGTTCAAAAGGTCTTGGGCCATGTCATATTCACAAATTATTTGCTCTCAAGTAAGCTAAAAGGTTTGGTAGTTTTTCCTTTTTATTTTTTCTTTCTTTTTTTTAACTAGCCTGATTTTGATGGCTAAGTCTGGGCTGATCTCAGATATCAAAGTGAACCTAAAGCTCTTAAGGGAATGATAGAGTTTAGAAAGGTGTGGGTTGTCTCCATCTCTCAGCTGGTGAGGGCTTTGCTGTTTTGCTTCATTTACCACAGCTTCTTCCCAAATGCAACCTCCTTCCCGTGATCCAAAATAAACTCTGGGAAACTGTTCACTCATGGATCACCTTCTGCGGCATCCTCGGTGATTTATCTGGCCAGCATCACATTGTGGGGGTGACCAGCTGCCTGCTCTTCCTTTTTCTGTTTTGAAGAATCAGGTGGACAGATGGAAAAGATCTTCCCAGGGAGCAAATTGGTCCCTTCAATAAACTGCTCAACTGTGAGGGCAGCTGGAGGCTTTAACTCGGGTACCTCTGCTAGAGATGGATTAAGACACCCTTATTATCTCTTAAACCTACCAGCACAAGGTGCTGCTAAGGCAACAAATTTGTTGATAACTTGCTCTGCAAGAAAACAAAAAAAATTAGATAAAAGAGAGCTGCATTCATTGATCAAAGCAATGGGAAAAGGGATGGAGCTGATGTTATGGATCATCAGCCAGCTGCCTGAGCTGGAAAAAGGGATGTCATGTTTTTGCCTTTAGAAAAAGAAGGTCTAATCAAACATGTGCCAAAGAAAGGGAAAGCCCCAGTCTCCATCTGAAGGCAGAAAGGAGTTCCATGGAATCGCTTGGAGCCCTTGAGTTAAATGCATGTTGAGAGGAAACTGATAAAGATAAAACACAGCAATGGAAACCTGTCTCAGAAAAAGCAGGTAGGTCCCAACTGTCAACAGTAATCTGAACCTATAACAAGTGCTCTTGTTTGAAAATGAATCCAACTGAAAATGAAAGATTAAACAAGTACAACAACGTAAGAATAAATTGCTCATAAATCTCTCTGGTGCTCAGGATCAAAGGAAGATTAAAGAACAAGTTATGGAAATGTGGTAGAGGCAAAGAGAACCTATTAAGTGATATCATTTAGTGAATATACGAGTAATAGAGAGTTCACATCTAAGTTTAGAGAAAAGGGAATGAACCTGTAGCTGCTGAAAGAGAATTTAAATGATATGTGGCATGAATGATAAATATTGAAGAAGGTTCTGTAGCCCAAACCCAACAAAAATATGACCCAGGATCACAGCTGGTCTGAGAAAACTCACTTGCAGTTACGTTTTAAGGGTGATGGAGAAGTACCACATTATTCCAGTCCATCCTGCAGTTTTGAGAATGTGAGGGTGGACACCAGCTACATAAATTCCTTTTACAGGAATGACATCCATGTAAGGATGCAGGTGAGTCACCAGGGCAGGGGGAACTCCTGGGGTCAGCAGGGTCCATCATCTTTCCCTGGAAGCTCTTCTTTCCCTATTTTCCTCTGTGCTGGGCTGAGGTCACAGCCGATTCTCCAGTGATGATGCCTAGGGACACTTTTCCCTCAGGAAACCACACTAAAGCACTTGCCTGTGTGTGTAAGACTACACATTTATGCAAGCATGCTCTTTACAGTGACAGTATTAACACCAAAAGGCCCCATGTCAGGCACTTTGCCCTCATATTTAATATGCCTTCTGACTCTAATGATATAAATAAATCAAAATGGAAAAAGAAGGGACTCTTTTCTCCCTGCTAAAACAAGGTGAGAGTGCTTAAAAGAAGCATCTTGTCCCAGCTCATGGAGAATCTGCAGCAAAATCAGACTTAAACCCATCACAGAATCATTGGTGCTTTTTTATTGCAGGAAACTATCCCTAGGGAAAGAGGAAGCTGTATTCAGGATAGGGGGCAAGAGGTGCTGGGTCATCTGGGGAGGTTAAGGGACTTCACCTTCATCCCATGTGGACACTCAATGCTTATCATCACTACATTCAAGAGACAATCAATAAATACATTGATAATCCCATGTTTGTGCTAATTTCAACCATTTAATTCAATATGAAATCTCTTTTTTTTCAAGATCAATATTTTTTTCTCTGTAGTCTGTAGTTTTCTTTATAAAAATTTGTCAGGAGAGTTTAGGAAAGGAAGAAAATGCAACATTTTGTCAATATTTCCCCATAGTGAAACCAGCTGGCAATTGAAAGAGACTGAGGTGGGGAAGGTATTTGCATGTGCAAAAGATGATATAAGTGCAGCTGAGATTATATCAAAGTAAAGTCAGTGCAAGGCAGTCAAGGGGAAGGTTTTGCCTTCACTTGGCCTCCCAACCCAAGCAAACAGCAGCCTTTGATAGCTTTGAAGGTTATTTCTTGCTCACACCTCAGATGGGTGTGCATTTACTAAGTGCATCGCCTGTGGGCAATCTGATTTATGTTCAAATGTTTGCAATACATGAGGTGCACGCAAATCTATTTTTATGTACGTATTTATTACTAAGGCATGCACAGCACAGGCTTTTCAGCCTACACTACACAAAACAGCTCAAAGCTGTGCCTGACAGCAAAAAAGCTTTGTGGAGGTCCTAACCCAAGACATTGTGTAAGTCACTCTACACAAGCCCAAACCCGAGCAACAAATGCCTGGGTGTATGCCGGAGCTCACCCTAGGTTGGAGGTGGCTCCGTGTGGCGGAAAAATCTCTCCTCCAACCAGTGCTTCCAAAAAAAAGCTCAGAAGTCTTCTGTTGTTCAATCTCAAGACAGTTTATTGCAAGTTATCTAAAAGATTTTCTTCTCAGGCTGCTGTGGTTTGCTCAGCAGCTCAGGCAGAGGCACACACACACCCTGACATCCTCTCTGTCCCCTCACTTCTTCTTCTCTCCCCCAGCCCAGGGCTGCTGCTATCTTATGTGTTAAATGTTTACAGTTTTTCCCCAATACCTACTAGCTATATTAAATGGTGCTTTTCTACTCTAAACCAATCTGTGAGTGCCAACATCACCAAGAACATGGAGGTAAGGAAGAAGAAAGAGGGAGAACAGGACAGGCCCAAATCCCTCCATCTTAAAACTTTTGACCCCCATGTACAAAACCAAATACCCCTGTACAGCACTCAAAAATTCTTCCCTCTACTTTGTGACTACTTCTACTATAATATCTAAACTTTTGTGACTTCTTGTTCTTCCTGCAAGGTTGGTAAATCATTCCATGGCTCCAACCCAAAATCACAGCTGTTTCCAGCTGCCTGCCAGGGTCTCAAATGTTTCTGACCTGGGTCTGGAACCTCCAAAAATGTCTGAGGGACATTTTGAGTTCCTACAGGTGTAGATGCTCACATCAGTGTCCCCACCTGTTGCATCAGTGAGCCAGGGGAGAGCAGGAGCTGGGTGAGTTCTGGGGGGCATGGGGGAAGTGTAGGCATCTCAAATCACACACAAGGGAAGGGAAGGCCATGTCCCAGCACAGAGCTCAGGGCTATCACTGCCCAGGGCCCTCATCCCACAGCCAGCACTGACCCACCAGGCTTAACCCACCCTGAGGCACTGAACGCTGCTCCCAGAGAGGAAAGCTGTTCATGGAGGGCACCCAGTGCATGTCTCATGTGACAAATCCTCCACTGCAGTGTTTGTCTCTTCATCCTTGTTTGGACTTGCATTTTTTTGGCTGTTATGTAGTCAAAGTGCATAAATAAAATATATCCAGTATTTTTCATCATTAACAGACTTCTCACAGCGCTTTTCATTTTTAGACATTTCACCTTTTCAAATCACTCATTAAATATTAATAAATTAAGCCCTCTCACAGTCTTTTGACGCATGCAAGACATTTTCATGATGATAGTCTTATGTTCTGTTTTTTATTTGAATATGAAATACATCAAGTAGATGTACCATTCAATACAATTAGCTGGCAGTTATAAACAGTGCCAGAAACCAAGCATGGCAGGCTGATTTTTCCTACATGTGTTCAATTGGCACTTAAATACAGGAAGTGAAAAAATGAAGAGCTAATGGCATGAATGACTTTTTGAAAGTTTGTGTTCTTCAACAGATTGTTTACTTACTTCCTTTCATTTCCATGAGTCCTTTTTATGGAAGTTATTAAAACCACCAGTAAGATCAGCAATTTTTGCTGGGCTGAATGCTTGTATTGGGATTGTGTGGAAAGGTTTTGGTACAGGGGAGCTACAGGGGTGACTTCTGTGAGAAGCTGTTGGAAGCTCCCCCCATGTCCAACAGAGCCAATGCCAGCTGGCTCCAGGAGTGAACCACTGCAGGACAAAGCTGAGCCCATCAGTGACTGTGCTAACACCTCTGGGATAATATATTTATGGAGGGAAAAAACCCCAAACAACAAATGGAAATGCAGCTGGAGAGAGGACTGAGAACAAGAGAAACAACTCTACAGATCCCAAGGTCAGTGCAGAAGGAGAGGAGGAGGTACTGGAGCAGAGATTCCCCTGAAGCCCATGGTGCAGCCCATGGTGAGGCAGCTGTGTCCTGAAGAGATCCATGAGGATGCAGAGATCCACCCACAGCCCCTGGAGGAGACCCATGCTGGGGCAGAAGGATGCCTGAAGAAGGTTGTAACCCCATGGCAAACCCATGCTGAAGCAGGTTTGCTGGTAGGACTCGTGACTCCATGGAAGGAACCCGCACTGGAGCAGCTTGTGAGTAACTGCACCCTGTGGGAAGGACTCACCTTGGAGAAGTTCATGGAGGACAGTTTCCTGTGGGAGAGACCCCACCCTGGTGCTAGGAAGAGGGTGAGAAGTCCACCCCCTGAGGAGGAAGGAGCATCAGAGAAAGTGTGTGATGAGCTGAGTGCAGCCCCCGTTCCCTCTCCGCCTGCACTGCTGTGGGGGAGGAGGTGGAGAATTTGGAAGTAAAGTTAAGCATGGATTAAGAAGGAGAAGGGGAGAAAGGTGTTTTAAATTTAGGTTTTATTTCTCATTATCCTACGCTGATTTGACTTAATTTATACTAATTTTTCCCCAAGTCAGGTCTGTTTCACCCCGATGGTAACTGGTGAGTGATTTCCCTGTCCTTATTTCTACCTGTATTTTGCTATATTTCCTCTCCCCTGATGAATG
This sequence comes from Taeniopygia guttata, assembly GCF_048771995.1. Taxonomy (NCBI): domain Eukaryota; kingdom Metazoa; phylum Chordata; class Aves; order Passeriformes; family Estrildidae; genus Taeniopygia; species Taeniopygia guttata. Next base: position 57,298,516 of record NC_133030.1, on the reverse strand, counting down.
GGGGAGTGACAGAGCAGCTTTGATGGGCACCTGGCCTCCAGCCAGGCTCAACCCATCACAGTGCTCAGCTAGGTGTGGGTAAGATGCTGCAGCCACAGCAGCGTCTCTGGGCTAAGCAAATGTCTGTGTGATGTCCCTGGGAAAGGGACAATGCCACCACCCCCTGCCCTTGGGAGCAGAGCCTCTGAGCAGAAAGCTCCTTTAGACCTCATCATATAGGGTATTTGTGGAGAACCAAGCTATCCAAAGCCATTTGCAGGAGGTGCAGAGAAAATGTACCTCCAGGCTCTACTCCTGGGACTGGCGGCCAAGGTTTGGGTGCTGAGAAGGTGAGGACACTGCTGGTCCTGGAGCCAAGCACACCTTGCCAGCTGACAGCGCTGTCTCTGCACTCAGGAGACTGATTCCTGCAGCACAGGAGCAGTGACTGCCTTCAGACAAGCCTGATCTCATTAGCTTTAATGTACATCTCAGGACTTCCAAATGAGACAGCAATAAAGGGGAAAAAATGCCCCATTCTGAAAGCTGGGGTATCAAGTAGGGGTTCAAACCAGCTCACATGAAGCACAGCCTCCCCTGACCCTGATGTCTCACTCTCAAACAATGACAAAATCTGCTTGTGTGTCCTGGCAAAACCCTGGCTTGTGAGAAAATGCTGAATATGTGGAGTGACAGGCCAGCGGTGGCTTCCCAGGGAAGTGTCAGCACTGCTGCCCATCCGACCCTTCAGATCCACACAGCAGCCTGAGGCTCGTGGTTCAGCTGGAAGCGAGGCAAGGTCTGTTTCTGCCATGTTTCTATTGGGTTTTTTTTTGCCAGGCCGTTTAGCCTTTCCTTGGGAAGGTGATGTCCCCCTGGTGGGGCTCAGCAGGCTGCTGGGCAGGCAGGATTTCAGCTGTGACAAAAATCCCAGACAGCCCTAAAGCAGGATGATTTCACTGGCATCACACAGTCAGCCACTGTCCTGCCACCAGGTACCCGGGGTTGTATACAAGTAGAGATTTTATAGAAGAAAGGCCTTATAAAATCTGGTTTAGGCTCTGTTACTCTAGCAGTTACCTTGTAACTTCCCATATAAATGGGAGCAATTAGCACAACAAACTATTCTGGTAAGAGAACCATTTGCACCTGTAATAAACAAGAAATCTGTCCCATGGGAACCAGTGAACAAAATACATAAACTAACCAAAAATAGAGAGATTTGACAGATGTACACCCTGGCCATTTACTGACCAATAAACTGAGTGTCAGCGTATTGTTATCCAGTTAGGTGTAACACAGTGCCTTCTGAAAGAAATAGTTTTCCTACATGAAAAATAGCTTTTCCTGCCACTTTGCTGGGCTGGAAGGTCAGGCTGGGTCCTGCCATTTTCCCTTCTCCCCTTGCCCTGTTGGTGTTGGACTCTCTGGTAAGACTTGTCCCTGATACCTGAGGGCAGAATGCTGCTGGGAACAGGAGCAGGCACATGCTAATGTGAACTGATGGGAGGATATTGACTCTTCCATGGCAGAGATCAGGGACCTGGGCTGCCTGCAGGCCTGTGGGAGCCCCTGGGTCAGGCTGAGCCACCTGGCTCCAAGCCTGTCACTAGGGTGAGCTGTCATGTTCCCTCCACACCGAATGGAAAGCAGGCACGTCCAAGGAGTGATACACCTGATCTCCTTCTGACATCTGCTCTGGAGCGAGACAAATCAGCTCTGCTGGCCTCTCTTGACTGACTTCGGGGGGAGAAGAGGGTGACTTGCTCAGGTTAGGTGAGGTGAATCCCAAATGAGGTGGGCAGCACCCCAGTCCTGCCCTGGTTACCCTGCTGCACCAGAGCCCTGCTGGCTGTGCCAGCAGAAAGGCAGAAAGGTGCTGCTCTGGAAACCACAGCTGAAAGTGAAGAGGCTGTGGAGGATGGATACACGTGGGCATGCAGAGAATGGGGTGTAAAAGTTTTGTTAAAGCTGCACCCAGGCCCCATCTCAGGCTCTTTGGAAGGGTTAGCTCTTTTAGAATTTTATTTTGGTGAGGCAAAATATAGCACAAACATGCTAAGATTGCTCTGTCAGCAATGTGGTGTTCGGGGATCACTCACAGCCAAAAAATATTCTTTGAGAATGGCATCATCTATTGTCTGAATTTCTACCTGGTCAGCATCATGCAAGACCATGTCTGCATAATGCAGCAGCTTTATGCAGCCAGTTTTTGGAGAAGTCGCTCTGTGTGCAGCTCCTCTCATCCCCATTTCCAGCCAGGCACAGCACCACACACAAACACCTTGCATTAGCAGAATGTATGAAGTTCTTACATGTTTTACAACTCACCAGGCACCCCATCTCACGACTGCCAGACAGTCCTCTTGGTCTCCTTTGGGTATCACCACTTCAGACCATGACCCAGTTGCCTCTCCCAGCTTTTGTGTGCAGTGCACCATGGCTCTTGCACCAGTGGCCACCCGTAATTATCTTCTGACTGCTAATTGTGCTGCTGCAGCATCCCCCTTTCATACCCATTTTAAATAACACTCCAGCACAATGGAAGTTTTTGCTCTAGCACTCTGAAGCTGAGAAGTAGAGAGCAAAGCCAAAAGGGAAAGCACTTAAATAGGAGGAGCTTTGCCAAGCTGTGATGTTACAAACAGCTGCTTTGTTGACAGCTCTGTCACAAGGAAATTACCTCCCCCCATACTCAGTGCTTCTAGAAATGGTATTGTTGGAGGAGATTGTGTCTTTTTGCTTTTGAAAAGCTGCTGGGTGCTATACTTTAGGAGAATATGAACTGGAAAAATCTTGAAACCCTACCAATATTGTGAGGGAAAGGAGAGATCTCTGCTTGCTTTGTGCTTCTTGCCACTTTCCCCCTCATTCAGTACTCTCACACTGACACTTGGTTCCTATTAGAGCCAAATGTTGTTTCCTCATATAGGGACTTTGCTTTGCAATTACTAATACAATCCTGAGCCAGAGAAACAACATGAAACACTATCTGCCCCTTGGTGGAAGCACTGGTGAGCAGCAGCACTGAGGCAAAGGGGAGGCTGGATGCGTAGAAGTTTGCAACATAGCTAAAAAAAGTCATGATGATGCAATTCAGCTGCCTGGAGCTGATGCTTGACCTGCCCACTGCTTAAAAGGGAGGCGAAGCTTGAGGAGGGCACAATCTTGGTCGCAGCTGATTAACAAGGAAAGCCTTGAGTATCTAAACAATTACCGTGAAACAAAGGGATCAAAGGCTCTGTCCTTCAGCCTGCACTGTCCTACAGTGCCTGCCTGGCTACACATCAGGTGTACACAGGTGGGATGTACCCAATTTTGGCATCAGGCTGTTAGGAGGGGGAGTTCAGAATGACTTGGTGAATTCAGGTCTCCAAACTTAGGGGTATTTTACTGCCCTAAATCACCTGCTTACCTGGCTCTCTCCAGAAACCATTGTAGCTAGGCCTGGAGGAGTTGAGAGAGGCAGGAGGAGCTTTTCTTCATCTCCTGTTTGATCTGCAGTCACCTGGCACCATTGGCAGCCTTTCACTGCAATTCTTTGCTGCAACTGCTGGAAGTAGCCCAGGTGTGGTGTGGGGTGAGAAACCAGCTGAGCTGCCCTGGGCAGGCTGAGGGCTACAGCTTGACTGAGCAAGGAGCCAGGTCTGCTCCTGTGCAAGGTGAAGTTAAGGGAAAGGATGTTGACACGAAGCTAATTACAGGTGTTGGGAAGTTTTGAGTCGCTCTGTATTGGAAACACTTTTACAGCTCAGTTCTTTTGTAGTAGCTCTGGATCATTTAATTAGTGTGCCCTCTCACTCATGAGGATAATTTCAGTTGCACAATAGCTGTTGCCACAGCAGCTTTGTTTCAAGGATTTTACTTCCTAGATCCCAGCTGATTTTGTATTCCTCATATAGCTGTTCTCCTGCATAGGTATGTACATATTTATATGTGTATCTGTAGCTACAAAAGGAGGCGAGGCCAGGAGTCCATGAGGAGATGTGCACGCTCTGCACAAGGGCTGCAATAACCCCAGTCATGGGCACAGACTGTGACGTGTCCCCCTGGCCAGCAGCTCTGCCAAAAATGACTGAGGTTGCCACATCAGGTTCCAGCCAGCCCCGTGCTGCCATCTCAGATAAGGCAAACCATGTACCAGGCTGTGCCAGCTGCAACGTGGCCACCAGGTGTGCAGCTTCCTCCCTCCTCTCTCATGGAATTCATATGGAATATTGTGCCCAGCTCAGGTGTCCTGGTTCAAGGTGATGTAGAGAAGCTTGACATGGTCCTGTGGAGATGGACCTTGGCCCCCATGAGGAGATACAAGGAAGCTGGGCTTGGTTTTCCTGACCAAGAGGAGGCTGAGGACTAAGCTGACAGCAGCCTACAGAAAAGTGTAGGTTCCTAAACAAAGGAACCAAGCTATTCTCAAGCACAGGGCAATGACCTTGGCTGTGGTTTGGGAAGTTCAGAGGGGACAGAGGGAAAAAATACTTTGCAGGGAGGGTTCTGCAACCCTGGAGTAGCCTGCTTCAGCCTCTGTCCCTGGAGATTTTCATGGCTCTGCTAGAAGAAGCCACGGCTAACTTGATCCAGTGCTGGCCACAGTCCTGTTCCAGGTGGGACAAGAGAGCTTGAGAGGTCCTTTCTGGCCAAGAGCACTGTGAACACACACAAAATACCAGCACAGCCACACCACACTGGTTGTACTTTACCTGAATTGCCACCAACATCTAGCTCTAAATATTTTTCTCTGTTTTTCCTTGCCAGGCTACTATCCTGTCTGTGTGGATGAGATCTCTGGGATACAGGTCATTTTTAGATTTGTATCTACCATGATCCATAGCATAGCGAGATACTGCGTACAATTTAAACCCAGATTAATCCTGCAAAGGAACATGGCTGCAGTTACTTTCTGCTGCATGAGTAACTCAGCAAAAAACAGAATTAGGACTTCACCTCTGGCAAGATTTGCTGTAACCACTCATCAGCTGTGTTTTCAGGTGTGCTTTCCCTGCAGCAGGGCACCTGCAGCCATTTCTCCATCAGTGACAATCTTTTCCAGCCAATCAATCTTCTATTTATCCACCAAATAATGAATGCATGTTGACTCTTTAGCAGAGCCTGACCCTTAAATATGTTTGCAATGAGAGGCTAACTCATGCAGGCAGGTGTGTACGTGTGTGCATCTTTGTCTGGATGTGTGCGTGGTGGAAGGGAAAGGTCTGACCAGAATCAAACAAAAATAGAATCCTAATCTCTTTTCTGTGTAGAGCAAATTGGAGCAGATAGTTTCCAAATGAAATCTGAGATGATGCCAGCTGCTTGCAAACTGTACCCACTTGAAAAATAAAATTCCACTGCCTGCAAGTCATCCCTATCTATGTGTTCTCAAGCACAATCTTCTTTCACCAGACTGTCCCATAAGATGTGGGCATTAAAAATCACCATTTTGAATTGAACTGGGCTAATTTCAACCACTGGCTCAGAGCTGTGACCCCTTCATGTCCTACTTCCTTCAAGGATGATCCCCTTCTTCCCCATGAAAATTGCTCTTCTGCAAAGAGAAATTAGACATGCATCAAATAAGGACTGCCTTTCATGCATCTTGAAAAAGCCCCTATGTGCCACCAAAAGACCCCAAGCAGCAGAACAACTTGTGTGAGCAATGAACAGTGACAGTGGAAATGTTAAAGCAACTTTATAGGAACAGCAGAAGAAATGAACAAGCCATGAAGCCCAAGCATATTGAATAAATGCTTTGCACATTGTTGTAATGAGATTCAGCTGACCGAGACATTTATATGGGGAAGAAATCACAGCCTCATTGCAATCAATAGACAAGTTGCCACCGACTAATGGAGCTCTGCTTTCATGATGTTTGTATTGCAACATAAGCCAAGATGCCTGTGAGCTGTCAAAACCCTTTAGAGCCATTTGTCCCAACAACCCCACAGTATCATCCCCTAATACTCTATTATGCAAAGAGACCCCTTTTATTTTTATTAGAGCTAATTCACCAGATGGCTTCTCCCCCCCCTCCCCTCCCTGCTTTGATGTAGCAAATGCAGGCAAGTGATTTTGCTGACTACAGATCAAGGCACAGATCAGTGCTATTTGCCATGCACAGAACATGAAAAGCAGAGCAGGGACTGTCGGGCAAATCTAACGTGTTTGTAAACAGCGAAGAAACCTCTGCAGACATGTGGGAGGTGAAGCAGCCTCGCTCCCCTGGCACGGGTGGGCTGCAGGTACTGCTCCTATGGCCCTGCAGGGAGCTGGGTGGGGAAGGAGCTGAATTTCTGCATTTTGATGAGAGATTAGACCTGCTGGTGACACTGAACGAAAATTAATGAGAGGCGCCTTCAAAGAGGAAGGAGTAGAAATAAGGCAAATGGGCCTCACAGAAATGCTGATGGGCATGGACAGATGGATGTGTTCCAGTGACCCAGCCCAGGTTACAGGGCTGGTATCATGACTTTCTTTTCCCATAGCAAGGCTCTTAATTGCAGGTTTTAACAGAAACAATAACAGAAAGCAAATAATGGAGCCAGGAAATCTAGCAGCCAGAAAGAACATCATTAAGAAATAAAAATTCAAACTCCTTACCACGGTGAACACAGCCTCAGCAATCTTCACAGAAACCGTGTCCTTCACTGCAAAAACCTGTTAAAAACAGAAGAGCAAAAACAACAGTCCCCAAACCTCATGTAGGTTGTAAGCAAAAGAAAGCCCCCAAAGCCAAGTCAATTTAACACAAAATAAACCACAGCTTTCTCCAGGTTGCATTGCCATGCACTGAGGTGAGAATCCTCCCTGGGAACAGTGTGCTCCATTAGTGATGGTGCAGCCCCGTTTGTAACAAACTTCCCAGGCCCATATGAGGAGCTGCATTGGCTGGAGGTGAAGCCCAGCTGCCTACAGCCACCAGGGAGTAACGTCTCTCCAGAGGTATTTTCCCTGCCTGCAGCAAAAGGTGTTCCAAGCACAGCTGGAGTCAGGTGTGGGACCTGCATGTTAGCCCCATTTAGTGTCTGCCATCAGGAATGGTGCACGTCACCCTGTGCCACGCACGTGGTGTAACAAATGCCCTCGGAAAAGGATGGGCACAAGTTTTTACAGCATTTTACAATGATCTACACCATTTAAAACGTAGATGTACTTTTAATCCAAGACCTTAATTCTATGCAATGCTGAAGGCAGCTGGGCTGGGCTGTAGAAACAGCAGTTGCATGAGCAGAACACAACAGCATCCTGCCTGTCTGCCTCCTGCATGGACTCTCTGCTGTCTAACAAGGCTACAAGCCACGAGAGAAGGTTTGCCAGCTGTTGGGACATGTTTGCTGCTACAAACTCCCCAGTGCCTAATTAAACTCACGGCTCATACTCCCCTTTGGTGATGGTGCTAACAGGTTCTTCTCTCCTGCAGTGGCTGCTTATTTTCATGAGAAATGGAGTGTAAAATCACTGGGACCTCTGCTGCTCCGGGAGATCTGATTAAAATCCTGGGTTTCAGGATTTATTAGGAAGAGGGAACTGGCTGGCAGACATAATAAGTACAGCACTGACTTTGCCCACAATCATGTTGCTCTTGTTAGGCTGGGGGAGCCCTGATGCAGCCCAGGCTCAGGAGAAGAGCCAGAGCCAAGAGCACAACCATCTCAAACAACCAGCCTCAAAGAACAGAAAGATGTCCTTGGATTTAAACAGGGTGAAATCATCCCCAAACATACATGCCTTGTTTACTGCCTTGCTCTAGAACTGTCTGCCACATAGCAAAGCCTATTTCAGTGAATCCCCTGAAGACTGGATTACCTGACAAACAGTTTTCTGTGCACCTTATAAATTGAGGCAAACAGGTAACATTTTCCAGCTTCACCATCAATTCTGTTCCTTCCTGGAGAGGTGGGTGTGGAAGATCTCAGGACAAAGATACATGGTACATGGACCAGGGAGATCTAATGCAGCCCAGAGCACTTGGCTTGATTATTTTTAGGCAGTATTTTCACTGCCATAGAGGGTAAAGTGATTTGTGGGCCTGGGAATGTGGTTAAGGTCTGTGGGAAGACACAATTCTCGCTCTTAATTTTGCATTGCTCTATAAAACTTCATAGGAGTGGGAGTTCAGAGCCCTCTTTCTGGAAGGCAGGAGGGCCTCCCCACCACTGCCCATATCTGAGGATTCATGGAGAAGCCACTGAAACCCGTAAGTCATTCTCTGGAGAAAGAGACCTCCACACTGAAGAGACCAGGGAGTCTCATTTAATCAGTACAAATTCTCTTTCACTCCCAACAGATGAACCTGTTAAAATGTTCCTACACCACTCTTGAACTTGCCCCATCAGACGGCCCCAAGTTTTCTCCCAGTAACACCAACAGATTTGAAAGGGAGTTGCTGTTTTTCCTGTTTCTCTCTCACAGATTTTTTTTTTCCCCTGGCAACATCTCTCCAGAGCAGCACGTTTTCACAAACAAAGTTAAACTGCTTGGTTTCCATTAGTAACATGAGCAGTAAAAATAGAGGACAGGTGTTTCTTAGGAGGTGTGAAAGATTAACGGGATTTTCTTGGATTGTGGGTGATGCTGTCACTGTAGGCTATCTGCTTTTTCTTTCTTTCACCAAAGAATATAGGAAAATTTTCAATAGCATTTACTGGTGCTTAGTAAAGCTCAGGCAGGTTTGTGCCTGCTGTGCCTGCACTCCCTGCAGGCAAAGAGGAATTGCAGCAAATAACCCTCTCCTTTGCCCATGTGGATCCAGATTCTGCTTTCAGAGACATTTTGCAAACTCTCAGGAGCAATTAGCACAGGACCTCTGTGGAGGGAATTGCATGGGGGATGAAGGACCTCAGCATGAGCAACTGAGCCCTGGTAGAACAAATAAACAGGAAAATGCCCAAACTCCTGTATGAGTTCAGCCCTTCATCTGGGATCTCCAAAAGAGTTTTTAGTCTTCCTTAGGAAAAGGTGAAGCTCTGTATGACAAAACATGCGTGTAAGACATGCTAAAGATGCATTTTTCCCAGTTCCCATCCTCGAGATTCCCAGCAGTAGGAGTCTGGAAGACTTTTCCATTCACTTTTCTCTGAGCATCTTCTCCCAGTATCTTTCACTGAGGGTTTGCCACAGTGTCTAACAAGTGGGAAGGGCAAGGAGATTGTGTTTTCAGCCCTTGTTGAGTTTACCTTTCCCTCTGTACCAGAAGAGCTGTGCCTGTGCATTCCATGGGCTCTGCAGAAGGGCATTTTCCATAATGTGAACCAGCACCAGCAAATGTCACTAAATACCTCCCTGATATCAAATGCACAAACAACCTGAATGAAGCTACTGGGCCCCATAGTTGTGTACAAATTTTAAATAACCTGCTGAACTAGCTGAAAACACCACTGTGTGCCAAAGCCAGCCAGGCACTTTCCCCCTGTCCCTCGCTTTGTTTACCTCCTGCTCATGTCAAATGGTGTATTTGGCTGTAGTAGAATAGACAGCATTTGAACTTCTCCTGTGTAGTGAACAATGTCAACAGACTGCTTTTCCTGAGGAAAAGATCCCGAGCCCATAAATATCACCCCAGCGTGCTGTATGTTGCTCCCATTGTATAAATCTCCCCACAGTGCTCACCTCTGCTCCTGTATCATAGCGAGATAAATGTGGTGCTTAAGGCCTGATTTATTTCAGTCAAAGGACAAATAGTTTGATATCAAAAGGAACTTCACAACAATTAACATGACAGGCAAGGAGGATTAGCTGTTGTGATTTTCGGTGTGGCATAAGCAGGCAGGTGCTGTTATTTGGGCTGCATCCCTCCCCCACACCCCTTCTCATTAAAGAGATAGTTATTGTACTGCTGTGAAAAGAGCAGCTGCTGTGCCTGAATTTCCCTATCAGCCACTGTTTCTAGTGTTGGTATGAATTGGGGACACATTGTTGGGCTTTAATTAGCCCTGAGTCCCACCACCACAGGACTGCCCTGCTCTGACACACACCCCATGATGCTTGTGTTGAATGTGCATTAATCTCCTCGCTCCTGATGGCTGGGACACAACCTCTCCCAGAAAAAAAAAGAAAAGAAAAAAGGAAAAGAAAGAAGAAATAAAAAAGAAAATATACCTTTATAGAATTTGCAAAATGCTCGGCTTTATGCTAAGCAGCCAAATTAAATATAACCTTCACTCTTGACTTCTCCAAATCCCATTATAATTTTTGAGATCTTTGCTGTTGGTGCTGACTCTAAGGTTTCAACAGATGAAAACCTACTTTCAAACAGATGAAAACCAGTTTTCAAACCTGAGCCTAAACTTCATGGGGGAGCAACATTTGACAGGCATTATTTGGCACTGACTTCTTCCAGGGATTTGTGTGAAATTGGCTTGTGAGGCAGAGTGGGCACATTAAGGCAAGGCGGGTTGCCAACAAAACTAAGAATGACAGATCCTACATAATTACAGTGTTTTCAATGTTATCACCAAAGGTTAGTTTAAAAACAAAGAAAATCCCAGAAACTGTGGACTATCCAGAGGATCAAAACAGTTGAGGCACATTTATTGGCGAGAGGCCAGAGTTTCTTAGCACCTTCCCCAATCACACTCCTCCTTGTCTGCTCAGGTGAGAAGAGCAGACCCTGTTTCCAGACCTGGGATATTGCCAGCTGCCTTTTGTTGTGATCCTGGCACCTCTGCTAAACTGCAAATTTGGGCCAGGTCAGGGTAGGAACAGGACATTTCTGTAACACAAGGAGAGTGCTTGTGCAAAGCCCTCCTGGTGGCCTGCTTCTGATCATGGCCAAAAATCAGTTCCTGCATAAGGCTGTAAGAGCTGGAACCAGTTGCTCCAGTAAAGCCATACTGGAATGCCTTACCAAAGCAATTATGCTGGCTACCTATATCCAGATGAGGATTTGACAGTGTTTTCTGTAGCTCTAAAAACACTCTTCAAACTCTTAGGTACATTGTGCCTACTAAAAACTCCCAACCAATGCTCTTTTTTTTTTTAGCCTTTACCTCAGACTGCCCCTGAAAACATAAAACACCTGAGGAAAAAACAGAATTCTTGGTGAGCCCTGAAGAGTTAATCCCTCTGTAAATTGTCTGCCAGCTGGTAGGAGGATCTTTGCAGCACAGCAATGTTTTCACCTGCTGTTTATGTAGCCTGTAGCAAAGATGTGAGCTGGAGTATTTTTGGAGGGAGGTTTTGCCAGCCTGGACTCTCCCACTGGGAGTGCTCTATGGCTAAGAGAGGGTGTGCACATGCATGCAGGGAGACCACAAAAAAAAGTCTTGCTAGAAAAATAATGCAGGATTTCTCAGGTTGAGAGTGCAGAGATGTTCCAAACAGCCTTTGAACTTCAACCAAAATCCTGGTGTTTGCTGCTGAGTTATTTTATCAGTTGTGTCTCCCTTCTGCTTGGGGAAATTCAAATTTATTGTCTCCCAGCTGAGGTCTATTCAGACCAAAAGTGGTGCTGGTATGGATTCAGTCACACCTGGTCCATGGGAGATGAATTTGGCTCAGAGTTGGTACAATGTCAGTTATTGATATTCTGTTATTCTTCAGCTTGAAGGTGCATGGATGTTATTTTACTACTTCTTTCGAGGAGATTGATTATAAATCTATGGTTTTTGTTCTGCCCAGACCATACCTGCAAAAATAATAACAGCAGATATAGTGTCTTCCCAGTGACTGCTGAACTCTCTAACTCAGCCTCTACAGCCCCATAACAGTAGCTGGCATCAGATCACAGCACTTGATTTAAACTCCACTCCTTGTTCAATAGACCAAAAATAAAAAGAATACTGAGAGATGAATCAAACCTGAGTTTGTGGGTTTTGGTTTGCCTTTTTTTTTTTTTCCTTTCCCTGAATATAAAGAAAAAAATGTGTTTTTTAGTCTAGATGACTGGACTTCCAAAGAGATGGAAACAATAAGAAACTAGTACCAGGTCCCCCAGGAACAGATGAGAACATTGACTCACTTTGTAACATTTGTCGTGTGCACTGAAACATCCACTGTGGGGTTTGCTGAGCAGGAGGTAATTTCCCCACCCTGCAAATATTTATATTTTTTCAGATTAAAAATAATCCAGACCAAAAGAGGGTAAAAACATCAAAAGCAAAACACATATAAGAAATGAAAAACTGAAAAAGAAACACATCTCAGAAATATTTCCCTTTGACTTGAAGCATCCCTAGTTTTACAATAACTTTAGTCTCACTATAGTAATTAATTTTCTAGACAGAAAGAGCAACCAGCATATTTTTTGTTTTAATATGCTGCTGGTAATTCACTGTTTCAAAACTTCCTTCTGTAAAGGGGGAAAAAAGGGAGGGGAGAATAAAAAAGCTGAAAAATGCATCAAAACTGACCATTAACCACAAAGCCAGTTTTCATTTCTGCATATCAGCGTTTTCGAGCAAAACAAAGCACCACACAACTTTCTTGAGCAGCTCTATTCAAGCAGGACCTGAGGCCAGCAGGGACCCTGCTTTAATGTCATGATGTAGCTGCAGAGAACAAAATGATTCTCTTTCCCCCAGCCTGTATAGCAGAGAAATTATAAAGGGGGGGAATTACTATGGTAATGACCACATAGCTGCTGCGTGTTTATGCAGATTGATGAGTGACGAGCCAAATCCCAGGGTCTTTACATCAGTAAAGGTCTGCCTGCCTCCTAAAAATTGCAATCCAAAGAATTCGCCCAGGAAACTGGGGGAGAGGTATTTTTTTCAGTGGATTTGAAAATATTTCAGTGGGCTGTAGGAATAAACACCATTCTTCTTATATTGCTTTTCCTAAATGTGGAAGGGAAAACTACCCCGAGTCCCCTGGAAATGGCCATTGCTTAGCCTGGGATTAAACAATACCCTTTCAAGCATAAGGAATTTCGGGGTTAATATGACAGGGAAGAAAATGGGATCTTGCCTGTTCCCATTCCCAGTAATGTCTAGCCAAGCTGACAGGAAAGATAAAGTTCACTCCTGCCTCCACTTAGCTGGTGCTGGGAAAGAGATTCACACCCAGGAGAAAAGGAGACATGGCATCAGTCGTGACTTCTTGGCATAAATGAAAGGAAATTTTGACAGGCATAAAAATGTTATTTTCTCATGAAAAGCCGCTGCTTCAATACACGAATGGGGATGTTTCTTGGGAAAGCAAAAGAAAGGGGAAAATAAAAGAGCAGTCTTGGTCTGGTGCCAGTTTATAATAATTCACAGTATTGCCCATTTCTCACTGCATAATGATCTCGGGCAAATTAAATGATGAACTCTTATTTCTGGACCCACATTTTGAATATCAAAATAATTGGGCCAAGGAAAGGTCATCCCTTCCCATTGCTGTTAGCCATCCTCCTTCCCTGGCAGCCCAGGGCTCTTGCAATAGCTTTTAGCACCATGGAAGGATTCATATTACTGGTAAGACCAGAATCATCCTGGGAAAGGGGCTGGGAGGCTGCTGGAAACTGGGAAATGTAGGCTGCCCCATGCTGCTGGACATCCTTCATGCACCCAGCTGGGAGCTGCCTGTCATGTGCTGGGCTGTGGTGCAGCCAGCAAGGCTTGTTTGATCTTCAGCTTTGTCCTCTCCTGGAGACCCTCCAAGCCAAACCCATGGCCTGAAGAGCAAGGTGAGTACAGCTGCTCTGACCTTGTTCTGGCTGGCTCTGCACTCCTCATCACTGACTCCAAACATGGGTCTGTGGGCAGTTGGGTCACCTTCATTCTGCTTTATCCCCCTCTGCATGTCTCAGCACTCACACAGTTTGACTCTGAACAACCCCACATACTGCTGCATGATCTTTATCCCATCAAATCCACCTTTTTGACTCTGTCCAGATAAACCTATGGGCCTTAATCCTAAATCTTGCTAGTAAACATCAAAATGTGATCCAAACCCAGGACAATGTGAAGTCCTACTCTAACCCTAGGCCAGAGATGACTAAACATCCACTCACAACTTCAATAATTTAGATGCTTTCTCTTATTCCTGCCTGCCTAAATCTTTAGTTGTTTTCTCATCCTTTTTCCAAGCCCTACAAGCCCCAAGTTGGGGGTCAGCAGAGCATCTATAGATCAGCCACAGAAAGAATCACCACTGCAATGACTGAAGCTCTTTGTGCATTTGCAGGGCATGTGTGTGCATGTTTGTTTGGTCTGCACACACACAGAGCCTGCACAGGCACTCTGGGAGTCTGTGCTCTGGAGAGGAGACAGCAAATCTGCATTGCCCCGGAGGCCTGGGGTGAGATTAACTGCAGGACCTGTGATTTGTTGCTACCTGAATGGTGTGCATGCTGTCAGTTTGGTGTGTCTTTATTTCTAAGCGAGTCATATTATACAAATCAATTGCTAATTCAATTAATCATGAAAAACATGCAAAAGGACATCTCCAGGAGCTGATTTAGAGCATGTTATGTACGGGTGATTGAGCAAAGAAAGTTAATCTGGGTCAGGAGGCTTTGATTTTTAATTCTTAATGTCACAGATTTCCATTCTTTTGAACTAAAATCTGACTTACAATTTATTTTTCTGAGTGTGCAGCTTTATAGCTCCATTGACATTGGCATGTGTGGTCATGCATACTGAGTCTGTTCTCTTATGCCTGACGAATAAGAGCTTTTATGGATGCACAGATCAATACAAGCTTAAGATCTATAAAGGGCTGCCTGGCAGTATTCATATGCAGGACACATATCATTGCATTTATCCACAAAGTTGTTTACAGGAGATTAAATTATGATTTCATTGCATTCATCTTCTCCCATTCTGTTAGAAACTACAAATGGTGATCTTCTGTGCTGCTTCGCATTTCAGGCCTAAATCTTACTTTAAAACCCCAAAAAACAAGAAACCCCAAACCAGCTCAAAAAACCCAGGTAAAGAACATATTAGTTTGTTTTACAAAATAATTCCTCCATCATGGTTTGTATGGAAGACACCCCAGGAATTCAATGGAAGGGAATTGTTTGCACTTCTTGCAGAGATATGATAGGGGTATAAAGTGACTGTAGTCAATTATTGGGAAAACTCACAGGGTGGATTCCTCCTGGAGGTCTGAATTAGAAGCTTTCAGGGTGTAGGAAACTCAGCCATCACAAATCAAGTGTCAAAGATTTCAGGCCTAGATGCTAATATATGCTTTAGTCCAAAATAGGATGCTGAGTTCTCTCCTGACAGCATGAGACTCTGACATTTCTGTTTTGTGGATAGCCCTAGGAAAGAAATGGGGCTATAAATAATGTGTGTGAATGCATAAAGTTAGGAAAAGAGGTGTAAGAAGCTTCTACTTGTCACTGAAACTATGAGCAATCCTAGCCCCTGCTTGCCCTTGAACATGTGAACTGCTGGCTGGCTTCTGGGAGAGCCCTGGGGACAGTGGGACCCCGACATGGGGCTGTGTCCTTCCTGTGTCAGCTGCCAGCTCCTGACTCCCTGCTGCAGTCTTGGGGAGCTGCCTTGGCCAGCCAGGGTGACCTTGGCCAGTCTCTGGGTGATTCAGCTCCAGTCATCACCTGCATGATGGAATCCACAGTGATGGTGTCTGAAAGATTCCTTGGGTTTGTTGGGAGGGAGGAGTTACACAGCCTGCACTGGGCAGTGCCACAGCTCAAGTCAGGGATGTGATACTGCTCTGGGGTCCAGATGGATTTCTCATTTCTGTTTCTCCATCAGGCTCCTTCATTCAGTCAGGCTCATTCCCAGACTGGAGCTGGTTGCCATCCTGGCAAATCTGAGTTAACACCACTGAGAGGTGGTAAGAAGCTAAAGGGATCTGCAGGGAGTCAGTACATGGAGTTTAGCAGGCAGCTGCTAGACTCCCTCCCATATGTGATATGCCCCATTTGGGTTTTCCCAGATAAAGCACAGCATCATGGAATTTGAAAAAACTACAGCTTGGAAGTGATCTCAGGAAGCCCTTAGTGTCTCCAGCAGAGATCTCCTGCTCAAAGTCGTGCCAGCTGTGAGACAAAAGGGCTTTCACAGTGGGTGCTCCAAACCTAGGACAAGGCTCCAAACCTGGGTGGACCAACTTTTTTAGGAAATATATGATGAGTAGCAAGACATTTGATTATTCTGGGAAGAAAGCTATTAATTCCAGATGATGAGAAATCCCTAAAGGACACAGACTTCACGACTTTGAAGAAGGTCAGCAGCAGAGAAGCTGTGCATGGGGAGGTTTCCAGTTTCAGAATGAGATTTTCTTCCAACATAATTGAATATACAGTTAATGCAGAGGGTTGGAAACAAATGCATTAAGGAGGTGAGTACAGCATTACCAACACTTTATAGAGCAGAATTACTCAAGGAACATGACCAGGAAATGCAGGTAATGGTGATGCAGTCTGTTGTTGTACACTGGGTAGAAATGGCTGGGATGCTACTCTTCTGAAAAGCACTTGGATATTCAGAGCACAAAAATGATAACCCTGCAAGAAGAGCACAAGCTGCTGCCCCTCTTTGCAGCTATTCACCCCCACTGCTGCTTCCTCAGAAGGAAGGTCAAACAACTTTTTGACAACAGAGATGGGAAAGGCTTTAAAAAGCCACTGAATCCTTCTTCCTGTTTGCATTTCATTTGCAAAATTTGATATTCTTTAAAGTATAATTAAGTTTCTTGAGCCCACCAAAACTGATTTGTAAAACAATTAACCTAGCTGTCCCTGGTGGGCCTTTAAACCAGGATGGTGAAGAGAGGTCAAGCCTAGAGGAAGGCAAGCCTAAATCTGTGCAAGAATTTTAATCTTCTGCCTTTATATCCCTGCACTGTGTTCTGAACAAATCGCCATGTTCAGGAATTTTCCCAGTGAAGTGCAACAGTTTTAGTGATTGCTTGTGTGAAGTGTGTTATCCAAGAAAAGGTTGGAAGAAAGGTGCATGTTTCCCCATCAATCACCCTCTGCACACAGGAGCACATTCAGTGCCTTTCTCCTCCCACAAACAGTTGATTGCAGATTTCTTCTCTATGTATTTCCTATTCACTCACTGGCAATTCAATGTGACAAAGGTTACATTGTTGATTTCTTTGTAGATGCCTAACAAGATGAAACAACTTCATAACCAAGAGAATTAACCACAATAACTCATTGATGCAATAGGCGATCTCACCCAATGGCCAGTTAGGTCAGTAGCAAAACTGGCCTTTGGCTGTAATTTACAGCTGCCTGCACAGCTGGAAACTGATGATTCTCTACAGAATCTTTCCCCAGTGTTGTTACAAGATGTAATGCACTTACACATCTTCTACTTGCAAAGCTTTGGTTCTTTCATTTAGAAAGACACAATCATCAGGTTGGAGCAACATTCCACCTGATTTGCTTTGATGGATGTAGTCAGGAGAGGGGATCTTTCTTTTTTTTTTTTTTTTTTTTTTTTTTTTTTTTGTAAATATCTATCTTCATATACCTAGAGCTTGCAGTACTGCAGTGGGGTCACAAATTCCTCAAGTTTGGACTTCTCTTCATTCATCCTTTTACAGCTGCTCTGCCACATGCAGGGATCTGCCTGTTCAGGGCACAGCTCCCAATGACATGAACAGCTCTGCCTCAAGCCTGCCAAGGGAGGCTCCTGCAGACTCCCTCAGGAATGACTGTTATTTGGGTTTCATTGTGTTTTATTGCCTTTTATGTTAATATGCACTGTACATTCAATTAAAGATCCTGCAGAATGCTGAAATCAGGATCTGAAATAAGTTTGGTCTTGGAGTCACTTCCCTGTTGGGCTGCAGTGTGGTGCTGATAACCAAAAATCAAGCCTGTTTCTTTTCCCCTGCCTACTTCCCAAACCTCAGCACTTTCCACAGTGGCAAATGTCTCCTTGGACTTCCTGGGGAGGAGGATAATTCTCCCACAATAGACAGTGATCTCTCATTAGACTCCATCCTGTTAGTTAAAAGCTGTTTTTACTCAGACAATCCAGAACTCATTTCCAATCTTAAAAGGGTACTCTGTTGGATATTCACCGAGGGTATAATTTTTAACCACTCTGTTTACTGAATTTACAAAAGTAGTTATTGGAGCTGTTTGTATACAGTAATTTTTCCTTAGGCTTCCAAGAGCAAGAGCAGGTGACCCAGCATTGCTAACTGTGGTAAAGCTTTTTCCTATTCAAAGGAGACAATATTATCCCATTTGATAGAAAGTCTGTTCATGCCATGGCAGCCTGAAGAGATTTTCTTAGAGTTGTGTAGGGAAGACCAGGGTCAGTATCCCAACCAGAGGTTGTCCTTGGATCTCCTCTCTGAGTCAGGCAGATGGGAAGCCACTGGATCAGCCCTTGTGGTTCATCCCTCACTGGATGAGCTGCTGCTTTCATGGAGATGAAGCCTTAATTCTTAGATATACAGTAAAAAGCTTTCACACCATCAGCAGGTACAAATGCAAAGAGTGATCAGCAAGGTGCAGCTCATTTTACATAAACATAGTCCTTGCCTAGTAATTAACTGGCACATAATTGAATGAAACCCACATTTTAACTCAAGTCTGCATGTGTTCCTTACAACTGCACTGTAGCTTAAGCATCAGTTATTGAGTTTTTAGAAGAAGGTACTGGTGACACAGCTAGGGAGTGGGCATGTGCAAGAAGCCAAGGACCTATCTGGGAGCAGAAAACTCTTCTGGGAGCAGAAGAACTCAGTCTGTCCTGGCTCTTCACCCTCCTTCCCTGCACCCAGGGCCAGGGATGATCTGGCTTCAGATTAGCTTAGCAAAAGGCAGAAAAGTCTGGTTTCTTGGACGTGGTCAGCACTCTGTGTCTGTGTACCTGAGTGTGTGAGAGCGAGCCCTGGGACCATCCTTGGCAACTCCAAAGATTCACTTGTTAAACTGGGCCCTGCATTTGGGGCAGAGAGACCTTTATTGCCAGAAATTTTATGCACAGGCCGTAATTAGTTAAGAAGATGGCCTTTTATTTTCTCTTCTTTATGAAGTGACTAATAACTTTTTTGATTAACATTCTTTCTTAATACTTTTTACCCCACTCTGCTGTTTCATTGTCTTTTAACAATGCCAGCTGCTTCACTTCAAGAATTGGTTTTCTGAAAGTGAAATGCCTTTCATCCTGAAGCATCTCTGGATGGTATCCATTATTGATTTGGAGCTGATGATGGCTGCAGTAGCTGGCTCTGACTCCCTGAGCCACTTAGAGCATTTCACCAAGATAACAATAAGGAGCAGAAAGCAAGGAAGAATCCAGGGACTGGCTCTATACTATGTGCATGCCAGGCACACCTAATAGAATACATACCAGGGCAGCTCCGTTCTCTTCCATTTCCCTGGGGTACTGTGGGATATTATTTGATACATATTTTACCCCTTAGAAAGTCTCTGAACACATTCACTGAGAGCAGTGCATAAATTTTCAAAAGGGGCAGTTTTGACTGACATGACATTGGCACACAAAGAAAGGAACACCCTTTCCTTGCAGAGGACATCAGCTGCAGTTTCCAAAATACAGATGGCACTGGGAACTCTAGGCCTCTACTTTGCTTTTTATATCCTCAGGCAACAGGGACAGCCCCATGCCAGTTGGCCAAGTACCTCCAGGCTAAAAATATCTCTTTTTAACCAGAGCTCTTGCTGCAGATGCTGTGAGAAAGTGACAGCTGAATTTGTCGATTCTCCATGGGAAATCTCCTTGGCAAGGTTTTGCTAATGGCCAAGGATACCACACAATGTTCATCTCCTGGGATGACAGGGAAGAGCAGCATGTGGGCAAGAGAGAGCTGTCCACAGCTGGGTACAAATGCCTCTAGTTTGACCTCTCATTCCAGCAGCTGAAGCATTTAGGTGGAAAATGAAGAGGAGGAAATGTTTCTTGGCCTATTTGGAAGTGGGAATGTAGAATTAATAAAGGCCCAGGAGATCATCTGCAACTCTGCCATCCATACAAATTATTTTGTTACTGACTGGCCAGCGAGAGCTCTGAGCTCAATGCCCCTGTGCAGGCAGCAAAGAGCTTCAAGAGGTATCCAAATTATGACCTGAACAGCAGCAAGCTTCCTTCTTAGTTTGCAAACAATCAGACAAAAACATATCTTTCCAAATGAATCCATCTGAATGCAGCACTCACAAAGTGCACAAAGGATGGACAGCCTGAGTACTAAATGTAAAATTGTGGGGTCACCCTTTTGGGACTTGGACACCCGGTTGGTCATAGTTGTCTGAAGACCCTGCACTCACAGGGGTGGTGACAGTGTGTGCACACATCTCTAGACGAGGTTTTGGTCAGACACTTGACAACAGGGAACAAACAGGTTGAATTGCAATGTGAAGCAGCTGGTGAAGTCCCTGTGGTCCTGGAGGTACCCAAGGGGTCATGATTGAACCTGCATTACTTCTTTGGCACAGCCAGAGGAAGGTCAGTGGGAGCATTTCTACCGCTGCTCTGAACACTGTTCCTGGCTGCAGTGCAGTAAAAATACATCTGAGTCCTTTGCTTTGCTCTGTCTCTTATTTATCTGCTCAGATCTCATTAGTAGACTCTGTAGCAGGAAAGCTTTGTCCTTGTTCCTGTTTGTTATTTCTTTGTTAACACATAGCCTTTCTATGACAAGCCCTAATGAAGGTTTGAATAAAACCAAAGAATCCTACAGCAAGCAATAAACCTGTCTAATGAAGTTGCAAGGTGTCTGGGTTGTGCTTTCAGAGGGGTGTGCCAAGGCAGCCACGGGGCTGTGGAGCACTGACAAGGCCAAGGATAATTTCACAGGGTATAATGGACTTTCAGAGGGCTTGTGCTCGTACTTGTTTGTGGAGCACTTGGCTCAAAGGTGATAGCAGATTTCCCCAAAGGAATCAGTGTGCTCTCTATTAAAAGGAAAAAACTGATATTAAATGTCACAGTAATTGATGCTGCCTCTTTCTAATTAACTTACCTCTTTTTCCAAGTCCTTCTACTGCTTCCTCCATCCTGACACCTTTGCCTGCTGTTTACTGAGACTGCCTGCAAGCAAGAACAGAAGAAACCTGCCAAAGATGCAACAGTCCCACTGGGATTTCCTACTTTGTCAAAAGCTGCCAAGTTGCAGGTGGGAGAAGCTCGCTGGCAATGATGTCATGGCCCCT